>NC_138977.1:186684759-187284759 GCF_964341445.2 Mesoplodon mirus
GAGCTTTACCAATTCAAACACATGGAAAAACCACCCCTCCACCACAGCGATATGAGCTCGATAGACAATACCCCTGTCAGACCCAATTCCTTGCCTAAGTTTAACTCTTTTTAAAAATGGGACTTATAACTTTTCTGTTAATGATGACTACTTTTTTTAATCCAGAAAACCATTCATGCTTCCTGCAGGTCCAGGGACGTGACTTTTCCCTCTCCTACAACAAAGGCAGGGTGCAGGCAGAAAGAGAGCACAGCATGACTAATAAGGTACATGCTTTTATTAGTGACCACAGGTAGAATGCTTTGGAGTTCCCATGCTAAGGCCAGATTGGTCAATGCAAACTGAAAAGAGTAGGATTTTGGTAAGATTCTTGGGGTGCACAAAGGAAGGCCCTGGGAGGTGGAGGAGAATGCTTATCAAAATGGTGGTTGGTAGAGTCATACCAGAAACTTACATTTACTTGTGACTCTGAGGACTGTTATCAAGGGCATGAGCCTGAAGGGGGGGCTGGTGTTAGTTCAAAGCCACACAAAATAGATGCTGAGGCATCAACAGTATGGAGTAGGTTAGCTAAACTTAACACCTCCCAAAGGTCTCATCTCCAATTACCATCACATTGGGGTTACAGCTTCAACAGATGAACTTTTGGGGGAACACAGTTCACAGCAAGTGCTTACTATGTGAAACAGATACTGTTAAAAACAAAATTCAACTAAGTAAATTTTAAAGACCTTATTAGTTTTATTCAATGATTCATGAATTGGGGGCAATCCAATCTAGCAGACAGAAAGGAGCTCCAAAGAGCTGTACAAAATGAAAGACTTTTACAGACAGAGGGAGCAGGAACAAGGAAGTTATATTATGCAAAAAAGTAGACGGGTTATTGAAAGGTCACATGCCTTACAGGGGATGTCAGGGGTCTAACAGGCAGATTACTTAACTAATGCTGATCAGGTGACTCCTGATTGACTGGTTTAAGATTCCTTTTCTGGGAGAGCCAAAACTGTAACTAAGTCAAGTTTTGGTGAAGTGGTGCTTAGTGTTCAGTGACTCTATTTGGGGCCTGTTGTCTTGTTTTTAACAATAAAGGCCAAATACTGTACTTCTTTCATTGACTTTTTTTTTTTTTAAGATAACTTCAGGGCATTCTCTTTACTGTGATTTAGCAATGATCACCGTTCACTACAATGCTTTGTATACCCCCGCCCTGAAAATGAGTCTTTCCTAGGAGGCAGGTCATGAAGTTCATTGACTTTTTGGAAGACAGAAAAAAAGATTTATTCTTTATATTTCTCCTTAGGAAACATTCAGAGATGTTTGATGGACAAAAAGGAAAAACAGTCCAGGTACACATGTGCAAACTGTTTATTGTAGAGAATGTTCCTAATCATGGTCTTATCACCATAGGAAAAGACATTGGTATTCTTAAATCTTAGAAAACATGAAAGAAAAAAGATAAATCCACTGACTAATGGTTAGCTAATTTCTCTTTTGTAAGGGAAGTAATAAGTTCCTGAAGATGAGAGTTTTATACTTTGGATATTAGGTATTAAAGTAGCAAATATCAGAAGAATAAAGATTGAGAAAAATTCCAGGTACTCTCTTATTTTACACAAAGTTGGATAAGTCATGTTACATCTCTGTATCACAAAGTTATCTTCTGCAATTAAGGATGGTAATGTCTAGCATTTTTTGCACATATCTTAGGCACAATAAGCATTCTATGCAAAGTTTTTTTATACCTCCAAAAACCCAAGTCAGGTTCTGCAAATATGCTACTTTATCCAGCACTGAATCCTCTATACTCTATACTGGTTTATTCTTTGCAGCATTGACATGTTGTCTGGTATAAGCAAGAAATTCTCACTCACCTAGGGTATCCAAGTGTGACAACTGTGCTGAATGATTATGAAGTGTTTGGAACTCTAGCTGTTAAACTTTGCACCTGGAACAATATGGCCAAAAAAGAATGACTTTAATGACACCAAATCTATGCTCTTACCACCTTATATAGACTCATTAATAAAAAGGGATGTTTAATATTTGACTTGGTAGGTCATTAGCACATATTAACTGAAGAATTTTATTTTCTAAGCAGAAAAATAATAGCCAATATTTTCTTAATATTTATTATTATGGTTAATTTTATGTGTCAACTTGATTGTGCTAAGGGATGCTCAGATAGCTAGTAAAATATTATCTCTGCTTGTGTTTGTGAAGGTGTCTCTGGAAGAAATTAGCATTTGAATCAGGCATCATCCAATCAATTTAGGACCTGAATAGAATAAAAAGACAAATGAACGGTGAGTTCTTTCTCTTTGCTTAAGCTCGGTCATCCATCTTCTTCTGTTCTTGGACATCAGTATTCCTAATTTTTGGACTTCTGAACTCAGTTTTGGACTTACACCATCACTCTCCACAATTCTCAGACTGAATTACATCACCAGTTTTCCTGATTCCTTAGCTTGCAGATGGCAGATGGTGGACTTCTCAGCCTCCATAATCATGTAAGTCAATTTTATAATTAATCTCCTCTCATACATATCTCTATATATCTTATTGATTCTTTTTTTCTGGAGAACCCTGACTCATAGAGCTCAAAGTCATTGAGCTATGAGAAAAATTTTTCTCAATTATTTTTCAAAGCCTTCTAACTACATTTTGATTCTTAAAAAATAGACCCCCTAATCTCCACTTTAACTCTTGTTGACCTTCTCATCTTACCTTTCTCCTGTATTTCAGGAAACGGATTTCTGGGGACTGTTGAGTGGCTCTGAGTGATGGGCAAGACATGAAAATAAGACTTGATTTCTTCCTTTCTTTCTTTTCTTTCTTTTCTTTCTTTCTTTCTTTCCTACTTCCTTCCTTCTTTCTTCCTTCCTTCCTTCCTTCCTTTCTCCTTTCCTCCCTTCCTTCCTTCCCTCCTACCTTCTATTCTTTCATTCTTTATTTCTTGTGTGGGGGGAATGCCTCTCACTCAAAGCATTGCACATAAAAACACATGCATACACACAATGTTCTCTATTTTTAGAGAACATACTCAATTATATATTTTGCTGGTATAACTAGGCCTCATAGAATTCACTGAAATAAATCATTACTTACCTACCATCTAATTAGGAGAATACTGCTGCTCTTAAAATCATAAGCATGGTTGATGAATGTTAGAGAGAGTAGATGTGGGTACAGAAAAACACATCAATCCACCTCTCCTCATTTCATTCTATACCAAAACTAACTACTTTCTTTAATTTAGTTTTGCTCTAAACCAAGATTGGATTTTCCATTTTGAGGCCATGGTATCTCATATAGACATTTGGAGATTAGGGCAAGGTTCAAGAAGAAAATTGGAAGGAAATAACTACCTTTTATAAAGCACACTCGCAGCCTGATCAATAACTCAACATTTTCTCTCAGCATTTAACAGAATAAAAAATTGTTGTATTTATTATTTTCAATCATTTCCTAGTAGGATATGAAGTACATGAACGAAGAAACTTTGTCTCTCTTGTTCCTTGCTGCATCCTCATAACCTAGGAGAGAACTTGGACTATATTAAGTACAGGCATATCTTGGCAATAGTGAGGGGTCACTTCCAGACCACTGCAATATACTAAATATTGCAATAAAGCAAGTCACACAGTTTTTGTTTCCCAGTGCATATAAAAGTTATGTTTATACTATACTATAGTCAATAAGTATGCAAAAGCATTATGTCTTTAAAAACCATGTACATACCTTAATTAAAAAATAGGGCTTTTCCGGTGGTGCAGTGGTTGAGAGTCCGCCCGCCGATGCAGGGGACACGGGTTCGTGCCCCGGTCCAGGAAGATCTCACATGCCACGGAGCGGCTGGGCCCGTGAAACATGGCTGCTGAGCCTGCGCTTCCGGAGCCTTTGCTCTGCAATGGGAGAGGCACAAAAAAAAAAAAAAAAAAAAAAAAGATGACCCTCTGCCTCGCTGAATGGATACAAAAACAAGACCCATGCTGAATGGATACAAAAACAAGACCCATATATATGCTGTCTACAGGAGACCCACTTCAGACCTAGAGACACATACAGATTGAAAGTAAGGGGATGGAAAAAGATATTCCATGCAAATGGAAATCAAAAGAAAGCTAGAGTAGCAATTCTTATATCAGACAAAATAGACTTTAAAAGAAAGACTATTAGAAGAGACAAAGAAGGACACTACATAATGATCAAGGGATCGATCCAAGAAGAAGATATAACAATTGTAAATATTTATGCACCCAACATAGGAGCACCTCAATACATAAGGCAAATACTAACAGCCATAAAAGGGGAAATCGACAGTAACACACTCATAGTAGGGGACTTTAACACCCCACTTTCACCAATGGACAGATCATCCAAAATGAAAAGAAATAAGGAAACACAAGCTTTAAATGATACATTAAACAAGATGGACTTAATTGATATTTATAGGACATTCCATCCAAAAACAACAGAATACACATTTTTCTCAAGTGCTCATGGAACATTCTCCAGGATAGATCATATCTTGGGTCACAAATCAAGCCTTGGTAAATTTTGAGAAAACTGAAATTGTATCAAGTATCTTTTCCGACCACAATGCTATGAGACTAGACACCAATTACAGGAAAAGATCTGTAAAAAATACAAACACATGGAGGCTAAACAATACACTACTCAATAATGAAGTGATCACTGAAGAAATCAAAGAGGAAATAAAAAAATACCTAGAAACAAATGACAATGGAGACACGATGACCCAAAACCTATGGGACACAGCAAAAGCAGTTCTAAGGGGGAAGTTTATAGCAATACAATCCCACCTTAAGAAACAGGAAACATCTCGAGTAAACAACCTGACCCTGCACCTAAAGCAATTAGAGAAAGAAGAACAAAAAAAACCCAAAGTTAGCAGAAGGAAAGAAATCATAAAAATCAGATCAGAAATAAATGAAAAAGAAATGAAGGAAACGATAGCAAAGATCAATAAAACTAAAAGCTGGTTCTTTGAGAAGATAAACAAAATTGATAAACCATTAGCCAGAGTCATCAAGAAAAAAAGGGAGAAGACTCAAATCACTAGAATTAGAAATGAAAAAGGAGAAGTAACAACTGACACTGCAGACATACAAAAAATCAGGAGAGATTACTACAAGCAACCCTATGCCAATAAAATGGACAACCTGGAAGAAATGGACAAATTCTTAGAAATGCACAACCTGCCAAGACTGAATCAGGAAGAAATAGAAAATATGAATAGACCAATCACAAGCACTGAAATTGAAACTGTGATAAAAAATCCTCCAACAAACAAAAGCCCAGGACCAGATGGCTTCACAGGCGAATTCTATCAAACATTTAGAGACGAGCTAACACCTATCCTTCTCAAACTCTTCCAAAGTATAACAGAGGGAGGAGGACTCCCAAACTCATTCTATGAGCCCACCATCACCTTGATACCAAAACCAGGCAAGGATGTCACAAAGAAAGAAAACTACAGGCCAATATCACTGATGAACATACATGCAAAAATCCTCAACAAAATACTAGCAAACAGAATCCAACAGCACATTAAAAGGATCATACACCATGATCAAGTGGGGTTTATTCCAGGAATGCAAGGATTCTTCAATATATGCAAATCAATCAATGTGATACACCATATTAACAAATTGAAGAATTAAAACCATATGATCATCTCAATAGATGCAGAGAAAGCTTTCGACAAAATTCAACACCCATTTATGATAAAAACCCTGCAGAAAGTAGGCATAAAGAGAACTTTCCTCAACATAATAAAGGCCATATATGACAAGCCCACAGCCAACATCGTCCTCAATGGTGAAAAACTGAAACCATTTCCACTAAGATCAGGAACAAGACAAGGCTGCCCAATCTCACCACTCTTATTCAACTCAGTTATGGAAGTTTTAGCCACAGCAATCAGAGAAGAAAAGGAAATAAAAGGAATCCAAATTGGAAAAGAAGAAGTAAAGCTGTCACTGTTTGCAGATGACATGATACTATACATAGAGAATCCTAAAGATGCTACCAGAAAACTACTAGAGCTAATCAATGAATTTGGTAAAGTAGCAGGATATAAAATTAATGCACAGAAATCTCTGGCATTCCTGTACACCAATGATGAAAAATCTGAAAATGAAATCAAGAAAACACTCCCATTTACCATTGTAACAAAAAGAATAAAATATCTAGGAATAAACCTACTTAAGGAGACAAAAGACCTGTATGCAGAAAATTATAAGACACTGATGAAAGAAATTAAAGATGATACAAATAGATGGAGAGATATACCATGCTCCTGGATTGGAAGAATCAATATTGTGAAAATGACTCTACTACCCAAAGCAATCTACAGATTCAATGCAATCCCTATCAAACTACCACTGGCATTTTTCACAGAACTAGAACAAAAAATTTCACAATTTGTTTGGAAACACAAAAGACCCCGAATAGCCAAAGCAATCTTGAGAACGAAAAACGGAGCTGGAGGAATCAGGCTCCCTGACTTCAGACTATACTACAAAGCTACAGTAATCAAGACAGTGTGGTACTGGCACAAAAACAGAAAGATAGATCAATGGAACAGGATAGAAAGCCCAGAGATAAACCCACACATATATGGTCATCTTATCTTTGATAAAGGAGGCAGGAATGTACAGTGGAGAAAGGACAGCCTCTTCAATAAGTGGTGCTGGGAAAACTGGACAGGGACATGTAAAAGTATGAGATTAGATCATTCCCTAACACCATACACAAAAATAAGCTCAAAATGGATTAAAGACCTAAATGTAAGGCCAGAAACTATCAAACTCTTAGAGGAAAACATAGGCAGAACACTCTATGACATAAATCACAGCAAGATCCTTTTGGACCCACCTCCTAGAGAAATGGAGATAAAAACAAAGATAAACAAATGGGACCTAATGAAACTTCAAAGCTTTTGCACAGCAAAGGAAACCATAAACAAGACCAAAAGACAACCCTCAGAATGGGAGAAAATATTTGCAAATGAAGCAACTGACAAAGGATTAATTTCCAAAATTTATAAGCAGCTCATGCAGCTCAATAGCAAAAAAACAAACAATCCACTCCAAAAATGGGCAGAAGACTTAAATAGGCTTTTCTCCCAAGAAGATATACAGACTGCCAACAAACACATGAAATAATGCTCAACATCATTAATCATTAGAGAAATGCAAATCATAACTACAATGAGATATCATCTCACACCAGTCAGAATGGCCATCATCAAGAAATCTAGAAACAATAAATGCTGGAGAGGGTGTGGAGAAAAGGGAACACTCTTGCACTGCTGGTGGGAATGTGAATTGGTACAGCCACTATGGAGAACGGTATGGAGGCTCCTTAAAAAACTAAAAATAGAACTACCATATGACCCAGCAATCCCACTACTAGGCATATACCCTGAGAAAACCATAATTCAAAAAGAGTCATGTACCAAAATATTCATTGCAGCTCTATTCAAAATAGCCCAGAGATGGAAACAACCTAAGTGTCCATCATCGGATGAATGGATAAAGAAGATGTGGCACATATATACAATGGAATATTACTCAGCCATAAAAAGAAACGAAACTGGGCTATTTGTAATGAGGTGGATAGACCTAGAGTCTGTCATACAGAGTGAAGTAAGTCAGAAAGAGAAAGACAAATACCGTGTGCTAAAACATATATATGGAATTTAAGAAATAAAAAAAAAAATGTCATGAAGAACCTAGGGGTAAAACAGCAATAAAGACACAGACCTACCTGAGAATGGACTTGAGGATATGGGGAGGCGGAAGGGTAAGCTGTGACAAAGCAAAAGAGCGGCATGGACATATATACACTACCAAACGCAAGGTAGATAGATAGTGGGAAGCAGCCGCATAGCACAGGGAGATCAGCTCGGTGCTTTGTGACCGCCTGGAGGGGTGGGATAGGGAGGGTGGGAGGGAGGGAGACGCAAGAGGGAAGGGATATGGGAACAGAAGTATATGTATGACTGATTAACTTTGTTTTAAAGCAGAAACTAATAAAATAATAATAATAATAATAATAATAATAATAATAATGCTGTTGGAAAACCGGTGCCGATAGACTTGCTCCATGTAGAGTGGCCACAAACATTCAGTTTGTAAAAAACACAACATCTGAAAAGCACAATAAAGCAAAGCACAATAAAATGAGGTATGCCTATACTTAATGCATGTTAATGACTGATTGACATTCTGACGATCAATCAATGCAGGAATAAACTAAAGTCTTTGGAAGCTATGAGTAGGCCGGTTCTAGTTTTCTAGATGAATCACGGGAGTGTAATCTGAGCACTACCCTGTAGAAGATGCACATGCAATGTATCATTGCTTTTCTCTGCAATTGATAAAACTGGCATAAATAGAATTAGAATAGAACCTCTTTTTAACATATAATCAAATAATGAAACAAAACAATGATCATCTATGGGCACTGACAGTACAAAAAAGTGAAACAACTAGGTAGTATTTACCTCTTGATAGATGCACATAACAACAGTATGACATAGTGTACCAAAAAGAAAAGAAAGAAAGAAAGAAAAAAAGGACCTGAAACAAATAGACTGAGTCTATATATAAATCTAACTACCTAACAGTTTATAGAAAGTGCAGGGGTGTATAAAATGATACCTCATGGCATGTAATGAGCAAAATTCAGAATGTGAGAACACTATAGGAAAAATGATCCAATATCTTTAATAAATTAATTAAAACAGAAAAAAGAGGGAACAAACTTATATGTTAAGCTGAGACTTAGCTAAATGCTGGCACATGAACTTTCTTTGGACAAAAATGGAAAAATTTGAACACTGGTAGCATATTTAATTGTATTAATTACTTATATTTTACTACTGTTTTTAAAGTATTATTGAAGTTATGTTATCTTAAAAAGTCATTTCCTTTAAATGTAAGCAGAAACATAATCAAAGAAAAACTGTGTAATTTGTAGAATTAACTTCAAAACAATCCAGTTTAGAAGCATAAAACAGGACTGTAGATTTTTTGATAGCTTGGTAATGACTACCTGGGGGTTCATTGTCCTATTTGCTCTAGTTTTGTTTATGTTTGAAGTTTTTCCACTGGAGAACAAATATAATATTAGAACTATGACTGTCAGCATTATCTTCAGGGGGAAAAGCTTATTAGGAGCCTAGCTGTATAACAAACCGTCATATACACACACACACACACACACACACACACACACCTTCTGGGCTTCATGAATAACGATTTTGGAAATGGGCAAGTTTCTTTAGTATTAAAATAAGTAACTCCTCTGGCAATTTTAATGTGTTGCCAGAAACTTGAAATTAAATAAATCTAAACCTCCCCATCTAATATCTAGCTTACAGAAAATGTAAGGGGCAGGGGAACATGTTAAATAACACCCTGAGTATGCAATCAATAATATCCACAATGAAGGAACTTTAGAGTACAATTGATGCAGTAGTATTTTTTCAAAAACAATGTAATAAACAAAAGGTGGTGGTTGAGTAGAGACACGTCAATCAAATGCAATATATAAATATTGTTTAATCAATTCACATGCTATTCTCATCTCTGTGGGGGAAACACAAAAGGAAGAAAACATTGGAAACTATTTTTTTCATTCTGATTACAATCATTCTAACACTTAATTACCTTGTTTTTTCCCCAAGAGAGACATATTTATAATCAATTCTTTATCTACTAAGCATTAACTGACTTTCAGTAAGCCACATAACCTTAGATAAGCCACATAACACTTACCACAACCTAAGTTTTATAGGAGGTATTCCTGCAGGGGGAGTCATATGCAATATTTTAGTAATAAACAGCCTTGGTCATTGCCCAGGAGAACACAAGCATTTTTTTTGCAACGTCCCAAGGCTTTTGAGAAATGCCCTACAAGTAGTAGGTGCTTAATGAATGTTTGTTGAATAACTACATAAATTGAAAAATAAATGAAGCTTCTCATCATTAGTAAGCATAAAACTTCTATAAGTTTAGCAACAAGATCAGCCTTTTTTAGGAAGTGAAGTGGTGATCTAGTAACTGATATAAGGAGAATTAAGTGCACAAATTAAATATTGCCACATAAAAAACAACTCAAAACTTAATAGCCTGAAACAACAATAATAAACATGGCTCAGGAGTCTACAGCTCACTTGAGTTTGCTTATATAACCTGGGTTTAAAACTTCACTAAATTTAAAAGTGATACACAATTTTTTGGTGGGTGGGGTAGAGCTGCTTTACAATGTTGTGTTAGTTTCTTCCATACAACTAAGTGAATCAGCTATAGGTATACATATATCCTCTCCCTCTTGGGCCTCCCTCCCACCTCCTCTCCCATCCCATCCATCTAGGTCACCACAGAACACTGAGCTGAGCTCCCTGTGCTATACAGCATGTTCCCACTAGCTGTTTTACACATGGTAGTGTATATATGTCAATCCCAATCTCCCAATTCATTCCACCCCCCACTTCTGCACCCCACCTCCACATGTCCATTCCCTACATCTGCGTCTCTATTCCTGCCCTGCAAATAGGTTCATCTGTACCATTTTCCTAGATTCCACATATATGCGTTAATATATGATATTTGTTTTTCTTTTTCTGACTTACTTCACTCTGTATGACAGACTCTAGGTCCATCTACATCTCTACAAATGATCTAATTTCATTCCTTTTCATGGCTGAGTAATATTCCATTGTATATATGTGCCACATCTTCTTTATCCATTCATCTGTCGATGGACACTTATGAAGTGTCCATGTCCTGGCTATTGTAAATAGTGCTGCAATGAACATTGGGGTGCATGTGTCTTCACAAATTTTTATCTAATATACCATTCATGTTTCAATTTTGTCACTTGGCTCAAGTGACAAAAGAGAGCGCTGTGTTGTTGAGACCATCTGGATGGTATATGTGACTGAACCCAGTTAAAGCCTCTGTATAAACTTTTAAGATTCTGGCAGGCAGGTGTAGAGATCTACTCGTCCTATGGCCACCCAAGACAAGCCTCATATATAAGTTCCCTTGCTTGTTAATCCTGTCACCTATCAATCTTGAGGGGTCTGCCTCTTTCTTCAGTCTCTTCTTGCTGTTTGTGTTCAGGGGTCAAGACCAACACGCAAGGCCCTGCATGGATGTGTCACGTCTTCATCTATTTTAATCTTTAAAGTTTCACACAGCTTTTTTTGCTCCTACAATATTGATATAGTTAAAGAATACATTCTATTTTGGGTCAGTCTGAAGCTTTCTCAGTACTAGAATCAGATGCATTTCTTGACTGAATACCTTATGAGAATTATCTTGTCTTTGTTAGAATATCATACCTGGAGGTGTCCATCTATGCTTCATTGATGATTTAATTATTGATTGCCTGTTTGATTTCTCAACTTTGTAGCTACTATTTTTTTCCCCTTGCAACTTATTAGTGATCTGTAGAGTGACATTTTAAGATCATGTAAGACATAATATTATTTTTTCTTCTTAGCCTATTGCTTTTTTATTATTATGTAATATTATTTCTTATTATTTTCAATTTTTCCTTGAGCTCTATTTTTATCCTAAAATATTTTTGTTACATCAGATTTTATGAATCAATTATTGATTAATACTTATTGATTTTTTTGATGAAATGATCGATTTCCTATTGTGTCCACCTTAGATATTTTCTTCATTTTGAAAATTTCATTTTATACTTCTCTCTTGCAAATGAACTATAAGGCAAATTTTCTTTGTCCAACTAGTGATTGAAAAATTACACAAGTTGGGATTCCTTATATCTTTAGAATTCTTACCATATTTATAATTTTTGCTTTCTGTTTACTCACCCCTTTTACCTTTTTCTTCTCTCCTGACTTTTCTTCAATTTTCTTTTCCATATATTCTTCCCTTCTACTTTCTACACTTCTCATTATAAACTGTAAAATATGTTACTGTGTGGTTATTCTTTAAAATCCTACATACATAGCCATAAATACTTATTATGATGTGAAAAATAATTCACTACTTTTGTCATCTTCAGAAACACAATCTAGATGTTATCAAGCTTTAACTATCAGGTAAAAACTTTTATGCTCACTTCTATCTTCTATTGTTTTACTACATTATTAGTTTTAACTTAAAAGAAGTTTCTTAACACTAAATATGTTCATGTTTCTTGGAATTTTAGTGTTCAAGTTTCACTTTAACTGCTTTTTTTTCTTTTGCTCTATTGTTTCTTTCCTTTCCTCTAATCTTTCCTCTTCCCCCTCCTTCCCCTTTGTTAAGTTTCTTCCATTCTCTCTAACAGACCTTAGTTCAGAACCCAGTCTCTTAAAGGCATTTTAAAAAATGATGCCCTTGGATGATGTGAAGATACTGTAGATTCATTCACAAGTCTAGTTGGTAACTTGGCTTAGTTCTCTCTTCACAACGCTATATCTTTATATTCCAGAGACACCTCATTATAGTTCAAAACAGAGATTTAGTTTCAGGATCCTTCTGGGAATTACAATGCTTCACTTCACTTTCTGGATTTACCTAGTGAGCCAGGCTTGCCTCACCATCAAAGGGAATACTCTTAACTATTGTTACCTGGTAGAAGCCCAATTCCCAGCTGCCACTGGTTGCCTCCAGACCCTGAGCCCACAAGATCAATGGTTTCACCTCTAATTATTTCTTGTCACTTTTGTATATGTTTAATTTCTGTCTTTCTTTGGATCCAGCTATGCCATTTTCATATTATAATAACCCACCATTATAATTGCTAGTTATACTGACCTTATCTCTTGAGTTTCTCTGTTCTTTTTAGATCTTGGCTACTTTATTATCTCCTGGGCCTTGGTTTGTAACACTACAGATATACTTTGTGGCCCTCAAATTAGCCTCTTAAAGCCAACACATTCTTCTTGGTTTTAGTGAACATAAAGAATTTGTTGATTCTATAATTCTGGCCCCTTGAATGGCAGGAGTCCTTTGACAGGTAGAAATCAGAGCTATCAATTCTCTTATTTTAGTTGAAGTTTCTTTAATTAGCAATAGGTTATATTATTCTTATGAATTGCATATTCCCTAAAGTCTTTGAAAAGGGAAATAAAAGTCTTTTGTATGTAAAAAAGTTCTCAAATTATAACTTTTTTCTTCCAGAATGATTGAACTGAAATTTTCTAAGTGTGAGCATAATGGCCAATTATTCTGAGCAATATCTTTTATTTTGTTTCTTCTCCAGAGTCTACATCATAGTGTGGCTAGAATCATCATTTGTTTCATTTATTTGTTTCTTCTTTTGTGGCAAACTGGTTCTATTTCTCTTCCCCCCACCCCAGTTCGTTAATGCCCTAATATTTAAATGTTTGTTCATAGTTTAAGATTTTCTTGAGTTTTAAATTTTTATTTAATATTTTTTGGTCATATGTTATGGTACTTCTTATCCATTATTACTGTTAAAATGCAGGTTTCATTAGGTTAATGAAAGAATCTACTGACATTCAGGATCCCATGTCTGTGGACTAGTTGGTTAAATTACCTAAGTAAAACATAGCTGAAATAATAATTTTAGAGAAATTAGACACAGAATGGGAGAGTTTGGATTAAGAGCTTTAATAAATTTCTCTCCTCTCAGAGTGCAGCTGTGGGATTAAAGGGAATTTCATAGAGCTGGGATTTGTTAGAAAGTTACTGAATGCTAAAAGAAAGATGATAAAAAGGGGGAAGACAAGGGTTCAGGTTCATCTGGGCAAAATTAATAGGTAGATAATTGCCTTCAATGTTTTGCCAGAGTTTGCCTAGTTGAGTTTACAATTTTATATGGCTTTGGGCCTTATTTACGATGTTCTGAGTGGATTTTTATAAAACTGGAAATAGTTGCTCATACTTTGCATAAGATTTGAAGCTTTCAGTGTAACAGTGACAATACGTACTAGCTCACAGTCATTGAGCATTTACTATATGCAATGCCCTGTGCTCAGCATTTGCAATATATACCTACCCCATGAAGTAGTTGCTCTGAGCAAAACAGCTAGTAAGCGGCAGGGCCAGGAGTCAATCCTAGGTCTGTGAACAAGAAATGTTTCCTCATTCTCTCATGCCCTTTCTATAAGTACTTTACACATTTATGATGATGTACCCTATAGCCTTTCTGAACTCTGTAAATCTACTCATCCAAACACAGCAGTTTGAACCTTAGTTGGATGCCTAAGAAGGTGAAATTGATGGTTGGTGGCACTGGTGCAGGGAGAACATGTAGCTTTAGAACTAGAAAAGCTACTTTCTATCATATAATTGGAGAACCAAAAAGAGTGACTGACCCTTGAGAAGGGAGGAGGTGTTATTCATCACACTATCCTAGATAAGTGTCCCTTATCATGGTAGTAAATAATCCAGGTAGGCTTACCTTAAACCTTGGAAGGATTCCTGTCTCCAGGGAAAGAGATGTTGCCAGAGCAGCTGCAGCAGAGTGTGTCAGAAAGGAAGAGCCAGACCGCAGAGATGAGTCCAACACCAGACGGGTCTGCCCAGAGAAATGGATCTGCATTTGACTGACAGATGGCAGTCAAAGCCTGAGAAAGAAGAAATAAATATCAACATGTCTGATTTGAGACACCAGGCGTTTAGAACCTGGGGAAATGCTATCAGCATATCTCTGAGGAACGCTTTACTAGTTTAGATATTTAACAAGAACACAGAGGTTTTCACTGAGATGAGGATGATGCATAGAAAATGCACCCTGGAGTCC
This sequence comes from Mesoplodon mirus, assembly GCF_964341445.2. NCBI lineage: Eukaryota > Metazoa > Chordata > Mammalia > Artiodactyla > Ziphiidae > Mesoplodon > Mesoplodon mirus. The sequence goes on from NC_138977.1 coordinate 186,699,526, forward strand.
ATCTCTAAGGTTTGTCTCAGTTAAGCCAAGTTCAGTTGCCTTTTATAGTGATCACAGTGGGAGGATTGTGATTAAAAAACCAAAGGGGTATTTTATAAAACTCTCTATAAGATATCTGGGTATAAACAGCTATAATGTAATAATTTTTAAAAAACCAACACTGATTATCAATATTATTCTACTAACATAAGAGCACCAAACAAGAAAATGAAGAAACTTTGCCAAGGACACTATGGTGTTTTGACATCTTGTGAGATCTATTGTCTCAAAATTGTAGGGCGCCATTCCTATCAAGCCCATAAATGTTTTATTTTGCTTACAGAAGATGGATAATATTTTAAAAATATTTTAACTATGAAATAGAGAACATATACAGGAAAGTACATAAAACAAATTTACATTTTAACAAATAGACATAATAGCCAAGAAATATAACATTTCCAACATTCCATAAGACCACAGTAAGTACACTTTCCCCACATAGGGTAACTACTACCTTAAATTTGCTTTCCTTGTAGTTTTAGTAACTATGTATGCCCTCAAAAATATATAGTTTAGTTTTGCTTTTTAAACACTTTATGTAAAGGTAATATATATTTAAATGGGATATCTTTTTTTTATACCTTTTTTCTTTCCCACTACAGTGCTTATAGGATTTGAGAAAAACATATTCATGTAATTAATATAATTTGTTATTTACCAGGTTGCTGTACTGAAGCTTCAAATCAAAGTGTAGGGTAGAAAACTCAAGGTATCAACTAAGGTACAAATTTATGGAAAGATTTTTTCTGGGGCAATGGGGGACTCTGTATTACACATCTCTCAATCTTACAAGCTATGGTAATTGCCATTACAAAGTTTAACATGCTAGAATAATTTATATTTGTGAATGCATGGTTGGGTGGTTGTCTCCCAAATGGCAATATGTAATGGACTTTTGGTCCCAAGATTGGAGTCAATTTTTTTTAGATCCCAAAGAAGATTCTTTATTTTTACCTCCTCCTTTCTGCTATTCAATTAGTATGTGCACTTCTGGGTACCTTCAAAAACAAACAAACAAACAAAAGCAAACAAAGCAAAACTTGCTTGAATAAGATACCAAGTGATTTGGATAGAGTTATCCTATATCAGATATCAGATTCATCAAGAGTCCTTTCAGTAGCTACTAAAATATACATTTAAAAAAATGTATTTGTGAAGCTTGCATATACAACCTGAGTTTCTCTTGACCACTCCAACTTATGAATAGTAAGGATTCACAGTTTTAGTAATAATTTAATTCATCTAACGCTCACCTATACTTTTAATGCAATATTTTTAGTCCACCTTAGGGTCACCTCCAGGTATTTCTGGGAAGTATACTCAAGTATTTCTTGAGGGGTCTGACATCTTCTCTTCCTGCTAAACAATAGTGCTGTGCCATTGTCTCCTGCCAAACATTCACAGCTTGCTGCTTTGTTCATTGGACAGCAATATCACCTTATAGAGATGAGGAAGCATGTTCCTTAGGATGGTAATCTCTTTGGTGTTCTGCTGCAAAGTGAATCCTAGCATTCCTTTTGTTTTACTTAGTGTTAGTTCATAACCATCCTCATCATCCTCCTCCTCATCATTTTATGCTTATTTACCCAAAAGCTGCTGTACAGAATTTTTAGTGAACAAGGTTTTTAAATTTTTATCTACAGATTTATTGTGGTTTGTAGGCCTAAGATATGAATCAATGAGGGGTTGATTTATTCTGGGAGACAAATATTACTGACAAAGACAAAGATGTGCTCAAAATTGACCCTTTTCTCTGAAGACTAAGACTTTCTTATTCAGTCAGATAAGATGAGTTCTTTCCTGAGACTTAGTACAAACTCAGAAGACTCTTTAGTCTTCATGCCACATACCAGTCTGACAAATGCTCTAGAGATTTCTTAATCCAATGGATGCAGGATTAGCTCAAGTGGGATGCCAACTGTGCAAACATTTGCTGTTTTTTTTTTAAATTTTCATTGGAGTATATTTGATTAACAATGTTGTGTTAGTTTCAGGTGCACAGAAAAGTGAATCAGCCATAGATATACACATATCCACTCCTTTTTAGATTATTTTCCCATATAGACCATAACAGAGTATTGAGTAGAGTTCCCTATGTTATACAGTAGGTCCTTATTAGTTATCTATTTTCTATATAGTAGTGTGTTCTATGGTTTTTATTATTATTATTATTATTTAGTTATTTATTTTTGTGGTACGTGGGCCTCTCACTGTTGTGGCCTCTCCTGTTGCAGAGCACAGACTCCGGACGCTCAGGCTTAGCGGCCATGGCTCACGGGCCTAGCCGCTCCGCGGCATGTGGGATCTTCCTGGACCGGGGCACGAACCCGTGTCCCCTGCATCGGCAGGCGGACTCTCAACCACTGCGCCACCAGGGAAGCCCTGTGTTCTATGGTTTTAACTGAGTCCACCATTGAGAGATTGGAGATATGCTACAGTATATGTTGCCATGGCTACCAGCAAGCTCTTTCACTTATTTGCCTTTCTGTTTGTGAGAGTTCAGTTCTAGCTTTATTAAAACAGGGCAAAAAATAAGGTGAGAAGCAGACTAAGGGATAGGTAACTCTGGCCAAACATAGTTGAAGAGGCCAAGTAGTCAATATGAATAAAACACATACTGTGTTCACGATAATCTGATCCAATAATATTTTCACTAGAAATTCTGCTATATTATTCTAGTACACATTTTGCTACTACAAATACATGTTGGAGAAGTATGGTGCAATGGAAATGAAACTTGGTTTTGAGTCCCATCTCTGCCATTGCCTTCCTGTATCACCATGTGCTGCCCATTTCTCCTTTCCTGGCCTAAGTTCTTAACTATCAAAAAAATGAAAGTTTGAAGTAAGTGATAGTTTGAGGTCTATATAGTCATCACAGTCTATGAAACCCACCATTTTGCATGCTGAACCAATCTATTGAAAATTATACTTAGATCTGTCAGTGAAAGTAGAATACAGAATTTTTTGCCTTTTAATGACCATTTAAAATACTTGGTCCACACAAGAGAAAGTAAGATTTTCACAGAAAAGTTAAGCTTTTGGAAAATCACATGGTATATATTGAAGAACATTAGACATTTATACACTGTATTTTCTTGCATTGATATGACCAACATTTCTTTATACTATAAAATTTATAGTACTAATATAGAAGACCAAAAGTGCCTCTTTCAAATCACATACAAAGCTGAAGTTCATATCAAAGAGTTTGCTTTTCTTACACATTTTTTAAGCCAACAACACTGTATTGACATGGAGGAATCATGAAAGAAGATGAAGAAAACAATGAGGAGAGAGTAGCATTCTTTATCTTATTGCTAATAAACAGCCAGTGTTTATTAAAACTCCCTTTGACTTTAATCTGGAATAAATGGATTTTAAATATGATTCATCTAGACACAGCTTTTGCTGGGTTGGCCAAAAAGTTCAGGTTTTTCCATAACAATGTACAGAAAAACCCGAACGAACTTTTTGGCCAACCCCCAGTACACTCATAACTGTTGTCTTGGAATTAATATGTCAGCAGTGCTAAATGTGTTTTTCTAATGCTCAGAGGTCCTTAGGAACTGACTGCTAGGATATTAAGCATTTTAAGTTATTTAATTCAATCCCTTGGTCTGATTCCTCCTGCTCTGGTAAGATAAGCACTGATCTAGGTGACATAAAACAGTTTATTGCTGAATTCCTGAACTATGGAATTCCCTAGAAGAATTCAGGAAAGCAGTGATGATTTTAAATTAACAATGATGATTTTAAATTAACCTCAAGATAGCTGAATTTAATAAAATGAAACGGCTTAATTATTAGCCAAATGAAAACGTGTTTTATGTGCTCTGAAATCATTAAAAGTAGTTGTGATTTTAAAAGAAAGTCACAAATACAGGTACATGTGGAGAGAATAAGCTTTTTATTGGGTCCTTAAAATAATTTATCATCTGATACATACGTATATTGAGAAAGAAAAATATTTGTTTCACACCTCCTTAAAAATGTATTTCTAAATTTAGGGTAATAAATCTTTTGCATACTAAGTCATTGTAATTCCACATTTCTCTGCAATGTTCTCCATGAACTCCAAAAAACCATGCTAAGGTAAGAATATTTTTGCAAGTTTTTTGTTCTGAATTTCAAAATTTAAAATTTGGGAGAGAGTTTAGTGATCACTGAAAAAAGATTATTGTCAATAAAAGAGTAACTTGTATTTTAAGCCATAATCACGTAAGAGCTTCTGCTGCTGCTGAGAGCTATTGATTGCAGCCTCAAGGGTTCACTCTTTGTTTTTTTAAGGCCTTACAACCATTGCTTTCTGTTGTTAATGAGGCTGAGTTCCATTCTGTGACCCGTGCACAGCTCTCACTGATGTGGATGATTGAAATCTGTTTCCTTCATGAAACTCCCTTGGGTTCCCTGACCTGCACTATGTAATCACTAGGGAATCATACCATACAGAGAAACTTCAGTTCTTTTTGAAGATTGTTACTGCATAAGGTGTATTTAATTAATTGCAATTACTGTTAAATTTAACCTGATATATGAAAAGGGCCATTTGTAGTATCAATACCGTATATTTTAAGCAAAGGCATGCTAGTGCCTTTAGAGAGATGCTAGTGTGCAATTGTATTGGTCAAGAAGATTAGGTTATGCTGTAGTTATAAATAATCCTTACGTCTTGAGGGCTAAGTAAAAACAAGTGTTAATTTCTTGCTCACACTGCATGTCCATCATTGGCTGGCTGGAGGGCATCCTCTCTGTTTTCTTCATTTTGAGAAGAAGGCTAATGAAATAATCAACATCCGAAATGTCACAGGTTGTGTGTATGAAAAATATTGTCTGACATATCAGTAAACAAAGACTGTTGCAGCCATCAAGCCATCACATTACAGCCTCCCAGTGGCCGGTGAGCCCTGAGGGAACTCAGGATGGAAACAAATGGCCACTGCTCCAGTCACCCCCACCCCCTACCCTGTACAGTGCAGCCTGAGGAGACTCATGATGAGAAAACAGAGGACACTGGTCCCAGATACCTGAGGTGCATATCAAAGGAATGACTTCAGTGAGCCCAGACTCTTGCATCTTCTCATACATAGAAAAGCACTAAATTCCTTAACTTGAGATATCTGGTTTTCGTTAATTAACAGTAATCTTTTGATGTTCCAGCTACTTGGTCTTTTGTTGCAAACACTCCTATGTATCCTGGCTCCACTTTTGTCTCTTCGGATCAGCCTCTTGGAATTATCTGACATGCTGAGTCCCAGGCTTAAGTTCTCAGTTTTGTCAGCCAAATAAAACATAACTCTCAACTTTCAGGTTGTGCATTTTTTTCAGTTGACAGTTGCCAAGATAGAGAAAAAGAAAACATGAACTTGTGTCCTGGCTCTTAAAACTTCCATCCAGAAGTGACATAAGACTCTGCTCACATTTTATTGGCCAAATAAAATTATATGGCCACATTTGCCTTGAATGAGGGCAATGAAAATATTTATTCATAAATATTTTGCAATGACTACTAGAGTTATGTGCATATTAGTGTATTATTTAGGAATGTTTTTTCTGAGGATTAGTGACTGTGGGTAGAAATTTACATGCCTTAATTTTATGGAAGGATCACTCAGGATTTATCCAAGGCAGTGTATAAGTGCACACTATAATAAGCTTTGTTAAAACAGAATCTGGAACCTCTGCTGATGACTAGAAATGCCCATTTTATGCACCAAAATCTTCATTATAGTTGCCCTTTGAGTTATTCTGGTTTTGATATCTATTTTTAAAATGTCTGGAGGGATGATTTAATTTGGGATTTTAATGATATGAAAGGATTCACTGTAAATTATTGAACACAGAGCCTATAAAGAGAATCTTGAACAGTTTACTGAACCAGTTAATATTAATAGATATGTGCATCAAGCTAAAACTGATGAGCTGTCTCCTCCTGTTTCCATTTCAAATCCTAGCAAAAACCTTGATGAGGAATGGCTAGAGCCCCTCAATCTCTTCATTATCCTAATTTTACTTTCAGGCTATCTCTTCCTTTATGCAGTTTTAGCTATACATATTGCATTGTTTGCATGTTTTCAAGGCTTTCAGTGTTAATTCTGAAAAGTCCTAGTATCTCCAGCTGCATCAGACTTAACTAGAGACCTAAGCAACACCACTTTATGACTTGCATACTTCTGCTCACTGAAAAGAATTTAAAGTTTTCTTTTGTCCAATACACTCTGAGAAATGCCTGCTGGTGCCTTCTCTCTATTTGATTTGCTTCCCTCTGTATTTCTCTCGATCACCTCAATTACTTCCACTGTGTCTCCTCTACAGTTCTTGACATTTTTTGTGTGTGGAAGAGATCAGTTTTCATGTTGTGAACATGACCTCAGAAACACTGCCTTTCATTGCTTGAAAATCCCACTCTGGGACAAAAGGTAGGTTGCATTATAAAATACCTTGCTTGAATACAAACATTTTAGGTCTTTTTTTGTATAATGGTTCAATGATTCTTGTGGGTAAGCTCCATTTGTTCCAAAGCTAATGCTATTGATGTATAATACTATTTATCTAGTGCATCAATTTGCAAACAACACTTTCTATGATATTTGAACATTTTTTCTGGGCTCCTAGTCTTAGAGAATCTGTTTGAATATGTTTTAAGTAGGATCCTAGGAACCATTTTTAACAAAGTTATTCAAGATATTCTCATGACACCACTGCCTTTCATCTAGATATATTATCCTAAGGATGTAATCTAACTATTGTGTGTTTCTTGTTGTGAATGAAGAAACTAAAGTACATGCAACAAAATACAGAAATCAAGATCTTAGAGTACAACAGAGGCAAATCCTGGCTATGACATAACAATTGTGTGATCATGGGTGAGTCATGGGTGAGTTACTGACCTCTAGTTTCCTCACCTTGCTGACCTCCAGTTTCCTCATCTGTGAAAGTAGGAAGATCTTACAGGGCAGTTGAAATATTTAAGTGAGTTCATATATGTACAGTATTTAGCATATTTCTTGGCACATATTAAGAATCAATATTGATTGTTTTTATTGTCTTTGACATTTTTTCCTTTGTTCTCATCTTTCTGGGACTCTTGGCCAGATCTCACACAAAAAATAAATTCAATAAATTATGGGAGAAAACTGCCATAAATATATTTGGTTTATTTTTTTGTATCATATCATATGGCTCTTCTCTTGAGGTTCCATCAGTGGCTCTATCTATTAGCACTTGCAACTGATGATGTTGGTGCTCTACCCAGATACCTTTATTGAGCTGGCACACCATGTCTCAGCTGTCTGTTTTAGCTGCCAATAGTTCCCACCTTCACCTTTCCTGGAGAATAGCCTTTGGCTGAATGAGCCATCTTTCTTGGAGTTGTCTAGTAAGTTACACCCTCTTCTCCCCCTTTTCATGGCTGATGCCGGGTATAACGTCAGCTTTCTTGCCTCTGGGCAAGACACAACTCATGCTCCAGAGCTATAATTGGAATCAGTCTGAGATTAAAACTTCCAAAATCACATATTTGCTGTATTGCTTTCCCTGACCTGTCCTGTTTCCCTTGCCCTATTGCAGGTTTCTCCTGAGGACATCCCTTCAATAAATCCCTAATCAGCCTCTGCCTCTAGGGAACGTGACCCAAGACAATGATCATACTGTTTTCTTGGCAAGACAGGCTCAGGGTCAGGAATACCACCAAAGAGAAAACCACTGGATTCTTTAACATGGCACCTCAGTATGAATCACTTATTACATTGTCTGACATATGGCAAAGATTCAAACATACTTGTTTAATGAATACAAAAGAGTCCTTCATTAAATGAAAAACCAAATCTCAAAACTTCCCTAGTCTTTGCTATGCTAAGCCTAGTTGGTGAAAACTTATCCCTTTGCAAAGAAATAAACCAAGTTTTCCAGCAGGCACTACAGAATCACTGAAGTGAATCTGGCATAGTAAAAGCTCTGAAAGTTGAGTAACTACTTTTCAACAAGCAGGTACTTATCTACTAGGTAAGAGGATTGACTAAAATGGGTGTTGTTTATGAGACTTTCTTGTCTTTCAGACTCCAAATTCTACAAGGGACAATAGAATATGGTTTGTTGTAAATACATTTACATTTATGATTTGTTGTAAATACATTTACAACATGTAAATACATGTTGTAAATACATTTATGGTTTGTTGTAAATACATGTAAATACATTTCTCAAGTGCCTTGAGAAATCATTATTAGCAGCAGAGGAAGTCCAGAACCCTGGGTTCTCTTCGCTGCACCTACCCTGTGCTTTGGCCTTGCCTCTTTGTACTTTTCCCTAAGTTTAAATAACAACAATAATAATCATAAAGCTAATGTTTAGTTAACATTCACCAGGGCCTTATATGTTTTATTTAATTTAAAACTTTCAGTAATGATATGAGGTAAACACAGACTATTGTTTTGGAAGAGTGACAACTTCTGTGGTAAACAGGGGAATCTAATGAGCAGTGACAGTCATAAATCTATCTTTTTGTTGTTGTTGTGTGAGTGAGATGAATAATGTATCAGTGATAAAATGTATTGACCAGAATGGAAGCCGTTATTTGCATAAGACTGTGGGAGCCTTATTTTTTCCATTGGTAAAAATGACAAAGCAGGAGATAGGTGTGGCTTTAGCATGTGACATTAACTTGGAAAAGGCAATGACTTTATATCATCCATACCTTTTTACAATAGTGGGTAGCAAACAGGCTGTCATTTCTGACATGTGGGGCATTATCACCAAGTTACATGGTGGTTATATGATTCATAGAATGAAATTTACTTTTCAATAGTTCTATGAAGAATCGCTTAACCTGGGTGCTGTTATTAATTAAAATGAAGAAACATTAAATTTATTTTCCAGCAGCTTACATGTTATGTATCAAAATTAGGTTATGATTTCTGGAAAAATGTCCTCTAATATTGCTCTTTTAGAAATTATTCCCATGTAATGTCTGTAATCAGGTATTTTGGTTAGAAGGAGTGTTTATAATTGTCCTCAGAGAGTTTATGTTTTGAGGAAGATGCAATATTCGTGCATTTTATCGTTTCTAAAATTTACGTAATTTTTTTATTTTTTTATTTTTTTATTTTTTTTTTTTCTTTTTGCGATATGCGGGCCTCTCACTGTTGTGGCCTCTCCCGTTGCGGAGCACAGGCTCCGGATGCGCAGGCCCAGCGGCCATGGCTCACGGGCCCAGCCGCTCCGCGGCATATGGGATCCTCCCAGACCGGGGCACGAACCCGTATCCCCTGCATCGGCAGGCGGACTCTCAACCACTGCGTCACCAGGGAGGCCCTACGTAATTTTTTTAAATTAAAGTTTTAATGTTTATAGGGAAGACACATACGTGATATGTTTTTTCAATAGCAGGGACCTAAACAATAGGCACTAGTCTATTACTTTGATTTACTATGAAAAACTTAAGAGGTGCAGAATTTGAGTGAGTTGCTTAAACTAGGATTAGGAATATGGAAAAATTTGGGGATGTGATGTTTAAGTCACTGAGTATTTCCTCGACAGATTGACTGCATTACTGAATTTTGTTTTTTTCAGACAGTTATTAGGAATCTGGAATACATTCAAAAAGAGTTGTTACATAAAGTGATTAGTTTCTTGGCTTCTAACAAATGCTTCCTTATCATTCAGTACAGTTGAAATACTATTCACATTAGGAAAGAACACTCTTAAATTACTGTTGTAGTGCAAAATAGGGGAAAAAAAACCCACAAAGTTAAATAATTTAATTTTCATGAGTGTTAGAACTTAAGGAGAAATAAGCTTAATCAGGATGATGGAAATAGAAGTTTTTCAGAACGTCTATGCAGTTCTTCAGAAGTTTGTGGAAATTTAAAGAGGGCTTGGAGGCAGAAAGCACTAGCTCTCTCGTCACTTCAAAATGTTCAGATTTCCTTCGCCTGAGTGGAGTTGCACCTATACTAGCTCTGCTCTAAACAGCTGAGATTAGAGTCATGAACTGAATACAGAGAGAAATAAATTGAACAGGTTGAGAAAGCCAGGATGGCATGGGGAAAAGAAGGAGAGAATTAAGAGGTGGAGATATATTTTCTTGAAAAAAATAGATAATATTCATAGAATAGAGGAAGAAGATTAAAAAAGATGCATGTTCATCTGTGGAAAATTGCTGGAGATAGATGAGTTAGTAATGAAAGACCAAAAAAAGGAATAAAGTGTGTCAGAATGGATAAATCTCTGCTAGGATTGACCATCACAAAACTTCAGTTCCTGGTTTTTGGACTGTATAGAGGAGGCAGAGTAGGAGGAGGTTGTAGGGGGCCACCAGGTGTTCACGTACATGAGATTTTCCTAAATCTGGTGTCCATTACTCAAGGAGGACCTAGATAACAGTTTAATTGTTTAGTTTCTACTTTTAGGATACAACTGATTGTTTCTTACTTTGTGAAGAAAGGATTAGGCTACAGTATGAATGCCTCTTCTGATCTTGACCTCCCCCAGATCACAGTGTCATTGGCTGCAGAACTGAAAAATGGAACTCAGGTTTCTGACTCCAAGTCCAAAGTAATTTTTACTCTATTCTCTTAAATTTCCTTTGATTAGAAATATTTTGTTTTAAAATAAATTGGAAAACTGATTGGCATTACTAAAAGTACTAAATTTATTGTCAGAACACAGGTTTTGTTTTTAATTTCCAGCATTTCCTAGGTGTGAGTCATGGTGCAAAATAGCCTCTGTAATTGTTGTTTCTTCAACTTCAATAATTGTATCTAATTGATCAGAATACCAATCTTGCGCTTTTAGTTTGAATGACAAATGAAGACTTTATATGAAGTGTTTATTACAGTGCTTGTACATAGCTGGTATACAGTAAATGTACGTGTTCCAATTATCTACCTTTCATCTCAGTCCCAGGTATACTACCTGATTACCTCTAGTACTAGCAGAACATAGAGAATGTTTCTTGCCTTGGGGATTTGCAGCATGCAAATTCTGTACAAATGGAAAACTAATGCCTCTCAGCTATTCCTCAAGAAAGATAAACCCAAAACTGATTTCCTAATTCCTGACTTTTGAGTAGTCTCAGAGGTATTATTTCACAGATCTATTTCAGGAGATAATTTTCTTTAAAAAAAAACTTTGAAGAGGAATTTTCTCACAGTCAGGTTTGAGATGAACTTGGGCATATTTGCAACAGTGAACCTTTCTTGAACCAGCTAGCTAAGAGAATGTATGAACAAGAGAATATAAAGTATAAGAGATTCTGTCATCGTTTTTAGTGATTTCTTTACATGGATAGAATAATAGACAGCAAGAATCCCTAGACATTAAGAGGGAAACAGAAGAGAAACATTGAATTGGAGGCACATAATATTCCTGTTTACTGTTATGCTTTAATTCACTTATTGTATTCATTCAATTACTCCATCATTAATATATTCAATAAATATTTACTGTTGTAATTGTGTTAGAAAAAAGCAGATAAGACCTCTGCTCTCATGGAATTTACATTCTAGCTCTGGTATATAGGAATGAATGAATTTTTAAAAAGATAAATATTATACACATGCTATACAGAAGTTAAAATGAGGTGCTAAGATAGGGAAGACTAGGTGCTAGTTCAGATTGGGTGGTGAGGAAAGACTTGTTTGTAGAGGTGTATTAATCAGTATAGTTTCATTCCTGTTGAAAATAACCCCAAATATCAGTGTCTTAATGCAACAAGTTTCATTTCTTGCTCATATCACAGTCCACTGCAGGTTGGAGATAGTTCAGTCACCTGACTCCAAAGCCAATGCCACACAGTTTATGTTTTTAGTATGACAGCATTCCATTCCCAGATACCAATTACCAAATCAGTTAGGGTTCGACCAAAGAGAGCTACTAAAAATATTATGGAATAGAAATTTATTAGAGGAATACGAACTCACACAATTGTGTAAATAAAGGTTGAGACTGGCAAGTTGGAGATTGAGAAAATCACTAACCAAACTTCCTAAAACCAGGTACATCCAGCTGTCAGAGGGTGACTATAAAAGAGGACTGGTGGGAAAGTTTATGGAAGCATATTGCCTTTGCATTTGATGTTGCCCAGGGGTCAGTTTTGGCCAGCAAGACCAACAGGTGGGAAAACATCTAGAAACAGAATGGGCAAGAACAACACCTTGCTGCTACTCTCTGGACATCCTGTATCTAACATTATGACCTTAAAATAGTGATTGTTGTTTAAATTATCCTATCCAAATCTTGAGCAAATTTTGCTTTTTGATAAATTAAACCTGATATGACACAGGAAAGGGGATTCTGGAAAACACAGTTCCATGTTATCCAAGTTGACATAGTACAAAACTACCATAACTATGGATCAGTTCTGAGATACTGATAATAAGAATCAATTACAGAAATATTGGAGAAGTACAAACACGTGGAGACTAAATAACATGCTACTAAAAAAACAATGAGTCAATGAAGATATCAAAGAGGAAATCAAATAAGAAGACAAATAAGATATTGATAAACTGAAATGGCTCCAGAATACACTGATTGAGATGGTGATAGGATATTGGAATAATGTCTTCTGAGAAAATGCTGAAAGGATCGCAGAAATGGGCTTTAGAGAACCATTTTAAGAGAAAGGCTTTAATTGATTCAACAAAAGTATTTAGCAAAATTCAACACCCTTTCATGATAAAATTTCTCAGAAAACTAGGAATTCAAGGAAACTTCCTCAATCTGATAAAGAGCTTCTACATAAGATCCTGAGATAAATCATACATAAAAGTAAAACAATGAATTCTTCCTACATAAGGTTAAAAATAAGGCGAGGATGTCATTCTGACCACTTTTATTCACCACATGTGAGAGGAGGTCCTTACTAGTGCAATAAGGCAAGTAAAAGAGGCAAAAGATTTGAAAGAAAAATTAAAATTTAAATATCCAAAGATGACATTATTTATATAGACTATCCTAAGTATTAACAAATACTATAGCTAGTAATGAGTCCAACATACTCCCAGGTACAAGGTCCATAGACAAGAATCTATTTTACTTTTATATACCAGAAACAAACAATTTAAATATGAAATGAAAAATAACCATTATATTTAAATATCAAAATATTCAGCAATTAAGGGAAAAACTCTATATTAAAATGGAAAGATATACTATGGTCATTGCTATGTTATGTTATGCATGATACTGTTTTCAAATTTTAAGATTCCAATTCTCTCAATTTAATATATACATTTAATGCAATTCCAGTCACACTTTCAGCAGACATTTTTTGTTTAATTGAGAAACACTCTAAAATTCATAAAGATATGTGAAGGACATAAAATTGGTAAAATAATTAGAAAAAAATTTTTTTTGTATTGCCTGAACTAAAGATTTATCACAAGGCTAGATAATCAAGACATTTTGATATTTGCACTATATAGACAGATAGGTCAATGAATCTAAATAGTGAATTCAGATATTGACTCATAGTTTTAAGGTGAAATGATTTTTTTTTAAAAAATGCTAAAGCAATTCAATGGAAAAAGGACTATATTCTAAATAGTTGGTGCTGGAACAACATATCCATAATCTATAAGTTGTTTTATATGTTATATGGATGTTTAAATATCTAGCTGTTATCAAAATTATCTGGTATTTTCAATCTATATTTTTACTTAAGCTGATATAAAATTCCTAAGTTATTGCATAGTATTTATATATTATTTTTAATGAATACACCAAAATCCCATCAAGTAAATAAAGAATAATATACATATATTTAGGTTGTCTAAGTTTTGGCTATTATAAATCATATTGTACCTCACATTTTTTGAGTATAAGTACATATATATATTTTCTAATGGTATTCTTAGCACAGATTTCAAGGCATGGAATTACTGGAAACAAATTTTTCACTCTTTGAAGGCAAATTTCTTTTCAAAATAGTTATTCAAAGTTACAGTGTCCTAGCACATTTAGAAGTAATTGAACCTTAATCACTGAAAGGTTATAAATAGAACAATAACATAGTCTCACTTATAATTTAGGAACGAGAAATGAGACTGGAGACAGTATATATAGTTAGGAATTGATTACATTAGACAATTCAGGAAATGATGTGAATATACACAATTGAGCAGTCCTTGAATCCATTCATTTCTACAATACTTAATAAATATTTATTGGTCACCCACTCTGTTTCAGACAGGCAGTATGCTTGATATAGAAATGATCTGAAGCCCAGAACTTATGTTCCAACAGTAAAAACAAAAACAAGATGAACTTATTTTGCGATTTAGGAATGCTTGGTAGTAGCTGGATCTGAAGATCCCATTTTCGGGCTTGACGACAAAGTACATAGTATGGTCATTTATTAGCCACATCTCTTGCTTTTTTTCTGAATCTTTACACCCATCATATCACCTGAATAACTTTAAACTCTTCCTTTAAGTGTCAGCATAGATTCTATTTCCTTCAGCAAGGCTTTATGACTCATTTCTAACAGGCGAGATGCATTTTTCAGCTACTCTTCTGCCTCCTAAACACAGACAAGGTAACAATGTCTCCAATATAATACCTTTGAAAGAAGCCAACTGCAAATCTCAACAGAAAAAATGCAAATTTAAGAAGACCTGAATACATTTTCTGCGTATAAGCTCATCAGTCGTCTCTGAAGAAACTTTTTTCCCTAGAACCATCTCATCTATTTCAAGCTCCAACTCCTTGCCATACGGAGCTGTACTTATTCCATTTTCCCTCATCTTTCTTTAAGGCAGCAAGCTCTAGTTATTCTATTCTCTTGACAGGCTTGGATAACATAATTATGCATTTGAATTGATTGTGGATCATACAAAGAGATAAATGGAGCACAGCTTCATCATGTATTGATTCATGCATCATTTGCCATGAAGTTGATTCAGAGAAACACAATTATTGCTGTAATTACTTCGTTTAAAAGTGTTTTCAGGGGCTTCCCTGGTGGCGCAGTGGTTGAGAGTCCGCCTGCCGGTGCAAGGGGTGCGGGTTCATGCCCCTGTCCGGGAGGATCCCACATGCCGCGGAGCGGCTGGGCCTGTGAGCCATGGCCGCTGGGCCTGCGCGTCCGGAGCCTGTGCTCCGCAACGGGAGAGGCCCGTGTACCGAAAAAAAAAAAAAAAAAAAAGTGTTTTCAGTAACTTAAAGCGCTAAGTTTTAGAATTGATGGCCTTTTGGGGGAATAGACCTTAGTGTAGATTTTTGAAGTTTTTTTTTTGCTATAAACCAAACAGCACTTTAAAACTGAATCATAATTATCATAGTTCTCTCTTTAAAAACCTGTTTTATATTTTTTTACAGAAAAGGAGGAATACATTCTCCCTTATTCCTGTTAGATTATAGTTTTATTGTTAGAAAATGAAAAATGTTTCTTTACCTGGCATAGTTTTGATTACTCTATATAATTCTAATAGAATGTATAGTATGCTGTATGATGGCTGCATACATAAATGCTTTTTCCAAAATGATATCTTTTCTCTTTCATGAAACTTTCTTGCTTGATCATATAGCATTCAGAAATAATTAGCAAAAAGTATACAAATAACTGAGTTGCCACAATGATGTCTTGGTCTACTTGGAATTTTTTAAATATATTTGATAATTATTTATAACATTCTGACAGAATCTTATTTTCGGTCAAAAGGTGTTTAGGTGATAAAATTAGTAATTTCTATTCTTCAGAGAGAAGGATAATTGAAAAATGTTACATGGAAAAACACATGTTGCCTTGTAACTGAAGGCAAACTTTTACTAACATCTGTTTTTTTTTTAATTTTCACTAACTTATTTTCTTCCACAGAAGTTGCCAGTGTAATAAAATTATCATTACTAGTATTACTTTTCTTTGTTTTCAGTGAGTGATTTTCTTCAAGAACTTATATAAAAAAGACACGTTGAAAACATAATATTTTATCTATGAGATTGAACTCAAAAACTACCTCAGGGCAGCTAAAGACGTATGCTGTTCACAATTATTTAGCCAACTCTGACTTCTCTCTTTTCCCATTTTCCCCCATATTTATAAGTATTTCCAATGTAATTTGGTACATGATGATGTATAGCAGCATATTTTTCTTAGTTGTTGTAAGATCCATGAGAGCGGGGTTTGTCATCTTTTCCTGTGTATTGCTCTAAGAAAGGGCTGCTATACCAATCCTTACAGTACTTATATAGGTACCATGACTGTAGTAAGCCAGAGAATTCCTCTGGCACAGCCATATTAAACAGGTAGGATTGACACAAAGAAATACGTGTTCTCCCAGTTTGTTTTTTTTTTTTTTTTTTTTTGCGGTATGCGGGCCTGTCACTGTTGTGGCCTCTCCCATTGTGGAGCACAGGCTCTGGACGCACAGGCTCAGTGGCCATGGCTCACGGGCCCAGCCGCTCCGTGGCATGTGGGATCTTCCCGGACCGGAGCACAAACCCATGTCCCCTGCATCGGCAGGCGGACTCTCAACCACTGCACCACCAGGGAAGCCCTCTCCCAGGTTTTTGAGAATATATCTGTGTTTCATTTCTGTATTTGTGGTAGAGAAATGGGAAAAAATGAATATTTATTTCAATTACTACAAATATACAACAAACTTAGTAAATTGCAATATGACCAACTTCAGTAAATATCACATCTAACAATTCAACCAATACTTGGCTTCAGTGTAGGAGAAAAAAATAGAGATCAGTGAGAGCTATGGCAATATGGTGACTCGCATTCAGGGACAAGGCCCAGTGCTACCAGATACTCCAATTATTTAAAGGAAGAAGGAAATACATGTCAGTTTATATGATATTTTTCTACAAATTTGAATGTGGGCACATAATTAAAAACAAAATTGTTTAAGACAAGAATATATATGGGCTTCCCTGGTGGCACAGTGGTTGAGAGTCTGCCTGCCGATGCAGGCGACACGGGTTCGTGCCCCGGTCTGGGAGGATCCCACATGCCGTGGAGCGGCTGGGCCCGTGAGCCATGGCTGCTAAGCCTGCGCGTCCAGAGCCTGTGTTCCGCAACGGGAGAGACCACAACAGTGAGAGGCCCGCGTACCACAAAAAAATAAAAATAAAATAAAAATAAAAGAATATATATGGCCAATATCAAATATGTCTACATGCAGAAAATAAACTATGGCCCATCCTTCATCCATAAAACACAGCATAGACAAAAATCTGCTCAAGCATTTCTATTCTTTATTTCAATTTGTTTCTCATGTAATTTTGGGCTGTATCACTTGGAAGGCAAAGAGATAAAATATGTTAAATTGATTTATGGAAGTTACAGATCTTTGCTTTTTTTTTTTCTTATAGATGCAGGGGAAGTGAATGCTCATTTGCTCTTCACTTTAAACTTATGCCTAAACTGGTTTATCTGGTGGAATCATATTAATTTCATCATCTTGCATACAGAGGGGATTTGAATGGATTTATGAATTTCTTTTTATCTGATAGTGACTTTTCTTACTATTTCTTTAAGTATCTCAGCAAGACAAGCAGATATTACTTTATTGTAGAAAACATGCTATTTTTACCAAAGGAAGAATAAAAGCCACTTCTATATGCCATCAGTTAGTCAACTATTGTTAATGGTGAATGCTGACTATCCTGTAGCCCAGTGATATATACTTAGGAAAGGGCCACAGTTAGGAATCAGGAGTGAGCTGTCTGGTACTACCTCTCCCTTGCTTATTCAAGAGGAATAAGGCAGAGGCTCCTCTAGCTAGGACATCAGGGTTGTGAAGATAGGGACTTTGAAGGTCATAATAAGAGCAAGGGGAGACTCATCCTAGATTACAGGAGGTACTGAAGATGAACCAGCATCTCTGCAAAGTTTAAAACTAGAGAGGTGTCTAGTTACAAAAGGTAAAAAGGGAAATCATAAAGTTGGTCAAACTGGGTGGGTAAAGTGGTCGTCAAGTTAGGTGAAGAGGTAGTTATCAAAGCTAAACGTGTAAATAGGTCACCATCAAATAGCAGGTTGTGTAGCAATCTGGTATCATCTTGAGTAAACACAGACCTGTCAAGGCTGCTAGCAATGGATATCATCTAATGGGGGCATGGTGGGAAAAAGACCTAGAAATAAATGTGTACAGATTAAGAACCTTTAAATACAGGCTGATGAAGGAGTTGGGACAAAGACTTGAGAATAGCTGGTCCATCAACTCTAGCAGAAATCATGTGAAAAAATATGCAGTGAAATGAGCAATATCTAACCCCAAGTGGTTTGTAGCTGAGTATAATGCAGAGTGGACTGTAAACATTCTGCGGTGAGTGTCAGAATCTGTGGCACTGCTATGAGTTTCCCCAAAATATGTCTAAGTAAGAAGTCAACAAATATAAGTGAGCAGGAAACAACTGTTGTTTGTGTGAGGCTCATGATAGCCACACCTCAAATAGCTTAGACAAGCAAGGTGGACAGGATGAATTCTTTCCCCTCTGGATTTAATCCAGTTATAGAAATTAAAGAATATTCCCATCTCTTCCCACATGATAAGAAGTAACTTTTATTCAACTTGATTCAAGGAAGATTTGGCATTATTTTTGGCTGGGATCTTTATCTCATTTTCCTGGTAGTAATGCTATTGGAAGAGACCTCAACTGTACTGCAAGTGAAATGTGTGGCAATTCCAGGCTAAGATCGGATACTCTCATTCATGGTTTAAATGTATTTGGAGAGCTACATAGGTCTGTATGGAGTTTCTCTATAAAGCACTAGACTCCTCTAAAAATCTCTGCGTGCATTTTGTTTTTATCAAAAGAAGTTAGTTTTGCAGTTGATAGGAGCATGCATGCATGTATGTGTGTGTGTGCTTTTCTTTTTTCTCAGCACTATAGCTATTGTACAGAGATGGCAAGCTTATTTCCTTGAAAATTTTCACTCAGAAGTAGCATTAGTGTTGAAAGGTAACAGTAAAAAAAATAAACAAAAATGTTAGTTTAATATTTAACATGTTAAATGTTATTATAAACAAATCTTTTAAAAATCCTAATTTAAAGATCTATTGACAAAGCTATGGTTTAAAGCACTTTTACTATTCAAAGTAGAAAAACCAAAATATTGTAAAAGGTCATTCAATACTTCTTACAGGTACTAAAACAAAGGCTATTCCAGGTCAAACTAGACTGTTAAATACAAACATTATATGGAAAGGAAACATAAGATTTCAGTTTAGTTTGGTTACATTGTCCTATAAGTAAATGTCAGTGTACAAGTATGTAGACAAACTTTTGTAAGTATATTTATATTTATATGGAAGATTAATATGATCATGAGGAATATTATAGTTTTAAAATTATAATAATAAATTTTCTAAAACAATCTGTGTATGAACAGAGTCTATTTCCAAGTATGTGCAATTACTATAGTGAATTATCTTAAGTACATTACAAAGTCTATTTCACTTTCTCTTTCCCCACCCATATTAAACTAAAAAAATAATAGTAAAAATTAAGCATCATGCACCTAAAAAAGAAAGGAAGCTAATTTGGGGAGTGTTATGGGGAAAATGGCATAAATAGTGTAGCATCTATTGCTCATACAACTATTATTTTATCTTTGCTCAGGAAGATAAATTTATCTCAAGATTTTAGTAACTTGCAATAGATGTGCATAAAGAACTTTTCTTTATTGCTTCTGGGAACCTGTTGTTTGACATGTTCTCATAGAAGTTCTCAATTTTGAGCTGGATCTCAAAGAGTCTTCTGAAAAGCAAGATGTACACACAAAATTCTCTTACTTGTGATGCCCTACTCCAGCAGAGATATGCATTTTTTCCTTAATGGCTCTTCAGTAAGCTTGCTAGATTTAAAATGGGCTTACATTTCCAATGGATTATTTTCTCTTAAGTCTCTACAGAGGGGTTCACTTACTTTATTTGACTTAGAAAAATAGGCCTACACAATAAATTTCTCTATTTAGATCTCACATTTATTGGAAAAGCTATCTTTGACTCACTATATATTTTAAACCTAAGGATGCTCAATACCTAAACCCTAAACATAATAGCATGACTTTTTCTTTTATGTTCTCCAGGGAGCTGGTGGGGGGGGACTTTATATTCTCTAAAAGAAAACCCCATACACAAGTGGATATTTGCTTTACTTTTTCATCCCAAACTCCAAAGGTTAGAATTTTAAGAAATATCCTCTACATATAGAGATGAAAAAAAGACTAAGCAACCAGGATTTAGACAGCGATTGTGTCTCTGTAATTATAAACATCCTACTTCTGAGTTGAAACTACAAAATAATAGCACTGGAAGGAGGCTTGGATATCTAAGACCTAGCGAGATGAAGTACTTCACCCATGAGCAGCCTGTTATTGTTAGTATTAGCGACTGGGTGTCAGATTCCTGGTGCCCTAAATGTCATTCCATCTCTTCTTCTCTTCTTTATGTTACAGTTTGATGAGGTGGCTAAGAACATAAGTTGCAACTTCAGATGGATGTGATACAAATTCTTTTTTGTATCATATGAACCGCATAGATATACTATGTAAACTTTCTGAACCTCAATCTCTCTACCTGTAAAATAGGAATATTTGTGTCTGCTTCATAGGATTAAGTTTTATCATACATGGAATGTGCTTGACTAGTACCTGGCCCATGTTATGTGATCAATAAATGTTAGTGATTACTCAATACAGCAGATTACATCATATTATAGTAAGAAATATCAGTACCTCCCTGGTGGTCCAGTGGCTAAGACTCTGCGCTCCAAATGCAGGGAGCCAGGGTTTGATCCCTGGTCAGCGAAGTAGATCCTACATGCTGCAACTAAAAGATGCTGCACGCTGCAATGAAGATCCCATGTGCTGCAACTAAGACCTGGCACCGCCAAATAAATAAATAAATAAATATTTTAAAAAAAGAAATATCAGGGTATGACAATATAATTATTAACATAACATCAGTTGAATATGTGCTGTGGCTATTTTACCCTTAATTTTAGTGCAATTTGGATACTGACTCACAGTCTCTTGCTTATCATATCTTAGAGTCAGTGATATTATTTAATTGGAAAACTCTGATATAACCTTCTCCCCCAAATCTCAGAGGGTTGATTGTGCTGAAGACCAGTCCCAGATCTTAATTTTAAGAGGAACATAACTTTAAGAAGTCATTAGAGTCTAGGAAAATTACACTGTGGTTTTAGGGCACTTATAAAGGAGAGGTGACTTGAGAGGAGATAACTAGGTATGTGTAGTTAAAAATATTAAACTACCATATCCCCTGTATCCTCTTGCCCTGCAGAAGTGATCCATTTACTGTTATAGAGTATAGCAGCCCCTACTTCCCTTGACTAAAGACTGTAAAGAGGGCTCAAAGGAGGCACTGGCATTACAAGACAGTGTATACATTTCTTGGCAGCATGCTTTCCCCCTCTGCCACCAGACTAATAACTAGGGTCATATCAGAACACAATCCTATGGCAGATATCAGACTTGCATCGAGAAGAAATCAAAAGGCTTAGATAAGTGGGCATGTTAGAACGGATATAATATATCTAGAAGAATTATCAGTCAAATAAGTTCCTTGGGAGTGACTGGAAGACACTTCTTTTACTGAAACAAAAAAGTTGTGAAGGGGTTACTTTCTTATTAGTTAAAGCTTAGAGAAGAGTCCTCTATAAGCCAGTGTTGATAGTGTTGATAAGAGATGAAGTTTTAAACCTCAGATCCCTTGTAGCAATTGGGATAGAAGAATCTAAGAATAGTAAGGAATAGGTAACTGCAAATACATTTTGAAAAATATGTTCCTTATTTTACAATGCGACTTCAGTGGTTTTGGTGCTTCCTTATACAGTCGAGAAGTGAAAATACATATAACTGTTAGGATATATACAAATACATCCTACTTCTTCTCCTTTATTGAAAATCTTGATTTGTAGGTTCATGAATGCTAAGATGCATATATAGTAATTCAAGCAAATACTATTTATGTTAAACAATTTTTTTAAGGATGGAGATTTTTAAGTAACAAAGTAGTAGTTAATAAGTGTTACATATTTCAGAGAGGTACATCATGTAAGATGAGGATCAAAAGCATCTTTTGAACGAGGATATTAGCACCTGACAACACATCAATTGTACATGTAACAGATTCAGCCACCACCCCCTAAAACTGTCTCTTTCTGAGCCTAATTTCTCAAAGTCTGGAGAAAGGACTGATTGGTCCAGTTCAGATCTAGAACTTGGAATAATACAAGACTGTTTACTAGGATATGGGGGTTCATATTATTGGAACGGAGATAGCTGGCTTACAAAGCAAGTGAGGAAATGGGAGAAAAGCAGAGGAGGGTTATAGAGAGGAGGAGATAAAAGGGAGGGTGATAGCCCGCTTGCTAAGGCACAGCTTCTTTATTTCCCTTGGGTTATCTGAGAAATAAGAGCTTCCTTATAATTAACATATATTTGCTTAAGTCAGTTCTAATGCATGCATGCCATTTGAAAACAAAATGGTTCTATTAATAGTTCCTATTGTATGTTTACTAAACTATAGAATTAAATTGTAACTATCTGCAGTACAAAACATCTATTGTTTTGTGCATGAATAATATGCTCCAGTTAGATCATGTCTTCTATGCCCTCAGGGTTTCGATGTAATAGGATTATTATATGGGAGGGAAAAATGGTTCTATGTTAATCTTGCTGAACAAAATGCTGAAGCGAGAAGATTTTAACCATTTCCTTAGTTATATGCCACTGAGACAGAACGATGGCTTTCTCTTAAGCCAGTGGAAGAGCATGTCATATTTTGCTGACTATAGCTGGCACCATTGAAAAGAAATCTATCTAGATGGAAAGAATATGTTCTAAGTGTATTTGGAAACCAATATCTTTTATAAAATACAGCTACAAGTATATTGTAGTTGTAAATCAAGAGGAAGTTGCTCTCTGACTTTGTGATATACAGACATATCTATATGGAATAAAGTTTTATAAGCTTTGCCCTTTTTACAGCTCAGCAAATCTAAATTCTTATTTCTCCTTGTAGAGTAAATTGTTTCCCCAGAATATCAAGGTTAGTGAGTATATTTTTATGGACCCCAATGGTTGAATTGTCAATGTAATACCCCCCCAAAAAATGTGAAAAAAATCATTTAGTTAGCCCATTTTCCATTTAAGGCTCAATTTTGTGAAATAACATGTCTCAAAATTATATACATAACTTGCTATCAGTCTGTATAATTAATAATGTGGGCATTCCTTACATGGGTAAAGTAAAACCTCTTGATCATGAGTTATTAGCCCACTCATATCTTAGGTAAGAAAACAAATTGACACTTTGTAAAAATTGTATTATTGTTTGTTTTTTCTTAATTAAGAAGTAGGCCTTTTAAACTCAAATTTATGATCTTTAGCAATAGAAGATTTTAATGAAGCAAATGGCCAAATCTACAAATAAACACATAGAATTGTTAGAACGTTTTAAAGTCTATTATTGTTGTAATTGGGTGAGAGAAAATGGACGTTTCCCATGAGTTGTGATAACAGTGGTTGTACATGTAAATATGTCTCCCACAGAGTACCTTACTTAAATTTGAATTAAAACAGACTTTCCCCAAAGCCCAAACTTCAATCTAAATGCTTTTAGGTGAAAGGATGAGATATTGTCAGTCAAATTCTACATACTGGAAAAGATATTTTACTTTGAACCAGGAACCTAAGGGACTAGGAATAAAATATCAATACTAAGCAACTAGTACTTTAGGGAAAGAAAAAAAACCCACTAAGTACATAAAGATAATTACCTTTTCCCCCTTTCATTGCTTTTTCTAGCACACATGTAAGTTCATCCTGAAATCACATGCTGCAAACAACTAATGGGCAGCAAACCATGTTTTTCAGACTCCTTCTCAGTTCAGATGACCATTCTTTATCTTTCAGATTGTGTGTTATATTTCTTAGTAAGCTGGAATTTCTAAAAGAGGTGATTTATAAACTTATTTTAAAGATTTTAATATTTATATTTTTTGTAAGTTAATTGAGAAATGTATTTGGCATACAACTTTGGTCATAGCAAAATTATAATTTTGAAATTAACATAAAAATATTCCCAACTAAATCAAGCTGAATTTTACTTTTTTTTTTTTTTGTTACTTTATTTTAAAGACATGATCCTGGCATCTCTTCTCTAGAAAGCAAATCTTGGCATGAAATTTGAAGATTCAAATGAAATCGATTTTGATATTTTTCAGCTGTTTCTTCTTGTGAGAAATGGTTAACAACTTGAGAAACTATATGTTCACTGCATCAAATGATGAATGATCTGAGTAATAATATTTTATGCCGTCTGTATTGCTCCCTAATGATTCCATGTTTATATCTTCTTTTGCTGTTCTTGATATTTTGAATCTGTTGCTGTCAGAAAAAAATCCAAAAAGTATACTCAGAGTCATTTTTAGACTCTATCATAAATTGTGCTGCATTAATATGATCCACGAAGAGACAAATGGTGTGTGAAGGGAACGGTACTCAGGTCTGCAGGAAGAGAAGAAAGAGGAGGATTTGGGACTGGCAGAGAATGGTGGCAATTTAATATAATTCATATGATTGTGTTTGCTGTCCACAAAATATTTTGCACAAATAGTGCACTGGGAGAAAGGCATTGCTACTTTAACTTTGAATTGGTATTGCTTGCTGTTATTGAGATAAAATGAATGAAATAAAAATAGGAGAAACTCTGGGCTTCCCTGGTGGCGCAGTGGTTGAGAGTCTGCCTGCCGATGCAGGGGACACGGGTTTTTGCCCCGGTCAGGGAAGATCCCACATGCCGCGGAGCGGCTGGGCCCGTGAGCCATGGCCGCTGAGCCTGTGCGTCCGGAGCCTGCGCTCCACAACGGGAGAGGAGGCCACAGCAGTGAGAGGCCCGTGTACAACAACAACAACAACAAAAAAAAATAGTAGAAACTCTAAGCAAACAAGACTGTCCATATTATACTCTAGTGTAATAGTGTAAACAAGAGTAAACCAATTACAATATTTTCTTAGTGTAAGAGTCCTGGTATATATTACTATGCTATACTCAACTTGATCAGCTATTTCCCCATATAACAAATCACTTCCTTACTCTAGCTGAGCCAAATTCACTAAGGAAGGGTGGAAAATAAAAGGACCTGAGGTATGAGAATATGGGGATCATAACAGCTCCATTTATGTGACATACATAAATACTGAAACAATGAAAGAAATATTTCAAAAAAAGAGGGCTAAGATAAACCAAACTATTCCAAAGACAAAATCCTCTCGACTCTTTAATGAATCAGAAAATTTTTGAAGTCACGATGAACTGACTTTACATATGATGTTAGTCCTTATGCAAACAGGTTTATACTAAACTAATCTTTTTTCCTTCCATGCATATCTGTAAAATTCACATGTGTAAATACTATACTGGTGGAATTAGAGAATTAATGTACTTTAGAATTAGAAATCAACTACATTTGCTAATTCTTCCTAATCACAGGTCTCATAAACTAAGCATAAGAGCCATTAGCTCTTTTTTAAAAATATATATTTATTTATTTTATTTTGTTTATTTATTTTTGGCTGCATTGGGTCTTCATTGCTGCACACAGGCTTTCTCTAGGTGCGGCGAGCGGGGTCTACTCTTCATTGTGGTGCATAGGCTTCTCATTGCAGTGGCTTCTCTTGTTGCAGAACATGGGCTCTAGGGCATGCAGGCTTCAGTAGTTGTGGCATGTGAGCTCTAGAGTGCAGGCTCAGTAGTTGTGGCACACGGGCTTAGTCACTCCGTGGTATGTGGGATCTTCCCAGACCAGGGCTCAAACCCGTGTCTCCTGAATTGCCAGGTGGATTCTTAACCACTGCACCACCAGGGAAGCCCCACAGGGGTTACTTTTCGTTGCGGTGCACGGGCTTCTCATTGTGGGGGCTTCTCTTGTTGTGGTTGCAGAGCACGGGCTCCAGTAGTTGTGGCACATGGGCTCAGTAGTTGTGGCTCGCGGGCTCTAGAGCGCAGGCTCAGTAGTTTTGGCGCATGGGTTTAGTTGCTCTGCGGCATGTGGGATCTTTCCAGACCAGGGCTCAAACCCGTGTCCCCTGTATTGGCAAGTGATTCTTAACTACTGTGCCACCAGGGAAGCCCGAGCCATTAGCTCTTAAGAGACAATTGAATTAAAATCTATTACAGTTATTGCAAGTCATGTGTTTTTTGAAACACAGCAACATTTCATTTTGGAAATCATGGACAAAAAAAACATGCAAGATTAAAAAGTACAAAATAAGGCATATAAGTGAAGAGAGCTAGGTAAATTATTTGTTCTGCTTAAATAATACATGTTCCACAATGGCAGAAAAAACTTCTTGTCTACTACTGAATCCAAACCACCTAGATTGTGTCTCCCAGTTGGTGCTCAAAATACGTGAGAAAATTATCTTCTTATTTTCCAAAGCCACTATAAATAGGACATATTAAGAATTACTGAACAATCATAAATAGAAACATATTTTATATCTAGATTTTAAAAAATTTTACCCAGAGTAAAAACATTTACGAAGTGTCAAAAACCTTAACATCATTAAAGCTATACTGCCTAACTGTAGAATATTTAGTAACTTCCTGACCTGAGGCAGAAAATTAAAGCTTGGGAACTACAAATGTTTAAATCATGTTCAATCCATTTATTTTTCCCTCTAAACAAGGATAAGGTATATATGATAGCTTAATTACCATCTACTGGTAATATTGATTAATCATGAGCAAATTAACATATTACCTATTTCATTTCTAACTAATAAAAATATTTCCATTTTTTGTTAAATATGTAAATTTTAATTAATCTGGAAATTATTAGTTGCTTTACCAGGCTTAGAACTAAAGTATCTAAATAAACACTATATTTTTAAAAATATAGATTAATTTCATATGACCAAGAGAGTAGATTTATATTAACCAATCCCTAGTTATTCATTCATTCAATAAATATTTACTGAAGAGATGTTTTGTCAGGTCCAGAGTGACTATATAAAGAAAAATAAAAGAATGATTATCCAGTATCAAATTTGACAACAACTGAAGGGTTGCTTTTAAAATTTTGTAATAGGTATCAACATTTAATTGATTTTTCTATATACAGTTCAAGTTGAGAGTGGCATTTCTAAGAGACTTAGTTGAATGGCTGGGGACAGATTCTCCAAAGCTTTTAGATAAAATTCAAGGAGAAGGTGTGGGGATCTTGAGTTTAAGCTGGTGAGGGAATGAGAAGTGAAATTTTTGACCAAGACAGTGTAACTGATAAAAAAAATTACAATTCTATGTATATTGACCTTGTGACCCACAAACCTTTTAATTTCTTTATTGATATTAACAGTTTTCTTTATAATATATATGGATTTCTGCATACATAGTCATATAACTTGCATATAATAACAGTCATTTCTTATCACTTATCATACTTCATATAACTTCCTTATCACCTTTATTTTACTTATCACATTTCTTACCACATCCTTATCAGTCCTTACAATTTTATTATCTTTGCCTTATCATGCTGTCTAGAATATCCAGTAAAATGTTAGTAGAAGTTGGGATAGTGCACAACCTAACCTAAACCTTAGGAGTTTCCCTAGAAAATCATGCTTTTCTATTTTATTCTATTTGATTGGTTTATACATCTCTGCATATGTATATATATGTATATAAAATTTATTGTGAGATTTGGTTTGTTAATATTTGTTTAGGATTTTTATATTTATTTTCTTTGAAGAGATTGACTTGCAAATTTCCTTTCCTCTAATGTCCTTGTTGTTTTATTATCAAGGTTATGCTGGCCTTATAAAATGGAGATTTTTCTTACTTTTTCTTTCTTCTATTTTCTTTGAGCTTCATTTAATTTTTTCCCATTACTTTATGAGATGTAAGCATTTGTTTTCACCTTTTTTTGTAATATATATTAACATTATAACATTCTCTTTAAGCACAATATTAGCTGTATCATACAGATTTTATTACACACTCTATTTTCAACATAAACAGTTTCCTGATTTTTATTTTATTTCTTCTGGGTAATTTAGTAATATGTAGTTAATTCTAAACATATAGAATATTTTTAGTTATCTTTTGAAAATTGTTTCTTAGCATAATTTCATTATGGTCAGAAAAGATAATTTCTATGATTTCTGAATTTAAAATTTGACAGACTAACTTTCAGAGCCCACACATGACCAATATGGATGACTATTATATATGCAGTGGAAAATAATATTTATCCAGATGATTTTATGGATTGTTTTTAGTATATGTCATTAGCTCAAAAGCAGTAGTTGTGTTATTCATGCCTTCTATAGTGTTGCTAATACTTATTTCCTGACTTTTCTATGAATTTCTAAAAGCTGCATTATAATTTTCCAACATAATTAAAGATTTGCCTCTTCTTCTTTTCTACTTGTCAATTTTTGCATAAGTTTGAGGTATGTATCATACATATATACACATATTATAAACATACATGTGTTTATATATGTGTGTATATATATATATGTGTATGCATATATTTTGCATACTACATTTTGAGATGGTATGCATCCTACATATATACACATTATATATATGCACACATATATATGTGTGTGTATATGTGTGATTGTACATATATGTGTATATATATTTTTCTCCTTGGTGGAAAGTCACTTTTACCATTCTGAATGTCTTCATTTATCCCCACTAATTATTGCCTTAAAAGGCTCTGCAGCAGGTGTGAGCTGTGGTACAAGAATCCTGCTTCCTTTATTATATAACTCAATATCTCCTGTAATAGTAGATGTATCAATGGTGGATAAAGTGTCATCTCTCTTTACTAGCAATTGCATGGTATATCTTTTCCTATCATTCCATTTTAAAATTTTGTTTCCTAATTTTGCATCTCTTGTTTTTTAAATCCATTCTAACAATCTTCATCTTTCAACTAGACTGTTCAATTTACATTTAATGTAGTTACTAGTGTTTTTAATTTTAAATCTACTATTTTTTATACCATTTTAGTGATATTACAGTGTTTAAAACATTTCTCCTTGCCTTACTATGATTTGTTATCAATTAATAATTTTATCACTTCTCAGAAAATTCAAAGTCTTTGGAATCTTTTATCCTGCCTATCTTAGGGCTATTTTTTAAATTTTGGTATAAATTCTCTATATATGTAAAACTCACAAATATTATGTTTCTCAAGTAATTGTTAATCAGATCAATCAAAAATTTACCTTTTCTCTTTTCCTGCATCTCTGTGTTCCCATTGGGAACATTTTTCTTCCCTTTAATAATTCTCTTTATATTTCATGTATTGTGGGTCTACTTGTGTCACAATTTCTTAGTTTTGGTTTATTCATAGTTTTGTTATTCAATTTCACCATTAATTTTGAAAGATATTTAGGATAGATACAGAATTCCTGGTTGACGTTTTTTTCTTTTAGAACTTTGAATATATAACCAAAGGTGTTGAGCTCTTATTATTTCTCTTGAGAAATTAGCTCTCAGTATTTTTCTTGCATTTTTAAATGTAATAGAACTAGGTTTTGCTTAGATTCAGTTAGTTTTCTTGATATTTATTAATTTAGTATGATATGCAGAAGTATACTTTAAAAAAATTTATCTTGCTGTTTTTTGTATTGCTTCTGTAATCTGTTTGGTAGTTTTCATTAGTTTCTGAACATAGAACCATTTCTTTAAATATTGCTCCTCTTCCATCTGATCTCTTATCTCCTTTTGGGACTAAAATACCATACATCACGATGAGAAAGCTTTTTGTATGTAAAAGGCCAAGTAACAAGTAATTTAGGCTTTGCAAATCTCATAATGTTTCTATCATATATACTCTTTTAACTCTTTAAAAATGTTAAAAAGCATTCTTACCTCAGGGGCTGTACAACAACAGTCCACATGGTGTATTGATTTCTAAATTATTTCTTCCTAGTTTCTGAACAAATTGTGTTTTTAATGACTTTTTTTTGGTTTGAATGCCATACATTGTTTATAATAAATGTAGAAATGATAAAAACTCTCAACAAAGTGGGTATAGAAGGAATGTACCTCAATATAATAAAGGCTGTATATGACAGGTCCACAGCTAACATTATACTCAGTGGTGAAAAGCTGAAAGCTTTTCTTCTATGATCAGGAAAAACACATGGATGCCCACTCTCTTGCAACTTTTATTCAATATAGTATTGGAAGTCCTCTCCAAACTGGAGAGGAAGAAGTAAAACTGTCACTATTTGCAAATTATATTATATATAGAAAATCCTAAAGATTCAACCAAGAAAGTGTTAGAACTAATAAATTCAGTAAATTTGCAGGATACAAAATCAATATACAAAATCTATTATGTTTCTACATACTAACAATGAACTATCAGAAAGAGAAATTAAGAAAACAATCCCTTTTACAACTGCACCAAAAAGAATAAAATACCTGAAATAAATTTAACCAAGAAGTGAAAAACCTGTATGCTGGAAACTATAAGACATAGATGAAAGAAACTGAAAAAGACATTAATAAATGGAAAGATATTCTGTGCTCATAGACTGGAAGAATTAATATTGTCAAAATATTCATATTACCCAAAGCAATCTACAGATTCAATACAATACCTATCAAAATTCCAATAGCATTTTTCACAGAAATAGAACAAACAATCCTAAAATTTGCATGGAACCACAAAGGATCCCGAATAGCCAAACACTGGCTTTTAATGTTCCAATATTTATACTTCTTTCTTCTTTCTGCTTTTAGTATCATGTTATCTTTTCTTCTCCAAAGAATTTACTTGTTTTGCTGGGCTCCTGATAATAGTAGCTATTAATACCTTACCCAGATACTTTAGACACCTTTACTTCTAGTCACCTCTACTTGGTTGTACAGTGTGCTAAATTGTTTCTAAAAGGCACAACAGAGAATTGACATAGTGATGGAATCACTTTTGAGAACTGGAGTTATTTGAAAGATGAAGTACAGGGAAGAAAATTAAAGTTGGCATCTATATGAAAATAATATTAATGGAAGAAAATAATCAGAATAATAGAAGCAAATAATTATTCAAAGCTGCAAAGGATTATAAATTTTCTGGAATATTGTCTATTTTGCATTCAATCTCTTTAATCCATATAACTTGTGGAGCTACACTTTAGCAAAATTGCTCCCTCGAGGAAATGATTTATCAGTAAAAAAGTAAATTTAGAAAATTTGTAATTGCAACAGTTTATTTTGCTCAAACTAGCTCCTCAACCTTCTGAAGCAAAGATGAATTTGGATCATGCTCTGAGAGAGTTGAGTCAAACTCATACACTAAAATAAAAGCATTGATTAAATAGACATTAATATGAACAGCAGGACAGTGAGGTTCTAGAGACCCTTACATGTTTCGCTGGCATTCTGTTAAAGAAGTAGAACTCCAACTGGTATCTTTTTTATTCAGCTGTGACTAATTATCTTCCACAATCATATTAAAAATTAAAAATCATATTAAAATATTGAATGCAGCTTGATTTACAATAACACTAAAGGTCTAAATTCGGCGTTATAATCCAAATAATGACACCCACAACTGCCTAAGGGTCATGATACTCGTTCTCACAGTGAAGGAGAAAAAGAGCTAATTATACACACAAGAGAATGAGTTACGTGTTCTCTTGTTTTTCCTAGACAATTTCAGGCACAATACTTGTGTGTGTGTGTGTGTCTGTATGATCCTTATGAAAAATTCAAGGGAAAAAATAATATTCCCCAAAGCACGTGCACACACACACATAATACACAGAGCAAGATCTTGACTTTTAAATTCTGATGCTGACCCCCTTTAAAGGGATATTGATGCCTTTAAAAAGCAGTGCTTTTGGCATCAATTATCTATTGTTAAGTATGAAGAAACTTAGACATGTGTGTGCATATGTGTGTGTTTGTGTGGGTTTTGGGATTGGCAGTTCTATGGAAACTAAGATGATAAGTACATCTTATTTAGGTATTTAGATGTCATTACATCATTGTATAACAATTCTGATAATGTCAAAGTCAATAAAAAAGGTATGGTCAACAAAAGCACACATCCAGCTGAACTAGATTTGATTGTTGCCTGAAGACTGACTATTTATTTGTTTCTCGGTTGAATAAGCACAGAAATATCTTTAAGATAGATTAGTATGCTTTCAAAATACTGATTCTCTTGGGTGTTCTTTCTTTTTCAAAAATTATTTTTATTGAGGAATAACTGACATACAACATTATATTAGTCTTGGGTGTACAACATAATGATTTGATATTTGTATATATTGCAAAATAATCACCACAATAAGTCTAGTTAACATTCATCACCAGACAGAGTTGCAAAACTTTTTTTTTTCTTGTGATGAGACTTTTTAAGATTTATTCTCTTACCAACCTTCAAATATGCAATACAGTATTATTAGGTATAGTTGCCATGTTATACATTATATCATAATGTATATTTGGAAGTTTGTACCTCTGTATAATTGGAATTTTATACCTTTTATAATAATTGGTAATTGGAAGTTTGTAACTTTTGACTCCCTCCACCTAGTTAACCCACACCCATGCCCTGAGTCTGGCAACCACCAATCTGTTCTGTATGAAATTGTTTTTATTTTTAAAGTTCCTGCATATAAGTGAGATCATACAATATTTGTCTTTCTCTGTCTGACTTATTTCACTTAGCATAATGTCCTCAAGGTCAATCCATGTTGTCACAAATGGCAAGATTTTGTTATTTTTTATGGCTGAATAATATTCCATTATATATATATTCCATTATATATATATATATATTATATATTATATATAATATATGTAATATAAAGAAGATTATATATATATACATATATATATATATATGTGTATATATATATATATATATAATCTTCTTTATCTATTCATTCATGGACAGACACTTAGGTTGTTTCCAAATCTTGGCCATTGTAAATGATGCTGCAATGAACAGGGAGGTGCAGGTACCTTTGCAAGTTAGTGTGTTCATTTTCTTTGGATAAATACCTAGAAGTGAAATTATTGGATGGTATGGTAGTGTTATTTTTAAACTTTGAGGAATCGCCATACTATTTTCCATAGTGGGTGCACCAATTTACATTCCCACCAACAGTGCATGAGGGTTCTCTTTTCTCCACATTCCTGTTTAAAAACTTCTGCCTTGACCATATACTATGACACACATACACACACAGTTTCCTTTTATATTTGGTGCTATTTGTTTTACAAAATTGGTTTATATTATATTTAATTACTTGCTTCTTGCTTTTCTCACTTAAAAGACATCCTGAAAAACGTGCCAAGACAAACAGAGATTTAACTCACATTTTAATATATATTGAACCTATTACCTAGATATCTGAAGTCTCACCATGAGTCTTTCTTATATTCAACCAATTTACCACTCTGTGCTGCATTTTACATAATTTTCTCACATATATCTTCAGGCTCATTACTTTGTGCTTTTACTTGTACTTTATCTTTTTCTTTTATAAAAGTGTTCCTTAGTTCTTTTTCAAAACTTGTTGTTGTTTTTCTTTGTCACGTCCTTTCCTTTGACAACTTTTAAAAATTTCCTCTTTAATTGTTTAAATATATTTATTTTATAGTTTCATCATGTTGCTTCTTTTTATGAACCTAAATTATTGAGTGTGCCAAGTCTTCCATTTGTTACATCTTTTTCTCACTAATGATGGTTTGTTTCTTTGTGTGTTTAATGATTTTAATTATAAGCTCATTTTAAGTATAAATTATTTTTAACCCCGTGGGATTCTCATAGGGGTTTGTTGAATTTTCTCCTCACAGAAGTTTTGAATTTTTTTGTTGTAGGTGTTCTATGTGCATCACTTTCCAGTGACAACTTAAAAGGAAAGTGAGTGTGAATATTTTAAAAATATTATCTTGGTTTAGGATTTCTCTGTAGCACCTAGGTAAGGTAAATGTAGATTGCAGATCAGTGAGAGATGAAGTTTTATTTTTTCTCAGGAGAATTTTTTTATCCTACTCAGATTCAGAATAAAAGTAAATCTTCATCTTAGTTTAGATACCTCTAGAACCTTGAAGTTAGAACTCAAGTTCTAGTAATAGTCAGTTTGAGAGATGACACCAGGAAAATCAGTAGGGGTGTGGCCAAGTACGGTAAGGAGGAGAAGAAAGCAAAAGTTGCATCATCAACCAAGTTGCCACTGTGGGCAAATAAAACTCAGTCTAGCTGGGAAATTCTAGGAGGAGGTGTAGAGTACTTAGCTATTAATGAGGAAGCAGATATATTTATCTACCAACTCCCCATCTATCGCTGGCTGAGGGCTCTTCTGGGGGCCCTTACAGCCCCTCCAGGACTTACGGCTGAGATTGTGCATGTCCCAGATCGAAGAAAAAAAAATGTTCTTAGGCAAACTGTGACAGGTGCTAGTTATAAGCAGTCTCATGTGTACAGACCAGCACCAAGAAGATATGAATCATTCATCAGTAACATCTGACAAACTATTCTTGTCATCTCTCTGGGTCAGTGGATAGAGTGATTGTGTCTTCTTTTCACTAGGCTTGTAGTTGTTGGAGGACCTTGACTCCTACCCTCTGTGGTGTTAAAACCTAACTTGAACCTTTAGTCATTATACAGTTCAACTAACCTCCCAGGGCTGCTGTAATATCAGCTCACCTGCTTACTGCTTGCTTACTGCTTTGGCTTTCAGCTTTCGCTTTGCATCTGACACCTGAGATTTGTTTCTTTCTTTTATATTAAGCCATAGATTCAAAAATATTTATCTATGAGAAGCAATTATACTTTATCTAGTATCTCTTGGTATTTATAGTGAAAGCATTTGATGCTAGCCTAGTTCATAATTTTGCTGGAAATAGAAGTCCCTCACCCTTTTCAATAGCTACTTAATATTTTGTTGTAGAAAAGGTATTTAATCATTCACAGAGTAATAGGCATTTACTTTTATCCAGTCCCGCCTTACAGACAAAGCCCCAGATAGCATGTCTTTGCATCTAACTTTTGTAATAATGTTTTTCTCTTTAGGATAACATTCCTAGAATGGTAATACTTTGTTAAATCTTATTTATATTTTTAAATTTTGATAGAATATTACTCTACTGAATTAAAGAGAGCAATAATTTATATTTATTGTGACAAATGCTGAAGAAATTATTTATTTGTCTTATGGATATCAGTAAATATATATACATATGCATGTGCATGTTTATGTATATGTATATATACACACTGATATAAATATTTTAATTCATCAGATCCTTGAAGAAAGAGGTAATTTAGTCCATCCTTCTTTTGTACAGAAAAGAATTATAAAATTAATAAAATGAAAAGGAAAGCACATGAATAGAATAATAAATCTAAAAACTGTGTGTATTGCAAACCAGGAAAGTTGAGATTAAAAGCACCATCATTCAGACTTGGAGAAGAGGAGATAAATCCTCCCAAATAAAACTAACTCCATGCATGGGGTCATTTAGGTGTCTGGTATGAATCCTCAGGGAGCCATAACCTGCAGTCATAGCTGTCTGAAGACATCAGTATGGTAATTAAAACATGCTCATGAAATCAGATGAAATAACTGCTTCCTTGGAATTTGATAAATGCTGCCTCTCAAAATGTATAGTGTCAAAGTTATCTTGGGAATGCTTGAGTTCACAGATTCCAGGCACTGTTGACTGAATAGGCTTCTCTAAAACCAGCCTGGTTTATCTCTTAAAATGAGCTTCTATTTCTGACATATACCAAGTGACAAAGATCTCCCAAGCTATATGTCATTATGGTTGCTGCATTTGCAATCTTTCTACATGAACTGAGAACAAGTTATTTTAGACAAAAATGAGCAACTCTGATTATTAATTTATTACATTAAAATGCTGTTCTCATATTTATTTTCAAATAATAAAAATGAGATCATGTCTATTTGAATAAACTATAACTAATATAAAATATTACATCAAGTATTATCAATTCAGAACTTATTTTATTTCAGAGACTACATTGAATTTTTGTCAATATTATTTTGGAGAAAAATTGGCTGGATATATGACTAATATAAAGGTTGTAGAGAATATTTTAGACTAGCAAAACAAATAATTTTCATGTACTCCAAAACCACATTTTGTACAAATTATTTGATTACTAATGAAAAAAATCCTACTTTTATATATTTTAAAAGATACTAAAAAAATAAAATAGTAGTCATTTTTTGTAGTTTATATAAATGACTTAAAGTTGAAAAAAGGTCTCTAAAAGTACAAATATTTGCTATGTGAAAATAAATTCCCATCAAGTAATTCTAATTAATAAAATATTAAGTATCAGATTTTGACAAGTAAACTTTGACTTGAATGAGAATGTTTCACTTATATACAGAGTGCTATAAAATCAAAATTTATTGTGAGTGGGGTTGCTTATATTTTCCAGTAATGTTTAATTTCTCTGTTGTTTTATTTTGTGGGAAGGGCAAGAATGCCATTAATTTTTAGAAACTGATAGGAATTTTCTTTTGTGGGTTTTTCTTAACCCTTTGTCAAGGTCCAAGTAAAAATTCAACCCTTCATATAGAAATTTCCTGAAATTTCCAGAAATTAACACAGCAGCAATTAAGTTCTTTGTCAACTATACTATAACAATTATTTTAATTTTCAGAGCATGATTCATGTGCTGTCCTAGATTATAGTTCTGCATATAAAATCTTTAGAAGAAGACACTATCTCTTAAATGGTTTAGTATCCTCACTCCACCCAGTGTATCAGCAAGGTTTTTTCACATACTGCAAAATAATATATGTTCATTGTAGTTATGCCAGTGTTAATTATCATGGGGTGGGCAGCAAGACTCATCAAGAACCCCCAGAGCAACTGTATGAATGCCTGTATTTTCTCATATTTCTCACTTCTCATGAAGTGACCTCTGGCTCAGGAGTCATTGTTTTGGTAACAGCAACATTAATATTTATTGAGTACTTGTCATTTACCAAACACTGTGTTTATATGCATTATCTCATAATATCCAGAGCATTCCTAATTGTGTAGAAATTACTACTAAAATCTTCCCCCAATTTTACAGTTGAAGAAATTGTGGCTGAAAGAGATTAAATTATTTAAGTCCAGATAGCCTCTAAGTGTTGAAGCCAGAATTTGAATCTAGGCATTCTGAATCCAGAGTCCAGATTCATAACCGCTATTTAATGATACAACTTTACCATTTCTTTGTCCTCTTTGAGACCCTCTTGCAATTCATTTAACAACAGATTTTAAGCCAAACTTTATATACATTAAGAAGAAATAGCATTGACTAAATAATCTGACTTGTCTTTAAACATAAATGTCAGAGCTTTATCATGTTTTGTTCAATCATTTATACGCTATTCTCATTCTGTATTTGGTATTGTACCATAGTATGTCAGAAGAAATTAAATACTATGGAGAAAAATAAAGAAAAGGAGGAAGATAAGAAAGATTGGGAGTGGGTATGATACCATTTAAAATGGGATGGTTAAGAAAGCAAAGCAAAGGCCAAAAAGATATTCTAAAATCTGTATTCTTATCCATCTGATTCATTTAGCCATTATTTATTAAATATTTAATATGTGCATGTTGTTATATTAAGCTCTTAGGATAGCATAATCAGCAAACACCAATATGATTCCTACCCTCATAGATGTTACCAAAACGAACCAAATAGTTGTAAATAAGTGTAAAATTAAAACTCTGACAAGCGTGATGATCATGCGGATTTGCAGCAGAGACCTTGATTAAGCTCGTGGCAATGTGGGACTGAAGGAAGGGGAAGAGATGGTGCTGTAATTTGGGGAAATCTCCTCTGAAGAAGAGGTGCCTGAGTTGAGATCTGAAGATAAATGGAACAAAACTAAGTAGAGAAGGGTGCAGGAGGCATGTATAGTACACAGAGGTCAAAAGAGCATTTTCAGTGAAGAAGACGATGTACCAAGAGCTTGTTGCTGGGGCACGATGACTTAGATGATGGAAGTTGGAGTGGGTGGAACACAAGACCTGAGGCAGACTGAGTGCTATAAGATAACAAAGCAGGCAGAGCTACTGACATTGCCACTCAATTGTGTTGTACATTTCCAACTTCAAATCTACTTTCTCATTGCATTCTCATATTTTCCACTTGAGGCAGATAGAAAGGAATACCATAATGAACTGATCTGTTAGTTAGAAATTCAAATGATGCCCCAAATCCTACATCCGGTAAGATAGAATTGAATCCTAGGCCTGGGTATTTTCTTTAACTCAAGCTAAACACTGAGTTTAATTGCATATTTTATAATTTTTTCTATTAATCATGGGCTGGATTCCAGCACTAAGTCTAGAGAGAGAACTCCAAAACGTCACTTGCCAGCACCATTGTCCTCGTGGTAGAACAAACTCCCCCAAATTGTTGCCGCCAGCATCTAGGTCCCTAGGGAGAGTTCCAGTTGTCTCCAGCTTCTCCAGAGGTTCTCCAAGATCAGCAACTGACTCTGACTCAGGGTCCTTTCAAATTACTGCCTCTGTGCTGAGTCTTGGAGTGTGTGAGATTTTTGTGTGTGTCTCTGTTTCTTACAAACCTCTGGCTTTCTCATACTCAAGCCCTGAAAGCCTTCCAAACCAGATGTTCTGCTGGCTCAACTTCCCAGTGAAAAACCCTGAGGCTCGGGAGCCTAATGTGGGGCTCAGACCCCTCACTCCCTGGCGAGAATCTCTGCAATTGTGATTATCCTCGTTTGTGGTTTGCCTACCTGGGGTATGGATCTTGACTTTACCGTGTCTCTGCCCCTCCTACCCATTTTGTTGTGGTTCCTTCTTTATATCTTTAGTTGTAGAAGACCCTTTCTACTAGTGTTTAGGTCTTTCTCATTGACAGTTTCTCTGTAAATAGTTGTAATTTTGTGTGCCCATGGGAAGAGGTGAGCTCAGGGTCTTCTTACCCTGCCACCTTGGCTGCCTGCTCCTACTTGTTCCACAGTTATCCTCTACCCTGGCTCAAAAATTGAAAAAAAATTTAATGATCTTTTTCAGGGCTGCATATCCACTACTGGCATTTAGTGCCCCAGCTCAGGCAATAGCCAGTCTGTGTGGGGTGTGTTGTATCCTCTCTGCTTTCCACAAGTGCCATAGAAATTCTGTAGCCTCCTAAGGTGCCTCACCATTTTGTTTCAGGACAGCTAAGCAAAAGAATCCCTCCTCCAGGTGTGGTTTGTGGAGCAGCTGCAGCATTCAAGAACAAGGATTATTTATGGTCTATAAATCTTAATCTGTTGCTATTTATTGTCTCATGTAAATGCGTCATTGAGGTTGCCCCCAAACTGCCCTACAAATTCATTTAATTATGAAATATCTTTAAGAAGTGACAGAAACATCTGGAGGAATTCTGTAAAAGAATTTAAAAAGACCAACTTGAGCTTGCTCAATAGATTCCTTTTACAGGTGAAAAATTCCAAACCTGAGTCTTAAAAATTACTTCCTGGAAAAGTTCATTTTACATTGTCATTTTTAACTTATCATGGGGATTACTTCCATATGGCTTGTCTAAAGGAATTTCTCCCTCACTTAATATCAACAAGCAATTCTCTCAAACTTCAATGTAAAGTTATGGGAACTCAGAAAACACAAGCACACATATACCTGAAATGAATTCACATTCCCTCTAAAAATGAATCCCTAGGGTGAAGTTAAAAAAAAAACATTACAATCACAGTATATGTATGGCTTTGCTATTTAGGAAAATTTCAAGCTTAAGTTTCTAAATCCTTAGAGTGTAGTTGTTTCTACAAGGTAGTTTTTAACTAGTCTATTTTAAAGATTGCATGAAAAACAATAAAGTGTATATGTTCAGAATTCTTTGGCTTGATAATGACTTTTTCTGCTTTTTTCTTAAAAAATTTGCTTAAGTTTACTTTTGAATAATATTATATATAAATAATAAACAATATATTTATATATTTATAAAATATTGAATAATGCTATACATACAAATTATATGTAATGAATATATGTATTCATTCTATCATTTTGGCTATTTATTTGGTCTGTCATTCTTTATGTTGTAATGTACACCTCAGTCCTTTCCCTCAACACTTTAGTATTATAATTGTTCCATATGTTTTTGGCCTTGCATATAATCTCAACAGCTTACATTTATGTAGTCATCCAGTAACATATTCCCTTATATTTATTATATTATTCTCAAATAAGATAAGAGCATTTTGATCCTTTGTGTTAAACATTTGAATATAAGATGTGTTTACATTATTTCAATGAGGTTTTCATGAGTCTGATAGAAATAATGTGGGATTCTTATCAATTCCAAATTGCTGAGCTCTCCTATTATCTATCTAATATATCTATCACCTTGTTCTTGTAACGTTTTAGTACCACACATTGTAGTGAGCAATACAGGAAACATTTCAACTTAGGGCTCCATATAATATCCTTCTTATACAATATAAACATGGTAGAGTAGT
Organism: Mesoplodon mirus; assembly: GCF_964341445.2. Classification (NCBI taxonomy): domain Eukaryota; kingdom Metazoa; phylum Chordata; class Mammalia; order Artiodactyla; family Ziphiidae; genus Mesoplodon; species Mesoplodon mirus. The sequence goes on from NC_138977.1 coordinate 186,740,062, forward strand.
ACTTTAAAAGTTCCAGTGAAGATGCTGCTTTTCAGTGAGACTGTGCTCTAAAAATAATACATATCAAGAAAACCAATGCATTTAGAATCACAATATATTGTTAACTTACAAAAAAAACCCAGAGAAAGACAAGTGTAATCCTATGTTCAGACATTCGGAAAACAAGTACATTTGTGAGCAATAAGGAGGTCTAAGCAAATTTTATTTTTCAATACAAACTGGTACTCCTGTCCTTTACTCAATATTTATTAAGTGCCTATTATATATCAGATATTGTCCTACATATTGAAGATAAGAGTAGTGGTCAAATGAAATATTATCTTTATAAATGGAGCTTACAGTATAAAATATTAAATAGTTATGGGTTAGTAGATGATGAAGTATCTATTTCAGTTATCATTTGCATTTATTATTAAGCTTATAGCTTAAAAGATAAGCATTCAGTAACTGTTCACAAGTTTTTAATTTGAGCAGGGCTAGGCAAGGCAAGGAATCAGCTGGAGCACCTCGCCCTGGGCTGGAGGATACACTTTCAGAATGGTTCATTCACTTGGCTGGCAGGATGATACTGGCTGTTAGATGGAAGCAGAACTGAAGCTGTCAGCGAGGGGCTTGATTCTACTCCATGTAGACTTCTCCACATGGTTGCTGAGGCTTCTTCACAGTAAGGCTCTGGCTTCCATGGGAGGAAGGAGAAGTTGCCAGACTTCCTTAATGCTTAGGCTCAGAAGACCCAGAATGTCTCTTTCTCTACATTCTATTGCTCAAAGCACTCACAGACTCCACATCTTGAAGGAAATATAAAGGATAGGATGGGGTAGTTTGAGTCTATCTTTGGAAACATATATTGGCTGGTGGGGAGTGGGCTTCAATCTAGCATATTCTAAGTCCTAGAGGCCTTCTGAATATTGGGGGCATTGAAAGAAGTCTAGCATAGCTAGTATATTGAGCTGATACTAGATGCACGAACCACTGCAAGAACTAATAGGCCAGAAGAATAAATTTATCCCTTTTCTCTGGAACAATCAGAAGCTATGAAATATTTTATTAGGAAAAAAACAACCTATGACAGCTCCTTTGAGAAAGGGTTGGAGCCAGGTAAGACCTATTGAGAGGATATCACAGTTGACTAGACTAGAAAGAGGATGAGGGCAGTTGCATAAAAATAGAAAAAAAAACCAAACAGAGTCTGTAAATTACACAACCATTTAGGAATTAGAATTGACAAAATTCAACGATACCTTTGATATGGATAGGTAAGTGAGTGGGAGGAATCAAGAACAATTACTGGGCTTCCGGTTAAGAAGATGCAAGGTGCTACTTACTAAAAAAAAAAGAACTAGAATAGCAAGTGTTCAGGTGGAAGTTAATAATTTCATATTTGGCCAGGTTATGTTTAGCTGCCCCAGAAGTGAGGCCTGGCTTGAAATATAGCTTTGAAAATTGTAGAAATGTGGACTACATAGTAAACAAGTTATTGAAGTGACTATGTGAGATTATTTAGCTTGCGAGAGAGTCCAGAGTGAACAGAAAAGGGGAAATAGGAAAAGATCTGAGGAACTACAAAATTTTGGATACAGTTCAGGAAGGGCAGCTGTACATAGATAGAAGTGGTGAAAGCATTTAAGGAAACTTCACAAATTATTTTGTTTTAGTTTAAAATAAAAGGAAAAATACTTGAAGAATGGATATAAAGACATTCATGAGATTATACAAGTAGTGCCAGGATGATTATGGGCATTTCGTTAACAAGCATAGAGGATTAGAATGAAAAAAATGTAATGCTCCCACTGGATTTTTCTTACTTCTAATAATTGTATTCCATACCAAATGGCTCCTTTTTAAGACAACTATTAAAAATTAGAGCAAGTCTGGAAAAAGGTGATCAGAAATGAAGAAAATCTAAAAATTATTTTATGTAGAAGAAAGAAGTAAAACAGACTTGATAGAAATATTATAGAAAACATAGGAGATATTTTCAAATATTAGGAAAGGTACATTGTGGAAGAAAGATTATACTGATCCCATGCAACCACAAGGAATCTATTGCACAAAAATTGTTATCATAGGGATGTGACTTGTGACTAATATTAAGGAAGAACATTTTTTTACATCTAAAATACTTTTAATATGCTATCGATTTAGATATTATGTTAGAATGAGTAACTTGATTTCCACATAAAACAAACTTTCAAGCAAAGCTTTTTTCTTTTTAATGGAAAAAGACATTGGGTTGAGAGACCATTCCAGCTTTCTTGATTGAAGATTAATGAACTATTGAATTTTGAAATATGATGCAATATGAATGTCTTTAGAGATTGTCACACAAAGTTACAACCACAAAATATTGTGGTGTTATTCTTACTGATACTGCTACATGTCAGAATATGGTGCACTTGCAAAATGGCAGAGTCAAATACATAATTTTGGTTGTGCAGAGCTATTTTTTCACAGAAGGGATGTTGCCAAACAAAGTATCATTCATAGTGTATGCCTCCTTCCTTAGGTATGATTCCCAATTTGGCTAGTGATGATTTCCTGCTCACAATAGAGGTCTATATTTTGCACTCAGCAGCTGTGATGGGATCATCTTAATTCAATAGGGCAGCAGTTTCTTTAGTGGCTGGTCATGTGGCATGGCTTTGTTAGTCCATTTAGGAAGTTCAGCCTAGAGTCTATTACTTTAGTTCTCCCAGTAATTCTATAATCCATTTAGAACCTTGAATTAATCCCCTTTCTGCTTATGCTAACCAGAATACATATTGCTCCCTTTATGGATATATCTTCCATACTATATAGAAGGACAACTATATTTAAAGGCAAGGTATAAATATGAGTCAGCTCTTCCCTAAAGATACATTGTCGGAATGGACAAATGTTTCCCTTTGACAGTTGCACATTAATTTATGGGATTTTTGACCAAGAGGAATACATATTTATTGAGATGTAAACTATTCACTGACTAAACTACGACTAGAAGAAAATCCGCAGAGTATTAAAATGAAGTTTATTTACAAAGAGACATGGTTTTTAATTATAATATTTATTGTATTTATCTTGTTGTAAAAATAGTATATACTCATAATATAGAATAATTGGGAAGTCAGGTGTGCTTTGAAATTCAGTTTTGGTGCTGCAATCAAGTATTGTCTTGCCCTATGTCTTCTTTATTTAATAATGACAGACTATTTCTGTTTTATAAATATAATTGACAAAATGGAAATAGACTCACAGACATAGAAAACAAACCTATGGTTACCAAAGGGGAAAGGGGGGAATAAATTAGGAGTTTGGGATTAAAATATATACACTAATAAGTGGTGCTGGGAAAACTGGACAGCTACATGTATGAAAATGAAATTGGAACACTCCTTAACACCATAGACAAAAATAAACTCAAAATGGATTAAAGACCTAAATGTAAGGCCAGACACTATAAAACTCTTAGAGGAAAACATAGACAGAACACTCTATGACATAAATCACAGCAAGATCCTTTTTGACCCACCTCCTAGACAAATGGAAATAAAGACAAAAATAAACAAATGGGACCTAGTGAAACTTAAAATCTTTTGCATAGGAAAGGAAACCATAAATAAGATGAAAAGACAACCTTCTTTTCATCTTATTTCATCTTTTTTTCATCTTTTCAAACTTCTGTCAAGTGTCCATTGACAGATGAATGGATAAAGAAGATGTGGCACATACATACAATGGAATATTACTCAGCCATAAAAAGAATGGGAGAAAATATTTGCAAATGAAGCAATTGACAAAGGATTAACCTCCAAAATTTACAAGCAACTCATACAATCAATATAAAAAAAACCAAGCAACCCAATCCAAAAATGGTCCAAAGACCTAAACAGACATTTCTCCAAAGAAGATATACAGATTGCCAACAAACACATGAAAGAATGCTCAACATCACTAATCATTAGAGAAATGAAAATCAAAACTACAATGAGGTATCACCTCACACCAGTCAGAAAGGCCATCATCAAAAAATTTACAAACAATAAGTGCTGGAGAAGGTGTGGAGAAAAGGGAACCCTCTTGCACTGTTGGTGAGAATGTAAATTGATACAGCCACTATGGAGAACAGTACAGAAGTTCCTTAAAAAACTACAAATAGAATGACCATGCGGCACAGCAATCCCACTACTGGCCATATACCCTGAGAAAACCATAATTCAAAAAGAGTCATGTACCACAATGTTCATTGTAGCTCTATTTACAATAGCCACCATATGGAAGCAATCTAAGTGTCCATTGACAGATGAATGGATAAAGGAGATGTGGCACATATATACAATGGAATATTACTCAGCCATAAAAAGAAACAAAATTGAGTTATTTGTAGTGAGGTGGATGGACCTAGAGTCTGTCACACGAGTGAAGTAAGTCAGAAAGAAAAATGTCATGAAGAACCTAGGGGTAAAACGGGAATAAAGACACAGACCTACTTGAGAATGGACTTGAGGATATGGGGAGGGGGAAGGGTAAGCTGTGACAAAGCGAAAGAGAGGCATGGACATATATACACTACCAAACGTAAGGTAGATAGATAGTGGGAAGCAGCCACAGAGCACAGGGAGATCAGCTCGGTGCTTTGTGACCGCCTGGAGGGGTGGGATGGGGAGGGTGGGAGGGAGGGAGATGCATGAGGGAAGGGATGTGGGAACAGATGTATATGTATGACTGATTCACTTTGTTATAAAGCAGAAACTAATTTAAAAAAAGAAAAAAAAAGAAAGAGAAAAACAAATACCCTGTGCTAACACATATATATGGAATCTAAAAAAAAAAAAAAATTGTTCTGAAGAACCTAGGGGCAGGACAAGAATAAAGATTCAGATGTAGAGAATGGACTTGAGGACACGGGGAGGGGGAAGGGTAAGCTGGGACGAAGTGAGAGAGTGGCATGGACTTATATATACTACCAAATGTAAAATAGATAGCTAGTGGGAAGCAGCCGCATAGCACAGGGAGATCAGCTTGGTGCTTTGTGTCCACCTAACGGGGTGGGGTAGGGAGGGTGGGATATGTAGGGTGGGAGGGATACACAAGAGGGAGGAGATATGGGGATATATGCATATGTATAGCTGACTCACTTTGTTATAAAGCAGAAACTAACACACCATTGTAAAGCAATTATACTCCAATAAAGATGTTAAAATAAATAAATAAATAAAATTAAAAAATAAAATATATATACTACTATATATAAAATATATTACCAACAGTAACCTACTGTATAGCACAGGGAATCATACTCAATATCTTGTAATAACCTATAATGGAAAAGAATATTAAAAAGAATATATATATATACATACATATTTGAAACTAAATCACTTTGTTATACAACTGAAACTAACACAATATTGTAAATCAACTATATTTCAATAATTTTTTTTTAAATGAGGGCACCCTATATAACCATTTAATGATGGTTGGGGGTGTATTTGTTAACATAAAATAACATTTATGGTATTAATCAAATAAAAAACCTTGTAGATTACATACCTTTTTTTTTAAAGACAGACAAATTACCATAAACTGGTAGCTATTGCACTAAAAAAGTAAGTTATCATGTACTAGCTACATTGTTAGTGACTTGTAAACTTTAACTCTGTTTACACTTGCTCTTAGTATCAACGTTTTCATGATAATGAACTTTTTTATGATGACTTTTGAGGATGACTTTTGCCTAACAATATGTACCATCTCTTTTAGACAGAAGATCAACAACTAAATAGGAAAAAGATACTGTAACTTGCTAGTAAATTACTTATTTCCAGTGTCACCAGTAACTTCACTTTGTCTGTATTATGATGAGAATAATTCTACAGGGATTACTCTTATTATGCTATAAATTTCAATATTATTTCAGAATGAGTAATTTGGTTTTCCAACAAAGCTGCAAACAATGACTTTTTCTTTTGGGTGGAATAAGGCACCGGGTAGATGAAAAACTATTCAACTTTTTTGATTAAAGGTTAACAAATTATTTTCAGTCTTGAAATATGATATACACTGAATGTCCTTAGAGGTTGTCATGCAAAATTACAACAAAAAAGTTACAGTGTGCTTCTTGCTGATATTGCCAGTGACTTGATTCCATTTCAGCCGTGTAAGGTTTCTTATCTCTTGGGAAAATGATATGCTTCAGTTTATACTGCAGATCTCCAAAAGCTGACTTTCTTCATGCTTCTAAGAGACTGTGAGGAGTTAGCCGACTGAAAAATCACAGAAATACTGTTTGTTCTTCCAAGAGTTGTTTTCGTGATTCTCTGCTGTATTGGAAAAACTAACCCAAGGGACAAAACTCTGTCAAAACATTAATGTCATCTTGGAAATGAACAGAGAACCTAAATCATTGAGTTCCAGCCATATTTGTAAGAGTGGCTGGAGTAATGATTGATACGTGCATCACACAAGTGATTTGGTGGCAATAATCTAGATAAGATAGTGAAAATAAATTTGGATAGCTTGGTTATTTGTTCTATGGTCATAGATAAAGCATCACTAAATATTTTTATCAAATTATTTGGACCATTATCAATTTAATGACTATTGATAAATAACTTGAAAGAGAGGCGACTCCTGGTCTCTTGGTCTTTTTAATTCACTTGGTTTGTGTCAGCAGAGATATTACTCAAACAGCAAACTTTAAAACTTAAATGCGGGCCTCCCTGGTGGCGCAGTGGTTGAGAGTCCGCCTGCCGATGCAGGGGATACGGGTTCGTGCCCCGGTCTGGGAGGATCCCATATGCCGCGGAGCGGCTGGGCCCGTGAGCCATGGCCGCTGAGCCTGCGCATCCGGAGCCTGTGCTCCGCAACGGGAGAGGCCACAACAGTGAGAGGCCCGCATACGGAAAAAAAAAAAAAAAAAAAAAAAACTTAAATGCTACTATTTTTAGCAAACATGATAATGATTATAGTAAAGGAATTCCACTTTACATATGTAGAACATTTTCAGGTTACTTTGCATTCTTATCCCCCATATGATCTTTATAGTAACTCTATGATATAGAATAAAGTATCACTATCCCTATTTTATGGATGATTAAACTGAAGTCTAATGAGATATTACAAAGTGCTCTGGGCATAAAATTGGGAATAATATTTAGACCAATTACATGAACTTTTGAAGGCTATATCCCAATCTGCCCATTTCTGACCTCTAAAAAGGCAAAAACTCCATTACATCAGGTCGCATTAACTGAGACAGATAAAAAATCAAGGCATTACATACTATACAAATTGTCCCAAAATGACTATGATATGTATTTAACCACCAATTTATGTTTAATAATCACATAGTATTTGTTAGACTCAGTCTATACAACAGGGGTTCTCAAAGATTACATTATGAGCTGTATCAGATTTCCCTGGGAATATTTTCCAACACACTCATGCTTCAAGACTATGTCTGTAGTATGGCGGAATCTTTTACTTGGTGAACTACTCTCACCACTGTGAACGTGTCATGACAAGCCAGTGACAGGGCAGAATAAATGATAAAGATCAGGGACATACATTATCCTATTGAATGTTAAATTAAGGATATAACAGCACATAGGTGAAGTACAGAAAACGGGAGGTCCATGATTAGAAATACTGTATTAAGATCTTACAGTCCTTCAGGGAAAAAATGGCAAGGGAAAGGCAAAGTTCCAAGTCCCAAAGCCACTAGACAACCAGAGGTATGTCCATGAGAGGAAATGGCAGAAATCAATTTTTTTTAATTGAAGTAAAGTTGATTTACAATGTTGTGCTAATTTCTGCTCTACAGCAAAGTGACTCAGTTACACACACACACACACACACACACACACACACACATATATATATATATATATATATACATTCTTTTTTAACATTCTTTTCCATTAAGGTTTATCCCAGGAGACTGGATATTGTTCCCTGTGCTATACAGTAGGACCTTGTTGTTTATCCATTCTTAATGCAATAGTTTGCATTTAGTAGCCCCAAACTCCCAGTCCATCCCTCTCCCTCCTCTCCTCCAAAGAAGACATACAGATGACCAGTAGGCACATGAAAAGATGCTCAACATCACTAATTATTAGAGAAATGAAAATTAAAACTACAATGAGGTATCACCTCACACTAGTCAGAATGGCCATCATTAAAAAGTCTACAAATAAATGCTGGAGAGGGTGTGGAGAAAAGGGAACCTTCCTACTCTGTTGTTGGGAATGTAAGTTGGTGCAGCCATGATGGAATATCAGCACTATGGATACAGAAAAGGCTGCTCTAATAGTGATAACACTTTTATATCACTTACCAAGTATCAGGCCTTGATCAAAGTTTATAATCTTGATTACTCCTCGCTCACACTCAAAAAGAAAATCTATTTACCATCCTATTATCATCCTCATTCTGTGGAACAACTCTCCTAAGATCACAATCTCTAGCCAGTGCCTCTAATTTTAACAGCTACACTATATTGCTGCTCAAACATGAGACTTGGGACATTAACACATGATACCTATTTATCCAAAGGATTTTTTGGTGAAATAAGATTGAGGATACTGGTTAAAGTTTAGTATAACTGATATTATTAAGCAGATCTCAGGACATTTAATTTGCAAAGGGCATGGTGAATCTCTGGCAGGAGAGGGGTATATATACATAGTGTTTCCCAAAATTGTTTCCTGGAGTACCACATGGGACCATATTCCACAGTGTAAACTTCAAGAAAAGCTGCTACAACTTATTAGTGTAGCCAAAATTTGTATATATTCTTGACAGAAAAGAGTTTTATATACAGACTACAAATATGCCCTCTGATAGGGGAAAAAAAAAGTTTTTAAATCTAATCAATTGCTTATGGCAAACTATCAATGAAAAGTTACTGAAATCAGGATAAAATTGCCCCTTCTTCAGTTGGAAAGTTCCCACCATTACATGGTGAGAGTATTTTCATTGCCAATGAACAAATTTGAAGGTTCACCTCTGAAAGAAAATAAAAAGAACAAAAATATTTCTTTCTTCCTCGAGTCTGAAGCCTTCTGTCACTCACCTTAGATTCTCAAAACAATTCTGTTTTGCAGTTCACATATAGTAACTACTGTATGCTGCCTGGTAATGGATTAATTCATGCATATGTTTTAAACCCCTCCACAGATTATAGGTTCCTGAAGATCAGAAATCTTGTTCACACCTAACAAATTGTCTTCGCAACACCTGGGACCGTAGATGTTCATTGAATTGTTCATGAATGAAAAGGGATACATATGTAACAAAATTATTTTAATGTGTCTTTACTTTCTTTTTGGCAATATAATTATATCCTCCCCATCTTCCTCCTCCTCTTCCTACATTACTAACTATAAATTATAGGAAAATTAAAATTAAAGAAAGCAATGGTTTTGTATTTTCTTTACTCCAAAACTTTTTCCTTTTTTTTTGATTGTTCTAGTTCTCACCCACTGAATCACATTTAATTTTATATAATTTTTTAATAATGTGGATCTAATTTTTGTCTTACATTTTCACTGTGATATAATTTTATATTGTATATATTCTTTTCAATTATCATGTATAATTTTTGAAAAATAGTTTATTTAAAAGATGCACCATACTTTATTTAATACTTACATCAGTATTAGCACTACTATTAGGTATATATGCCACTTACTTTTTTTCCCCTATTACAGATGTCAGTAACCCTGAATCCAATCTATGCAATTATAACCAATTCAAAGGACTCATGAGGAACAGGACAACCTGGTCAAAAGTAGACTGAAGCATGGTGAAAATACTGTGAAAGGTTTCTATCTTAAATTATTAAAAATGTGTGTAAAGTTTACGTAAAGAAACTCTGGTTCCAAAATTCCAAAATATGAGTAAATATATTAAATTTATTTAGGAAATTAATTGTTTTATTCCAAATTGTAGAAAAATATTTACTAGAGTTTGCTGCATTGAATCTTATGTCATTCAGGGTCATCAATCATAGGGAAAGGAAATAGAGTTTAAAACAGAGAAAGAAATTGATAAGAAAGAGGACTGAGAAAACATTGGTATAATCTCAAGTAGTATTTAAATAGACTGAGAGAAACTAAAACATAAAATTATAAGCATGATGTGAACTCTAGATAAAAGAAAATAGCAAAACTGACATGTTGATATTGACTTTGCACAGCACAGTAATCTCCCAAGTGAAGCACCCTTGAATTTAAATCTCAAGTGGGTGTTTATACTATAAGAGTTCATAGAGTAATAATGGAATTTGAGAGGCCAAGGGGCTCCTCTAACATGCCTATAACTTGGACTGCTATTGGTCTTCTGTCTTATCTTCCATTCTCACTCCTTTGCTCTTCCTTCCTTCTTTCCTCTCTTATTTCTTTCTATTATCTTACCCTCGAGGGCCACTCAGTAGATTAGACCCTGTCCTCCAAGCTGGAGGTACAAGAAAGAACCTCTGTCCCTGCTCTCATGGATCTTATATTATAGTAGGGGAGACATATAAGACAAATAAATAACCAAACACAATAATGACACAGAATAATAAAGAAAAGGAAATGTGGTTCTGTGGCAGTGACTGGCCAGGTGTGTGTGTGTGTGTGTGTGTGTGTGTGTTTGAAGGGTTGTGGTTTCTGCTGTTTTAGTTGGAATAATCTGGGAAAGCTAACTAGAGTAAGTAAAATAGATATTCTAACACATGAACAATACAGAAGACTCAGATACAGGAAAATTTGGGGTAAAATTTTTCAGACAAAAAGCAAAACAAAACAAAACCAAAACCCAGCAGGTGCAAAGATATCATGGCCAGCATGAGGTTGATGATTCAGAGCAAGAGGAAGGCAAGTGTGGCTAGATCACGGTGACTGTGCTTGAAAAGAAGTAAGTTCTATATCTTCCTGTCCTCTAGGAACATAAAGCTCTGTATGGCAATCAGAGAAACCACTAAGCTACACCTTCAACAGCAAGACCAGAAGGAATGATTATAGAGCCAACTGAACTGATTTTTGGAAGCATCAGAATATTGCAATATCTCAAATGAGCACAGTGGAGTCTCCTTTGTGTCTCCAGGTGAAACTCTAGATTCTCAAATTAATTGGACTGAAAATAAATAGATAAAATCCAAAGTGTGTTGCTTAAATAGAAATATTAGTTTTGTCAGAATGAATAGACAGTTTTAATGCTTATAAAATTTGGCTATTCCTTAGGAAAATATTCCTGGATGACACTATTGAGATTTTCAATAATTTAAGAATGAGGGATAAATCAGGCTTAATTTTTTAGAAAATCTATTTATCATCCAATTTACTAAAGCAAATCATACTCCCCAAATTAAATACAGTGCTTACAGAATTGAAAAGAAAAACAGTGACACATAGGGCTATGATGATACTTTGTATTTTCCAGATACTCACAAAGAAAACCCAGAGAGAGCATTTTAATGTCTGTTTCTTAAAAATAAAAATTAAGAAGCAACATAGATTAAATTTGGCTAAAGTTTCCATGAAATATGATATAATTCATTGAGAATGAATGATTTCTTCTTTTCTGGAAAAACACTAGAATTTTAACTCTCCATATTAAAAACAAAATCTGAGCTGGAGCCTATAAAAATGTGACAAGGATCGATATCATTCTGAAAAATTACACAGTTGCATTTTATATAATTGTCCTCAAGGTTGGCTATAATTTGACTTGGATTACAGATCATGTGTGATTTACCATGCATCTTATGTTCTGCTTCATACGTTTCACAAGTTATTTTATTCAAGGATATCTGACCAGATTTCATAGCCCTTGAGAGCACAGAATATGTTGCTTCTTTCCCATAATTTTCTGCAGAGTCTATATTCAAGAAAATTCAACAAGTTTTCTCTAATAACATAATTTCTACTCTGATGTTATATAAGTTTTGATTATATCACTAGGATAAAATAGACATTTTTTTCTTTGAAAAATTATACTAATTTTCAAATTTTCTTTGAAAATTTTCTTTATGAAATTATACTAATGTCCACCTATATTTTTTCTAGTACTGTAATGATTTCAATTTTACATAAAAAATTGTTTTTGTGTAATGTGTAATATAGGAAAGTAACTTTTTTATTTAGCTGTAATGAATGGTCAGTTGTCTCAACACAAATTGATGGTTAATCTGTGTTTTCAATATGAAATTTCTTTATAATATATTCAATGCCTCACTTATGTCAATAACATTACTTAGCATTTGGTGAAAGCTTAAAATGTTCTAAAATCTTTCTTATTTTACCATTATCCTATTTTTTATACACAAATCTATATGGATGATACTATTAAAATCCACACTTTACAGATAAAGATCCTGAAGTGTACACATGTTAAGTAAAGCTGCCTAATGTCCTGCAGCTAGAATGTGACAGAGAAAGTAAAGTCTGCACAAATAAAAGTGGTGGAAATGTTAATTAAACAGTATTTGTTGAGTATAGTTTAAACACATAAAATTCTTAAAAATACTTGAAATGTTTTTTACCCTATGTTTTTTAGACATTTGTCTTAAAGGTTAAACAATACCAGACACTATTCTAATCATATAACAAGTTTTAATTCATTTAAATCTCAAACCCACCTTAAAAGATAGTTACTGGGAAGAAACTGAGGCAAAAAGGAGATAAGTAATTTTCCCAAGGTCACATGGTAGATAGGTTGCAGACCCAGGTTTCACATCTGGGCAAAATTACACCAGTGTGCATGCTCTTAATTATTGATTATATCCAAATCTTTTCCTTTGATTTGTCTTAATAATCAAGACGTTTTTATATAAAGATGAAGAAATTAGAATATGCAGAATGAGATGTCTTTTTGAATATAATTGTATAACTAGAATATCCAATAAAATTCAGAAATTAGTTAATATTAAAGCAAATAATTTGGTATAGTATTTCTATATATCAGCAATAGCTAGTCACTAAATACAATTTTTAAAATTCCAATTCAAACTAACACATGTGTAATTTTTTCAACAAAATCAACTGCTTGCTTAATATATTACATCCTACATTTTTCCTTTGAAATGTGTAGTGATATCATATAGAAAATCATTTATTCAAAAGATTCAATGTTTCAATACCTCTAATGAGGAAAATGCAAGATATAGTGAGCAAAGAATCAGGGAGTTCTCAGAATGAAGATGGTAATTCAGTTGATTCATAGAAAAGGAGTACAAAGTTTCCATTGGTAAGGTAAAGGAATAAGTCCCAGGCAGAAGAAATACATGTACAAAACAGATAAATATAGGAATGCACAGTTTACTTTTTATTCAGAAAATGTAAATGTTTTGCTATTTTTATTTTTTATTTTTCAATTATTCCTACTTTTTTCTTTATTACTATATTTCCTTTCTCATACTTTTCTTAGGAGTCATCATGTTTTAATTATCTGAGTTCAAATGCCTATTTTTTGTTAAAATGTTCTTTTTTAATAAAGTTGACATTTAAGGCTTTATCTTTAATTACAGCTTTAGTAGCTTTTGCCATAAGTTTTGATAAAAGATTTTCACAGTTTGTAATTGTATAAATATTATGAGGTTTGTAGCTCTGCAAAACAATTTTTGACAAAATGTTTACCTGGGAATATATTTTCAGACTTTAAAGTGATTTTTTTCCTTAACTATTTGCTATAAATTTCTAGATTTATTCATTTGTTATTTGCTACTATGACCTGTATGGTTTTCTCTTTTGGAACTTTTCTTTGTGTTGTAGCTTTTATGCTCAACTTTTGAAAAACGCTATATAAAATGTGATAATGTTTCTCCTATCCTTGAGATTTTGTGAATTCATAAGCACTATCTTTTTTTTTTTTTTTTTTTTTTTTTTGCGGTACGCGGGCCTCTCACTGTTGTGGCCTCTCCCGTTGCGGAGCACAGGCTCTGGACGCACAGGCTCAGTGACCATGGCTCACGGGCCCAGCCGTTCCGTGGCATGTGGGATCTTCCCGGACTGGGGCACAAACCCGTGTCCTCTGCATCGGCAGGCGGACTCTCAACCACTGCGCCACCAGGGAAGCCCATAAGCACTATCTTTTAAAAATAAAATGTTTCATCTATAATGCCCATTTTCTTGTATGTTATGAAGTCTAACATTTAAGTTTAGAACTAAATATTATGCAAGCAAACTGAGAAAATCAATGACTTCAGCCTGTACGGAGTATTATTGAGTTTCAAGAGTAAAATATAATTATTTGAAGTTAAGAATTTTGCACTAGTTCTATAATTCCAGGCATTTTTTGTACTTACTTAGAGGGTATTTTCTTTTTTATGAATACCATAAAATTATTAGTAGTTTTCTAGGATAGTAACTTATATTAAATTATTTTTAGAACATTAAACTTAGGGAGATTTATTTTAGCATTTAAGCTTATCCTAAACTAGGACATGTGTAAGTTTCTTTAATAAAATTTAATCTTGAAAAATATCAGGTTAATGCCATTGTGGAAATGTGTTAAAGAACTAACGTTATTTTAGGTTTTAGCATGAGAATATAAAAAGCAAAAATTTCATGTCATATTTATTCTGTAAACAGTTTTTATTTAATTTTGGAAAAATTGAAGATGTAGTTAAAACTTAAGACTGATTTGATTGATAATATACACATAATATTAATGTTTCATAAACATGTGAAAATTTGCTGTTGACTCAACATCATACGATGAATAATTATGGTTTATGCATATAATTATAATCACCTCATGACAATTATTTAGTTTAGGAAGGTTATAAAAATCTGATGTCTCTTATTAGCAATAAATTTATCATTTGTATACAAAAATCATTTTCAAAAAAAATTTGGCATAGTTTTACCTTATGTACTATATTTAGTCCTACAAATGCCTTGCTTACTCATACTGAAGACAGAAAACTTAAATGATTACCAGAAGTTTCACAGCTAATTAATGGAAAAGTTGATTTACCTTAAATAGTCTGTTTGGATGAAGGCAGTGGTGATGGGTCATCTAATTTCTTGAAAGAGCTCCTGATACTTCTGGAATCAGGACCCATGATGCTATAAAACATATGCTAATTAACAATTCTGACAATCAAAAAATTGCAAATGACATTGGGAGCAAATACAAAAGTACTATAATTGAAAATTAATAATATCCCCAAAAGTACATATATAATGTCACATGGGGAAGAGGGAATGGCTGCTCAGAAACCCAGTAGCATTTGCCTTGGTGGATTCATCACAGTTCAAGGAATGGATAACACTCTCCCAGGATCAGTTTGTTTGCAGTTTAAGAGGAAAGCTCTCTCTGTGCACAGACTCATATTAGCCAACTTCACAGCAACTGGTGGGTATAAACCACTGATATGTATGAATGAAAATGTCATTGTTCATTTACACAGAGAAATTAATCTGTCGAGTGAATCAGAATGTTTAATTCAGCTTTTCTAGCATATTCTCTTTCTGTAGGGAAAATATATTGGAAGAAACCTTCTTAAGAAGTTTAAGTGGAGAACAAGGAATCAATTAGCTGATTAAAATATCTTTCAGGTAAAGCCTAACCTGTGTAATCGGATTGCTAATGTTGGATTGGCCAGAACTCCATCCACTTTGAACCTTGAACCATGCTAAATGAGCAGAATCAACACACTCTTCCCCTCCCCACCTCAACTCTCATGATTGGTCACTTTTCTACTATTTTAATTTTTCACACGTGAAGAACATAAACCAGTTTTCTGCATAGCAAGCAGTGAATTCTTATATCATAGGAATTAAAGTGCTGAACTTTACCAAACTAGCCCATTACTCAGTTATTCACAATACCTTGTTTTACTCTCATTTATGGCTAATCCTGTATTTTTGATACACATTTTATTAGTTTAAATTTTAGAATAAAATCTAATTCTGGCTTTTGAGGGTACCTCAATTCAGCCCATATTTGTCTTTCATCTATTAAATGTGATTCTTTTTCTGTTGATATTGAATTTCATAAATATTTTCAGAATATTTTGAGAATTTGTAGATATGCACACATATTTTATTGATATAAATCTATAGATACATATTTTGATATAGATAGATAACTTCCCAGGAAGTCAGAAAATGCTCATCCAATCTGTGTCTGCAGTAGGCATGGGTATACATAGCAATTGGGTATGTTTTAATATTGATTCACTTGAAGTTTTTCAATTAGTATGTGAAAAGTTATTCATAGTTTACTCACTTATTGAAAAAAAAAATGGTCTTCAGCTCAACAATAATTACATGCTGAATTAAATTCTCTCTTTACTCTCTTCCCCTCACCAACCTTTAATTAGATTAGCTGGAGTATTTGGAATGTAAAGGGATATTGTGTAAGAAAAGAACAAACAAACATTTTTATGTAGCACACTCTCCTGCTTTGGGATTCTCTCTAGTGAAGGTTATTTAACCTTAGCTTAGTCAAATAAAGACGTTTTTCTTTGGAGAGATGCCTTGTTTCTGTCTACTAAAGGTAGTTCACTTTTCATTTTTGTATATTGAAATGCCTGCTTTATTTTTTAGTCCAAAATGTGTTTATTGGGATGGTTTCCCATTCACCTTGATTCAAAGTGCTTTTAGTACTGCTTCTCTTGGGAGAAGCATCCTTCTGTAAGCCTTGCTTTTCCTCCTGTGGGCTAGCAGAGGACAGTAGAGCAGCCAACACACAAAACTACCATTTGTGTATGGCTAAAGATGGTGGTGATTTTATAGCATCCTGGATATTTCACATCCATGAAGTAAGAATTGGGGTTCTGCACCAGGTACTTCTTGTATTTCCTCTTCTCTTCTGGAGAGGGATGAAGAAAATTCTTTTCAAGAGGCATGTTCTCCTAAGGAGATCATCACCAAGTGAAAGGTTGAAATGCCTCTTTGTTTCAATGTTGGTTAGCTCCACAAATGTTAATATTCTGAATCACACATATTAGTTTATTTTTTTTTCCTTTGAAGTATATTTTTATTTTATTAATTTACAAGGGCATCAAAGGCTTAAAGTAGCAGTAGCAATTACTACTAATTAATCAAATAATGGGCCTTTACATATACACTTTATGGAGGAGACTACTAGCTGATGTCAAACCCACTAGCTTTTCTTCCTGGAAACACTGCTCCACTACATTTTTAAGACTCCAGTGAAATTAGGAATGGTCATATGACTGAGTTCTAGTCAGTGAGTTATGCACACAGTTAAAAATTTCTTTCCATGATTCTATGTTCTTTTGTCTGGGTGTAATGGAAACAAATACTAGAGTGAACTTGAGAGCCAAGTGTTGGTGTGACCACAGGATGGAAGTATCCTGAGACTCTGCTTGGACTCGATGAATATTCAGCTAATAAGTGTGAAATCTTAGACCCAAAGGTTTTCTCACTCCAAATTATTATTATTATTACTATTTCATCGTTTGCCATGTTGTCAAATATGGTGATTTTACAGAATATTTGAAAGTTCAGTACCTAGAGTCAGAGAAACCTGCATTTACAATGATTCCAATACTTACTAGTTGTGGGGACTTGGGAACATTTCTTAATCTTTGCTTTTTTTTTTTGTATCTATAAAATGGAAGTTATAACAGTTTTTACATTATAATGTAGGATTAGGTGAGAATATTTAAGTTAAAGGCTTACCAGAATGGTTTATACATAATAACCATAAACAAATGAGAGTTTGCTTGATGTTTGATATGAAGTCCTCCAAAGATTGTAAAATTTGGGAACCATCTTCCCTCTCCTAAATTGCATACTCCTTTTGCCCATCTTTCTTCATTTATGTCAAGCTTTTTATATAAATCTATAGTTTTCAAAGGGGTACATACCAAAATTCTCTCTTGGACTTTCTTGTTTAACAACAAAAAAGAAATAGAAAATTAAAAAATAACATGAAGAATTAAAAACAGAGTATCATGTTAAAATACATGTAATAAAGGTAGGTGGTGAAATATATATTCTCATATACATTACATTCTGTTTGGTAGCTTTGTAAATAGTGGATAAATGACTGGTGGATGAAAGGTAGCATTTAAAGTTGTATACTGAAATTACTGTGATCATCAAGATGACAGCAGGTTATAAACTATTAAAAATTTTGAGGTGCTCCTGTTTATCAATTTTATAGAGCCTTACCACATATTATTGAAGTTGAAATGAAAAATACTACAGGAAATGGAAATAAACAGTAAATAGGACAAAGTCAGAATGACCCCAGCTGGATGGAATATCTAGAGGGAGTAAGGGTTTGAGAAAAAGAACAAAAGTAAAGTACAAAGATGGCTTTTAGGTTATAATAAAAACCAGTTAATTGAGCCTGAGGAATAGAGAATTTTTAAGGTACCTCAGACCTGTTGCATGTCTTTGGTACCTGTTTTATAACTTGGCCAGGTCACCTAAAGGAACTAGGGTAAACTACATGCTAAAGGAACTAGGGTAAACTACATGCTTGGTACCTGCAAACTGCCTCATCTATTCTATTTGGTGATAATTTCAGGTCCAGGAGATGAGAGAGCTCATTCTTGCTGGGTGGTGGTTTTTGGAACTTTCCCTAATACTTCCTGCTTTTCCCCAAAGGGATAAGGCCCAATTAATGGGCTTGGCACTGGTATACAGGAATTAAATCTCACACCAGCCTACTTTCATTCTTCATCTCGGTGATGACTGTTAACAGTCAGGTGTTTTTCCAAGTCTTTGGCTAAGTATTAAATTTTCTTAGGCAGTCAGTACATGACCATTGAATAAATGGATAAGAGCCATGAGGGTTGTAGGAAGAGGAAGGAAAACTAACATTTTATTGGGGATATATAATATTTCATGAACTTTATGATTTTTTTAAAATTCAATCTTCACAATTGCCTCACTATATCCCCATTTTTAATGTGAGAGATGTTAGTGAAGTTAGTTACTTACCCAGGACCACACAACAGGTGAATAGTAGAGCTCAGATGCAAAAAAGGGTTGTTTAAATTTAAGCTTTCAAATACTGGCTCAGCTATGCAACCGTAGGCAAGTTATTTAAAATTTCTCACCTGTTTCTTCATCTGGAAACTGAGAAAGATAACAATATCTCATAGGATTTTTTCATGAATTTTAAATGGTTCATTTAAAGTCCTTAGAACAGTACCAGGCATATAGTAAGCTGCATGAACTACTACTACTACTACTACTACTACTATTATTATTATTGCTATGCCATGTTTCTTACTCACAACCACACCACTAAATGCCACCTCCCTTCTTCCTCACCACTGAAAAATGCAGTTAGTTTTATTTTAACCTATCTTTGTTGCATTTGGTGAGAGGTGGAAACTAATTTATGTTGAGGCCCTTCTACAAGCTCTGCACTGAGTGTTCTTGGTGATTTTGCAATGTTGTTCTGCTTGCATGTTACATATTAGATACATAGGGTGGATATCACAGGCAAACCCTCATTAATTTCTCCTCTTTTTTCAGTACCTGGAAGTACTAAACTGCTGTCAGGTTTTTGTTCTTTGTTTATGTATCAATTCTCTGGTTTCCAGAACTTCGCATTTGCTGTTCCCTTGTTTTTGACATGAACGCTTCTAAGAAGTCACCCTTGACCCTCTAAGCTTAGTTTCTTCAATTCTATTGTACTTAGAGTTCATCTTAAGGACAGGGACTGGATAGTTGTTTGCAATTGCATAAACTTAAAAAAAAAGTTTGTAAATAAAATCAATACTAAAAATAAATATATAAAATATTAAAATTAGATTTAATTAAAATTAAAATAATATATAAATACTTTAAAAAATAAAATAACATTTACAGAATATTTAAACTAAGCTCTCTTATAGGTTCTTTAAAAATAAACTTTCAAAATAAGAAATATAAATTTTCAAAGGATAGTAATCTATATTCATTGCATGTATCTGAGACTATTGTGTTGTATCAGGCTGGAAGAACTACATTTATTATAGAGAGTTCCACATATTTAGCAGTCTACTTGGTAAATATCACTAGATATTTCTACTTCTTCAAATATGCAATAAGTATATTTATTTAATTGGCTGAACTTTATTCCTAAAGATTTAAAAATAGAAATATTTTTTAAAAGTCTAAAACATTCATTAAATGGGAAAAAAATTCTTCCTGCTTTGAACCTGTTTCTCTCAAATATGGTGAAATCAACTTTTAAGCCTCATCAAATAATAATTTGTGGATTCTGCATAAGCAGCATCAATTTTAGTAATAGAGGTAATTTTGTCAAACTACTCTTTTTGAAAATAGAGGCATCTCACTGGCTTTTTGCCCCTTAGCAGTTATTAGATTGAGAGAAGCACCATTTTGGAATTCAGAACTGGTGTCTGGGATCAAAATGAACATAGGATAATGATACTGTTAAATACTTACGGTTCCTAATGAGTTATATTTTTACAATGGGGCTTGAATTTCCCTGAGAAGAATATGATAGGGCCATATCCCCACTTACATTAAAGTTCACATCATTGGAGGGTAATTTGTGAGAAATGCTGGCATAGATTTCTAATACCATTTGTGGTATCTAACTTCTAGAGATCTAAAATCTAAAATCCTTTCAAAAGTTTGGATTTATTTAAAACTGTCTTAGAAGTAAGTGATTTATGAGGGCACTGGCTAATGACTAGTTTGAAAAGGATTTCTTTTGAACACTCTGATGCTAATTATATCATGAATTACACTCAGATATGACCTGATAGCACCTCTCGGATTCTGAGTTTCTGAAATGCTGAATTTCTGTTCAAGAAGGTATGGCTGATAATTTAGAGTTTTCTTCTTTAACTATTAACCAGAATCTTTGGTATCTGGTTCCCAAAATAAACAAAAAGAAACAAATGAATAAAGTTACAAAAAGCAAGTTCATATCACTCTTTAAATTTTGTGCCTACTTAGTTATGTTAAATGGAGATTAATTAAGTTAAATGGCTGGGATTATTAAAAGTAAAAAAAAAAAGCTGTAATAATTAAAATCAATGATAAAAATTCTTATATTTTTCTAGTATTATATTTTTATTCGATGAACAGTAAAAATTGAGGTCACTACTTCAAATTACGATTGTAGAATTACAACACAGTAGAACCAGTGTCAGTGAAACTATAAAACTCATGAGACAAAGGAGTAAGGAAGTAGAGTCATCAATATATTAACTGTTTCTTTAGAACATTGTTCTAAAAATACATATTTATGATTTGAGACCTTGGTACAGCTATCTGGTCAAGTAGAACCTATCTTTTAAGTAATGACACCAGAAGTATTTACTTTCTGCTTTCTATTGGCACGTTTACTTATTTATAGTGCAACAATTTCCACCCATCTGGGACACATGTAAATATGCCATTGCCTGCATACTTATATTTTATTCAGAACCACATCAATGCAGTAATCCTCAGATTATCTGAATAATTTGATGCAATTCAGTAATAATTCACAGCATTACACTCACCGAGTAAACAGACATACTAAATAAGAGATTAAGAAATTATATATGCTAAACCTATATCCAACATTTAGAATTCACAGCAGTGGAATCACTAGATCATCAATTCATGGTGGGCTCTGTTTTTCTTTTCCTGCACTTATGGTCACTTGGAAGAGAGAGATATTTTACCCTTTTCTAGCTTCATACTAGGCATTAGACTTTGGAAAAGTCACAGTATTTTAGGATCTCAAGAGTAAAAGAAGTATTTTAGTTTCTCTTGTTTAGCCACTCATACAATGCTTAAATTATCTATCTTGCCTATTTACTCTAAGTAGATTTCTTGAATATTTTCCATGATTGTAAACTCATTGCCACCAATGTAAATTCATTATTTTCCCAAAATTCATATTACTGGAATTTATGTATATTCCATGATCTCTTTTTCTCAAATTTTTATTGTGGTAAAATACACTTCACATAAAATTTATCATCTTAACCATATTTAAGTGTACAGTTCAGTAGTATAAAATACATTCATATTGTTGTGCAATGATCACCACCATCCACCTGCAGAACTCTTCATCTTGCAAAACGGAAACTCTGTACCCAGGAACAATAATTCCCCATTCACTCTGCCCCAAGACCTGCCAACCACCATTCCATTCTCTATCTCTATGACTTTGACTACTCTAGGTACTTCATATAAGTAGAATAATACAGTTTTTGTCTTTTTGATTGGCTTATTTCCCTTAGCATGATGTCCTCAAGGTTTGAGCATATTGTAGCATGTCAGAATTTCCTTCTTTTTAAGGTTGAATTATATTCTATTGTATGTTTATACCACATTTTGCTTATTCATTCATGTCAGTGGACACTGGGTTGCTTTCCATGTTTTAGCTATGAATGCTGCTATGAACGTGGGTACACAAATATCTCCTGATGTAGTGATCATGTTTGATGTTCAAGACACTGCTTTCAATTCTTTAGGGTACTCATCCAGAAGTGAGATTTCTGGATCATATCTTAATTCTATTTTTAATTTTTTGAATAACTGCCATACTGTATTTTACAACACCTGTACCATTTTATATTCCCACCAACAGTACACAATTGCCTCAATCCCTCCACATCCTCACCAACACTTGTTTTTATTTATTCTTTGCAACAGCCATCCTAATGAGTGTGAGTGTTTTTCATTGTGGTTCTGATTTGCATTTCCTTAATGATTATTGATGCTGAACATCTTTTCATGTGTTTATTGGCTATTAATATATCTTATTTGGAGAAATGTCTATTCAAGTTTTTTTGTCCATTTATGAATCAGGTTGTTTTTGGTGTTGTTGTGTTTTAGGAGTTCCCTATATATCCTGGATATTAATCCCTTATTATATATACAATTTATAAATAGTCTCTCCCATTCAGTAGGCTGACTTTTCACTCTGTTGGTACATCAGTTTTAATTTTCATAAAGATCAATTTGTCCATTTGTCCTTTTGTTACCTACCTGTGTCTTTGGTGTCATATCCAAGCTATGTCTTTGGATCTAAAGTGAGTCACTTATAGGACATACTTCTGCTATTTTGCTGTTTGTTTTCTATATGTCTTACAGCTTTCTTATCCCTAATTTCTGTCTCTTTGTATTCAGTTGATTTTTTTTTTTTTTTTTTGGCTGCGTGGGTCTTAGTTGTTGCACGGGCTTTTTCTAGTTGTGGCAAGCAGGGTCTACTCTTCATTGCAGTGTGGGGAGTTCTCATTGCGGTGGCTTCTCTTATTGTGGAGCACAGGCTCTAGGCGTGCGGGCTTCAGTAGTTGCAGCATGCAGGCTCTGGGGCGTGTGGGCTTCAGTAGTTGTGGTGTGTGAGCTCAGTAGTTGTGGCTCGCGGGCAGGCTCAGTAGTTGTGGCTCATAGGCTCTAGAGTGCAGGCTCAGTAGTTGTGGCCTACAGGTTTACTTGCTCCTCGGCATGTGGGATCTTCCTGGACCAGGGATCAAACCCATGTCCCCTGCATTGGTAAGCAGATTCTTAACCACTGCACCACCAGGGAAGTCCCTAGTTAATTTTTATAGTGATATATTTTAGTTCATTTCTCATTTCCTTATGTGCATATTCTGTAACTATTTTCTTTATGGTTGCCATGGAGAGTACATTTAATATCCTAAAGTTAACACACGAAGTTGAATTTATTATAACTTAACTTCAGTAACATACAAAACCTCTGCTCATTTACAGATATGAATCCACTCCTTTCAGGTTTCTTTTCTTTCTTTTTTTGCTGTGAATGTACTTTATATATATTTTTTGAATTTTTGTTAGACAGTAGGTTCTCATTAGTTATTTATTTTATACATATTAGTGTATATATGTCAATCCCAATCTCCCAATTCATCCCACGACCACCACCACCCCCATCCCCCACTTTCCCCCTTGGGGTCCATACGTTTGTTTTCTACATCTGTGTCTCTATTTCTGCATTGCAAACCAGTCCATCTGTATGATTTTTCTAGATTCCACATATATGTGTTAATATACGATATTTGCTTTTCTCTTTCTGACTTACTTCACTCTGTATGACAGTCCTAGATCCATCCTCATCACTACAAATCACCCAATTTCGTTCCTTTTTATGGCTGACTAATATTACATTGTCTATATGTACCACATCTTGTTTATCCATTTGTCTGACAATGGGCATTTAGGTTGCTTTCATGAGCTGGATATTGTAAACAATGCTGCAATGAAGAGTGGGGTGAATGTGCCTTTTTGAATTATAGTTTTCCCTGGGTATATGCCCAGTAGTGGGATTGCTGGGTCATATGGTAATTCTATTTTTAATTTTTTAAGGAACCTCCATACTGTTCTCCATAGTGAGAACATAGCTGTATCAATTTATGTTCCCACCAACACTGCAAAAAGGTTCCCTTTTCTCCACATCCTCTCCAACATTTGCTGTTTGTAGATTTTCTGATGATGCCCATTTTAACTGGTGTGAGGTGATACCTCATTGTACTTTTGATTTGCATTTCTCTAACGATTAGTGATGTTGAACATCTTTTCATGTGCTTCTTGGCCATTTGTATGTCTTCTTTGGAGAAATGTCTATTTAGGTGTTCTGCTCATTTTTGGATTGGGTTGTTTTTCTTTAATATTGAGCTGCATGAGCTGTTTATATATTTTGGAGATTAATCCTTTGTCCGTTGATTCATTTGCAAGTATTTTCTCCCATTGTGAGGGTTGTCTTTTCCTGTGGTTTATGGTTTCCTTTGCTGTGCAAAAGCTTTTAGTTTAATTAGGTCCCATTAGTTTATTTTTGTTTTTATTTCCATTACTCTAGGAGGTGGGTCAAAAAAGATCTTGTGGTAATTTATATCAAAGAGTGTTCTTCCTATGTTTTCCTCTAAGAGTTTTATAGTGTCCGGTCTTACATTGAGGTTTTTAATCCATTTTGAGTTTATTTTTTTGTATGGTGTTAAGGAGTGTTCTAATTTAATTCTGTTACATGTAGCTGCCCAGTTTACCCAACACCACTTATTGAAGAGACTGTCTTTTCTCCATTGTATATCCTGGCCTCCTTTGTCATAGATTAGTTGACCATAGGTGCATGGGTTTATCTCTGGGCTTTCTGTCCTTTTCATTGATCTATATTTCTGTTTTTGTGCCAGTACCATATTGTCTTGATTACTGTAGCTTTGTAGTATAGTCTGAAGTCAGGGAGACTGACTCCTCCAGCTCCATTTTTTTCCCTCAAGATTGCTTTGGCTATTCGGGATCTTCTGTGTTTCCATACAAATTTTAAGATTTTTTGTTGCCACTGGTAATTTGATAGACATTGCATTGAATCTGTAGATTGCTTTGAGTAATATATTAATTTTCACAATATTGACTCTTCCAATCCAAGAATATGGTATATCTCTCCATATCTTTGTGTCATCTTTTATTTCTTTCATCAGTGTCTTATACTTTTCTGAGTACAGGTCTTTTACCTCTTGAGGTAGGTTTATTCTTAGGTATTTTATTCTTTTTATTGCAATGGTGAATGAGATTGTTTCCTTAATTTCTCTTTCTGATCTATTGTTGTTAGGGTATAGGAATGCAAGAGATTTCTGTGTACTAATTTTGTATCCTGAAACTTTATGAAATTTGTTGATTAGCTCTAGTAGTTTTCTGGTAGCATCTTTAGGATTCTCTAGGTATAGTATCATGTCATCCGCAAAGAGTGACAGTTTTACTTCTTTTCCAATTTGTATTTCTTTTATTTCTTTTTCTTCTCTGAGTGCTTTGGCTATGACTTCCAAAACTATGTTGAATAATAGTGGTAAGAGTGGACATCCTTGTCTTGTTCCTGTTCTTAGAGGAAATGCTTTCAGTTTTTCACCATTGAGAATGATGTTTGCTGTGGGTTTGTTGTGTATGGCCTTTATTATTTGAGGTAGGTTCCCTCTATGCCCACTTTCTGGAGAGTGTTTATCATAAATGGGTGTTGAATTTTGTCAAAAGCTTTTTCTGCATCTGTGAGATTATCATGATTTTTCTTCTTCAATTTGTTAATATAGTATATCACATTGATTGATTTGCATATACTGAAGAATCCTTGCATCCCTGAGATAAATCCCACTTGATCATGGTGTATGATCCTTTTAATGTGTTGGTGGATTCTGTTTTCTAGTATTTTGTTGAGGATTTTTGCATCTACATTCATCAGTGATATTGGTCTACAATTTTCTTTTTTTGTAGTATCTTTGTCTGGTTTTCGTATCAGGGTGATGGTGGCCTCATAGAATGAGTTTGGGAGTATTCCTCCCTCTGTAATTTTTGGAAGAGTTTGAGAAGAATGTCTGTTAGCTCTTCTCTAAATGTTTGATAGAATTCACCTGTGAAGCCATCTGCTCCTGGACTTGTTTGTTAGAAACTTTTTTATCATTGTTTCAAATTTATTACTTGTGATTTGCCTGTTCATATTTTGTATTTCTTCCTGGTTCAGTCTTGGAAAGTTATACCTTACTAATAATTTGTCCATTTCTTCCAGGTTGTCCATTTTTTTGGCATAGAGTTGCTTGTAGTAGTCTCTTAGAATGCTTTGTATTTCTGTGATATCCACTGTAACTTCTCCATTTTCATTTCTAATTTTATTGATTTGAGTCCTCTCCCTCTCTTTCTTGATGAGACTGGCTAAAAGTTTATCAATTTTGTTTTTCTCAAAGAACCAGCTTTTAGTTTTATTGATCTTTGCTATTGTTTTCTTTGTTTCTATTTCATTTATTTCTGCTCTGATCTTTATGCTTTCTTTCCTTCTACTAAATTTGGGTTTTGTTTGCTATTCTTTCTCTAGTTCCTTTAGGTGTAAGCTTAGATTGTTTATTTGAGATTTTTCTTGTTTCTTGAGGTAGGACTGTATAGCCATAAATTCCCTCTTAGAACTGCTTTTGCTGCATCCCATAGGTTTTGGATCATAGTGTTTTTGTTGTCATTTGTCTCTAGGTATTTTCTGCTTTTCTCTTTGATTTCTTCAGTGATCTCTTGGTTATTTAGTACTGTATTGTTTAGCCTGCATGTGTTTGTTTTTTTTACATTTCTTTCCCTGTAATTTATTTCTAATCTCATAGTGTTGTGGTCAGAAAAGATGCTTGATATATTTTCTTAAATTTACCAAGGCTTGATTTGTGGCCCACGATGTGATCTGTCCTGGAGAGTATTCCACGTGCACTTGAGAAGAAAGTGTAATCTGCTGTTTTGGGATGGAATGTCCTATAAATATAAATTAAATCTTTCTGGTCTATTGTGTTATTTAAGCTTGTGTTTCCTTAATAGTTTTCTGCCCAGATGATCTGTCCATTGGTGTAAATGAGGTGTTAATGTCCCCCACTATTATTTTGTAACTGTCGGTTTCCTCTTTTATAGCTGCTAGCAGTAGCCTCATGTATTGAGGTGTTCCTATGTTGGGTGCATAAATATTTACAATTGTTATATCTCCTTCTTGATTGATCCCTTGATCATTATGTAGTGTCCTTCCTTGTCTCTTGTAACATTCTTTACTTTAAAGTCTATTTTATCTGATATGAGTATTGTTATTCCAGCTTTCTTTTGATTTCCATTTACATGGAATATCATTTTCCGTCCCCTCACTTTCAGTCTGTATGTGTCCCTAGGTCTGAAGTGGGTCTCTTGTAGAGAGCATATATATGGGTCTTGTTTCTGTATCCATTTAGTCAGTCTATGTCTTTTGGCTGAAGCATTTAATCCATTTACATTTAAAGTAATTAATGATATGTATGGTCTTATTACCATTTTCTTAACTGTTATGGGTTTGTTTTTGTAGGTCTTTTTCTTCTTTTGTGTTTCCCACTTAGAGAAGTTTCTTTAGCATTTGTTGTAGAGCTGGTTCGGTGGTGCTGATTTCTCTTAGCTTTTGCTTATTTGTAAAGCTTTTGATTTCTCCATCGAATCTGAGTGAGAACTTTGCCAGGTAGCATAACCTTGGTTGTAGGTCCTTCCTTTTCATCATTTTAAATATATCATGCCACTCCCTTCTGGCTTGTAGAGTTTCTGCTGAGAAATCTGCTGTTAACCTTATGGAAGTTCCCTTGTATGTTATTTGTCATTTTTCCCTTGTTGCTTTTAATAATTTTTCTTTGTCTTTAATTCTTGTTAATTTGATTACTATGTGTCTCGGCGTGTTTCTCCTTGGGTTTATCCTGCCTGGGACTCTCTGTGCTTCCTGGACTTGGGCGGCTCTTTCCTTTCCCATGTTAGGGAAGTTTTCAACTATAATCTCTTCAAATATTTTCTCGGGTCCTTTCTCTCTCTCTCTTCTCCTTCTGGGACCCATATATTGTTAATATTGGTGCATTTAATATTGTCCCATAGGTCTCTTAGGCTCTCTTCATTTCTTTTCATTCTTTTTTTCTTTATTCTGCTTCATGGCAGTGATTTCCACTGTTCTGTCTTACAGATCCCTTATTTGTTCTTCTGTCTCAGTTATTCTGTTATTGATTCCTTCTAGTGTATTTTTCATTTTAGTTATTGTATTTTTCATCTCTGCTTGTTTTTTCTTTAATTCTTCTAGGTCTTTGTTAAACATTTCTTGCATCTTCTCATCTTTGGGTCCATTCTTTTTCCAAGGTCCTGGATCATCTTCACTATCATTATTCTGAATTCTTGTTCTTGAAGGTTTCCTATCTCCACTTCATTTAGGTTTTTTTCTGGGGTTTTATCTTGTTCTTTCATCTGGTACATAGTTCTCTGCCTTTTCATTTTGTCTCTCTTTCAAGCATTTGAAAGAATGTGAATATGGTTTTCTTTCCACAGGCTGCAGGATTGTAGTTCTTCTTGCTTCTTCTGTCTGCCCTCTGGTGGATGAGGCTATCTAAGATGCTTGTGCAAGCTTCCTGATGGGTGGGACTGGTGGTGTGTAGAGCTGGGTGTTGCCTTGGTGGGCAGAGCTCCGTAAAACTTTAATCCACTTATCTGCTGATGGGTGGTGGTGAGTTCCCTCCCTGTGGTTGTTTGGCCTGAGGCACCCAAGCACTGGAGACTAGAGGCTCTTTGCTGGGGTTAATGGTGGACTCCATGAGGGCTCATGCCAAGGAGTACTTCCCAGAACTTCTGCTGCCAGTGTCCTTTTCCCCATGGTGATGCACGGCTGTCCCCTCCGCTTCTGCAGGAGACCCTCCAAGTCAAGAAGGTAGGTCTGGTTCAGTCTCCTATGGGGTCACTGCTCCTTGCCCCTGGGTCCTGATGCACACACTACTTTGTGTGTGCCCTCCAAGAGTGGAGTCTAAGTTTCCCCCAGTCCTGTCGAAGTCCTGCAATCAAATCAAGTTTTGCCTTCAAAGTCTGATTCTCTGGGAATTCCTCCTCCCATTGCCAGCAGGTTGGGAAGGCTGATGTGGGGCTCAGAATTTTTACTCCAGTGGTGGACTTCTGTGGTATAATTGTTCTCCAGTTTGTGAGTCACCCACCCAGTGGTTATGTGATTTGATTTTATTGTGATTGTGCCCCTCCTACCATCTCACTGTGGCTTCTCCTTTGTCTTTGGATGTAGGGTATCTTTTTTGGTGAGTTCCAATGTCTCCATGTCAATGACTGTTCAGCAGTTAGTTGTGATTCCGGTGTTCTTGCAAGAGGGAGTGAGTGCACAACCTTCTACTCTGCCATCTTGAACCAATCTCCACTCCTTTCAGTTACTGATGTCAAAAAATTACATTGTATGTCCAAAAACATAAACTTGAAAAATTTTAGTGCACTAATCTCTTAAATTCTGTAGAAAACAGTATGTAGAGTTACAAACTAAAGTTACACTAATACTAGATTTTAGTCTAATATATTTTTAAAGTATTAGTATCTTAAATAGTGTAAAAACAAAAAGTGGTGTCACAGACCATTGTTTTAATACTAGCTTTTATAACTGCATATGTATTTACCTTCACAGGATCTTTATTCCTTCATACAGCTTTGAGTTACTGTCTAGTGTCCTTTCATTTTAAACTTTAAAACTTCATTTAGGACTTCTTGCAAGGCATGTCTAATGATAATAAACTCCCTCAGTTATTGTTTAACTGGGACTGTGTTAATTTCTCCCTTATATTTGAAAGACAGTTTTGTTGGATATAGGAGTCTTAGCTGACATTTTTTTTTTTCTTTTAGCCCCTTAAATATCACCTCACTGACTTCTGGGCTCCAAAGTTTCTGATGAGAAAGCTACTGGTAATCCTTGTACATGATGAGTCACTATTCTCTTTCTGCTTTCAGGATTCTCTCTTTGTCTTTGTTTTAAAATGCTTCCATTATATGGTATCTTAATGTGAGTCCTTTTAGTTCATTCTACTTGGTGTTCATTGAGCTACTTGGATATTTATGTTCACATCTTTCATCAAATTTGGAAAGATTTTGGCCATTGTCTCTTCAAATAATCTCTCTGCCCCTTTCTCTTTCTCTTGTCCTTGTGGGAGTCCCACAATACATATGTTTGTCTGGTTGATGGTATTCCATAGGTACCTCAGGTTTTATTCACTTTCCTTCAGTCATTTTTCTTTCTGTTTCTCAGAAGGTAATTTCAGTTTTGCTTTATTAAATTTATTGATTCTTTCTTCTGTCTGCTCAAAACCACCTTTGAATCCCTATAGTGTATTTTTTATTTCTGTTATTGTACTTTTTCAGCCCTTTACTTGTTTGTTTGTTTGTTTTTTTCTTTTAGGTTTTCAGTCTCTCTATTGATATTTCCATTTTGTTCATACATCATTTTCATGACTTTCTCACTTCTTCCTTAGTTATTTGAATATCTTTAAGATGCTGTTTTAAAGTCTTTGTCTAGCAGATCTGTTGTCTAGTCTTCCTCAAGGACAGTTTCTATTGGTTTATTTTTTCCTATGATTGGTTCATATTTCCTTGGGGTTTTTTTGTATGCTTTGTGATTTTTCTTGAAAACTGGACATTTGAATTGAATAATGTAATAACCCTGGAAGATTATCCTCCTTTCCGAGAGTTTGTTGGTTTTTATTTATTTTGTTTTATTTTTCATTGACGCAGGTTGTCTCTGTGCTGAGGTGTAAATCTAAGGTTTTCTTAGGTCCTTTCTGAGCCTGTGCCTCTCCCTCAGCATGTATACTGACCCTGTAATTTACTCCATATATACAGTTGCTTTTGAATGTCTTAATACTTCCAAAAGAGGAAAAAAAGAAAAATAAAGTAAGAAGGGAAGCACACCAGACCCTAAATCCCCCGGAAATCACTTCAGTCAAAGGGAAGTGTTCGAAACAATGAAGGGTGGGGTAGTGCAATAAAGGCTGCCCACTTCTTTGACTGCACCTCCATGGTGAGAAGGAGCAATCAGTGATCAGAACACAGATCCCCAATATTTGTAGGACAGGGTCCTTATTTCCCACCCTGCTTCCTGCAAGCTGCATGCAAGCTTCTCCAGGAATACATGCACAGCGGCCTGCTATTAGGCTAGGTGGTGGGAATGTTATCCATTAATAAGCTAAGAGCTGAAATTGACTGAAATTAACTGAAATTCACCACCCAAGATTTCCCCTGGAAGTTGCAAGTCTTCAAAAGACCCCAGAGTCCCAAAATAGTTACTTCAGACAGTTCTGCCAGTGTAGTTGTTGTCTAGGGGGGAAGATGGATTATTGGTGCTTCCTATTCCACCATCTTCTCAGACTCCAAGTTCTTTTGAATTAAATTCTTAAGTATATAAAGTGGGGATAATGACAAATGCTTGTCCTCCCAGGATTAACATAAGGATGAAATGAAGTAATGCATATAGTACATATAAAGTATACAATGAAGAAATATATATCTCTATGATATCATTCCTATTATATTCGTTGTAGTAGATAGTATTATTATTCACAAGTATTCATTTCCCCTTTGATATTAGGCTTGACAATGTGCCTTGCTTTGACCAATGAAATATGGATGGAATTGGCATGTGTCTATTCTGGACAGAAGCTTTAAGAGCCAGAATGAGGTCCTATTTCCTGTTTCTTTCTGCCATCATGACCATTAGTGTGGGGAAGCCTAGGTCCCAGAGTAAATATTATGTTAAGTTGGGTCATTCCTAACCTACAATAGACTTGTCATATGTGCAAGAGGAAAGCCTTTGTTTTACAAGTCAAAGAGATTCTGGAACTTGTATATTATTACAACATAATTTAGTCTATTCTTAGCGATACACTTTCTCTTCCTCTTGACAACTTCTTACGATTGTATGATGAGTGACACAGAATTTTTGTTATTCTACATCTGCCACAAAAGAAGGAAGTAGAGTGCCCTTATCTAAAGGCAAGGGCCTCTGAAAGTTTCAAATACAATACGGGATTAGGAAGACCTTCTTTGGCTGACTTAAGAACATGCTGACCACTAAACACATTGTATCTATGAAATATTCCCAGGTGGAATCAGCTTAGCCATTTGCAAATTAAGAACTGTGGGTATTTCCCTCTAGCTGAGGAGGAGACAAGCTAGGCAAATCCTGTTTATGAACATTCATACTAGTATGGGAAATCTCTCAATCTGTGACTTTAGCAGAATGAGGTTTTGAAATTAAATACTTTCCTTATAGTAAACTAAAGAATGTTGGAAACTAAAATACAATTTTTAGCGTAACAAGTACAGTTGCAACTTACAGATGAAACCAGAATCTTCTATGGAAAAATTAGGTGGAAGAGATGTAATAACAAAAGAAAAGTACTAATAAATAGCATTTATTGAACATTTAGAATGGCCTGGTTTTGCTTTTCATGATATCATTCAATTCTCTCGGCAAGCATAGGAATTAAATACTTTAAAATCTAATTTTTTTTCTTTTTTTTTTTTTTGTGGTATGCAGGCCTCTCACTGTTGTGGCCTCTCCCATTGTGGAGCACAGGCTCCGGACGTGCAGGCTCAGCGGCCATGGCTCACGGGCCCAGCCTCTCCGTAGCATGTGGGATCTTCCCAGACCGGGGCACGAACCCATGTCCCTGCATTGGCAGGCGGACTCTCAACCACTGCACCACCAGGGAAGCCCTAAAATCTAATTTTGTAGATGAATTCAAGTTTAGAAAAGTTATGGAAGTTGTCTAAGTTTATGTAACTGGCAAATAGAAGACTGAAGATAGGCACCCAAGCCTATCTCACTGCAAAGTCAAGATCTCCTTTATTTATTTGCTATATTTACTGTCTCTCTAATGTAGAACAGTAAGTTACTCTGACAATTAATAGATTTCTTAAGGAGGATCAGAGTCTGGATTAGTTTATCAAAGTTGCCTTAAGGAGAAAAGTTTATTATGGTTAAGGTAAGCCTTGCATTTTTAGAAGGTCCTTTTCTGCTGCATAGGTGTTAAAAAATTTTTTTTGACTCCATCTAGTGTGACAAAGAGGAAGCCCATCATTAAATGCTGTATTTCATGAGCAGTCTTATATAATTTATATCCATTATATAATAATATTGCTTTAGATATAGGTATAGATATAGATGTAGATATATAGATAAAACCTGCCCTATAGTTTACTCCTGCAAATACACGTTTTATATAGATGAAAACAATGTCAAATAATCTCCTTCTAATTTGCTACACTCCATTTCAACAATTTCAAAGTATTCTGATTCTTAAAGTATGTTAACCTGAAGTCACCTGAATAAAAATATTAAACTACCTTTTAGTTTCTGTTTTCTTCACTACTTTAGCTTTAATACTTTGAATAATGTCCAACACTATATATACATACATATATATATATATATATATATATATATATATATATATATATATATATATATATACACACACACACACACACACACACACAGTAGTGTCTGGCAATAATATTTATTGAATGAATGGACAAATAAGTAAACTATGATGATCAGTTTAGTTTGCAGTGCTACCTGAACCACGGTATTCATTGGCTATCTATATATATCAAGAGTAGCCTTACCCTTGTTAGATTAGGGTATCTGTCTCATTTACACAGGGAAATGGTCCCATACTAGCTCATAAAAATTGGGTATAATATACATTTACGTTTTTGCTTTAGGTTGGAAAATAAACATATGCACTTAAGGTCTAAACAAAATGTTTAAAAAATGGAAATAAGTGATAAAACATATATCAGTATGGAAAAATAGAAGGGAGCCAAGAGTGGAAAAATATGTCAGTGAGAATCCTGGAAAACAAAAAGCTTATGAAAGCATGTTGATGGATGGAACAGCTGAAAGCATGCATGAGGATGTTTCATGAGAGACTGTCTTCCCAGGGAAAGATATAGATAGTTCATTCTTAGAGCAGCTGTTTTAAAGGGTGGAAGAAAAAAGATGTGGCTTAAAACTGAGGTAGTCGGGCTTCCCTGGTGGCGCAGTGGTTGCGAGTCCGCCTGCCGATGCGGGGGACACGGGTTCGTGCCCCGGTCCGGGAGGATCCCACATGACGCTGAGCGGCTGGGCCCGTGAGCCATGGCCGCTGGGCCTGCACGTCGGGAGCCTGTGCTCCACAGCGGGAGATGCCACAACAGTGAGAGGCCCGCATAACGCAAAAAAAAAAAAAAAAAAAAAAAAAAAACTAAGGTCGTCGAAGGTCTGTCTCCAGAACAGCTGTGTAGTCAGCCCTTTATTCCAATTCTCCCTTTCTGTTTGCATACTGGAATTTACTTCAAAACAAAACAATGTATAAAGAAATGAAAATAACTGCCTTGGGAGAAGTAAAGAATGGTGAGTGTTGCCATCACAAAATGAAGTATTCTTTATGTTGTATCAGAGAAAATAAGGTACATCCTTCCCGTTGGTTCCCTGCCCCCAACAATAAAGTAAGCCTCCTTTACAACAAAGTTATCTCATGTGGATAGAGGAGCCATTTAGTTTTGCATTCAGGGGAAAGACCTTCTGAAAAAAGGAACTATATATACCACAGTGAAGGAATCACATGCATGTTTGCTGGGTAAATCTATCTTTCGAATATGAAAGCAATTTAATACACTCAGGTAAAAAGAAACTTAACAATATAAAAAAGAAAGTTAAAGTAAACAAATTGCTCTGGAAGAAACATAAGTTATAAGACACAGGAGAAATAAAACAAAACAAAAGCATAATTTTCAGGATTAGAGGAATTTGAGCTGTTAACATCTGTAATAGAGGATAGTAAGTTATGAAATAAAAAATATAACACAAAATGAGTGTGAAAATTTATTTAAATATAAATGTATGTTTTTAAATTAGATGAATTAAGATAAAAACAAGAAATTTCTGAGAACACAGATCAAAATAAAAAATAGTTTAAAATATGAATAATTAGAATTATACTAATAACATTTCCAGGAAGAAAAAACAGGAGAAAAAAGGGAGGTAAGAAAAGCCAGAGAAATAAGCAAGGATATTTACAAAACCTAAAAAAGGGTCATACATTTTTAGATCCAGACAATATAAAAATCACACCTACACTCACTATGATTAAGATTTTCAAATATCAAAGGAAAAAAAATCTTAAAACAATATCTAGAAAGAAATTACACTCAAAAAGATTGGAATTACCAACATAGGATATTTAGACTGCAATGAGTATTATATCTTCAATATTTAATTGAAGGAAACTTAATCTTAAAACTAAATTTACATATACAGACAAATTATCAATCAAATGTAAATATACAATTAAGGACATGCAAGGAATCAGAAAACTAATCATCCATATATACTTTCTGAGGAAGTAACTTGCGAATATACTCCAGGCAAGCTAATGAAGAAAGAAGAAAAAGTACACAGTCACATAACTGGTTGATTAATTCTAGAAGTTGAAAACCAACAAACAGAAGGTACATTAACATGACAGTCATGTTTACAAAAGAAAACATATATCATTATTGACAGCATGATAAGAAAGGTATAATTGACAAATGAGGAAGCCAAAGTGGGAAGGAACCTTGACAGGAAAGAACAGAGATACTTTTATCTTACATAAAAATATCAGAGACATAATGTTTAAAAGTCTTAGCAAAATAAACCAACTTTTAAGTTTATTATCCCAGTTTACCAATGTTTTCAATAGTGGAACTAAAAATATTTATATCTCTCAGGTTAGGAAATTCAAGTTAGCAAAAAGGAAGAAGGAAATAAAGTGAAGTATAATGAGCTAAACCCTCATATTTCATAATAGGAGTCAATTGAGATTGTTAAAAGAAAGGGAAGAATAATCACATTATTTAGTGTTTGAAAAGTAACCACGAGAAAAGAAAATATCAATAGTTGCAAGCACTTGCCTCTGAGATGGAGCTATAAATATGGAAGGAAGGGCTGACAAGTGGTATTTCTTGTTCTAAAACCTGTACTGCTTGATTGTTTGAACTGCTTAAAAAATATTATTTATATCAAGATGACTTTTTGGTATGGAATAACTTGAACATGCTCAGTTTGGTTTTCCCTCTTGGAAAATAGACAAAGATCATAACAAAATTTTGTTTAAATGTAGAAATGCCAGGAGGAAATATGTTATTCTTTATAAAAAGAACTTTGACATGTCCATAAAAAACTCACTTGAACTGAATTACTACTGACTGGATTATAATTGATGAATGATTTCACTCCATATCTTTGGACAAGGCCAGTAATAAAACCAGTAAACCAAGAGGATAAAAATTGTTTCTATGTCAGTGACTTCTAATAGGCATAAAATTGGACTGAAAATGGTTATAACATTCAGGTCAACACTGTAGTGTTTAAAAACAGAACACACATTTCTAGCTTAAGGACATTTTAGTAACCTGCTCTCCTAAACACAGCTTTATAATTTGAAGGAATCAAAATATTTAGGCAGATAATTATCCAGCTGTAAATAGGAATTCACTCTATGTCTTTGAAAAGTTATAATCTGAGGTTTTCTATTTGGGCAGATCATATTTTTATTAGAATTTGTGGGAGACAAGAAAAGAAGGTATCGAAATGAAATCCACACTGAAATTGCTTAATATTGCCTTTCAGTTGGCTGAATAAATTTATCGATTTTGCCCTTCTATAAGAATGAAAGGTTAATGAAAACAATCACACAGCTTTCATTTTTAGGTGCAGAATATGTAATACACAAATGCCTTGAAATGTTTCTCCCTCAAAATATGATAGTGTTTATACATCAACTTTATGTGCTATTATGATTGGGACTATGTTATGCCACAATACCTTTGCTTGCAAGACCTTGACACATTTATAATACTTTATACTTTGCATTCTAGGTTTCATTATTTAATATGGAGAACTATTTATTTTGGAGGCTAAAGAAGAAAAAAATTTTCTATATCAACTGGGACAGCATGGAAAAGGAAGAGATGTAGGGAGTTATATTTTTTCTCTTTTATTGAGGATAAAAAATAAAAACACATATGGGCAAAATCAAGTTTATTGGGCTCCCCTGGTGGCGCTGTGGTTGAGAGTCTGCCTGCCGATGCAGGGGATGCAGGTTCGTGTCCCAGTCCGGGAAGATCCCACATGCCGTAGAGCGGCTGGGCCCATGAGCTATGGCCACTGGGCCTGCGTGTCCGGAGCCTGTGCTCCACAACAGGAGAGGCCACAACAGTGAGAGGCCCGTGTACAACAACAACAACAACAACAAAATCAAGTTTATTATTAGCAGTGCAACAGTAATTTTTCAAAGAATATACTGATAAATGATAGTCCCATGCATTTTATTATTTGTTAGTGGACAGAGCAGAAATGTAATTCTTGAGTCTTTTAAAATCTTTACTAATATATTTTACTTATGTAAGTTTTTTCAAAGAAGTTTTTCTCCCATATTTTTCAAGCAAAATTGTGTGGAGTGGAATGAAAAGCATAAGTAATTATATGAGAATTTCTGTAAATGAAAATAATTTCATCCATAAATGCTCATATAATTGAGAAAATATTTATTTATTTGTGTATGTATATATGTATGTATTGGTTAGTTGAAAACTATTACAAATCTTCATTCCAGTTCTAGAAAAGTCATCTTTCTAATTATAGTTAGCATTAGGTACTTACATGCAATTCTCAAAATCATTAATTGTATTGCTTTTTCTTTCACTAAAGAAATCTACTACAGTAGCTCTGTCAAAGTTCATTCAATCTGTAATGAATGAGAAGATATATATCCAAAAAAACAAAAACACTAATTTGAAAATATACATGCACCCCAATGTTCATAGCAGCATTATTTACAATTGCTAAGCATGGAAGCAACGTAAGTGTCCATCAACAGATGAATGGATAAAGAAAATGTGGTATATATATACACAATGGAAAACTACTCAGTTATAAAAAAGAACAAAATTTTGCCATTTGCAGCAACATGGATGGACTTGGAGGGCATTATGCTAAGTGAAGTAGGTCACACAGAGAAAGACAAATACTATATGATATGGCATATGTGGAATTGAAAAAATTTGACAAGCTAGTGAATAAAACAAAAAAGAAGCAGACTCACAGAAACAGAGAACAAACTAGTGGTTACCAGTGGGGAGAGGGAAGGGGGCAGCAGTAGGGGAGTAAGGGGTACAAACTATTAAGTATAAAATAAGCTACAAGGATATACTGTACAACATGGGAAATATAGCCAATATTTTATAATAGCTGTAAATGGAGTCTAACCTTTAAAAATAGTGAATCACTATACTGTACACTTGTAACATATAATATTGTGCTGCAACAATACTTCAATTAAAAAAAAAGTAACATTCATCTTTTATCCATGAAAATTCTTTCCCAAACTTGTGGCAATATCATTAAAAGGAGGTGAGGGGTGTTTAAGGGTAGATTACTCTTGAAGAGTTGTAGAGCACAGCAGCCACAAAAAAATTAATATTATTTTGTGAAAAATGTCTCTTCTTTCTGCCTTCCCCCTTTTGACTAAATACACTCTTACTTTCGACGATTACACCAAAACCATTCCTGTGGAGCAGAGGAACCAGTTCAGATTTTCCATAACCTGAAGTTAACAGTTAGGAAAACCAAACAAAACTCATTTTCTAGAATTCTCTTTTCCATCATTGATATTCAATTTCATGTAAGAATGTCAGTATCTTGGTGAGATATGTAATTGATGGATATTGAAGTCCATAAATAAAAGTATCTAAATATATTCAAATCATGAAATATTGAGTAATGGAAACAAGTTATCTGGGTCAATATTGAAAATATCTACCCATATAGTTCTTTGAATTACATTTAACTGAAGCATTCCCTACTTAACACTTCAGAAGCAGAATAATTGACTGAATTGATTATAATATTTGGGTAGACCTTGAGATATAATGTTTGAAGCAAGGAGTACCAAGTTATAAAGTCAATTTAGTATATGAAATGTGGTGCAGTCTAGTAGGAAAGTTGCAGTGTTTTCTTGTATTTATCAACTATTGCTGCTTGGAAAAGTTCAAGCCTGTAAAAGGTAGTTGTGATTAAGTGGAAAAAACTTTGACCTGGAAGTCAAAACATTACTAGGAGGCCATTGTGATAGTTGACATCTATTTAATGATAATGATGTACCAAGAACTTACCTGAGGGTTCTACCCTACATGAATCATCTCACTGATATCCTACAAATTATTTTTTATCAGGTGGTTGTGTTATTAACCTGTTTTACAGGAGACAAAAACTAGACTTATAGAATTAAGCACAATGTCAAAGGCCACACACTGAGTAGCAGAACTAGAATTTGAACCCATGTTTGTCCAATCTAAAAGTCTGCTTTCTTAAATAACATGTTATACTCCCCACAAGGACATATCAACTTCTATGACTTATTCATTTTATGAGTTAGATTTCTGGCTTGGGAAAAGCACTTTACCTTGGTTCTCAAACAATAATTTTACATATGCATTTTGGTACTAAAATCCCAGATGTTGTCAAGCAAGTATATAGTTGTTTTGGTGGGGATGATTCTGAAATGCATGGATTTCAGTTATTAGTACAGGCTATAGGGACAAACTTGATTCAACCTCTGTCTAGGTTGTCAGATCACAGGGAACAATATAGGCCACTTTGATTTCACAGTAGCTCTTCTCAGCATTTACCAAAGTGCTCTTGCATAGGCAGTGCCTCAGTCAGTGCTGTTGTCTAGTTACTGTACATTCAGAACCTCTGAGAGCTTTGGTAACCTGTGTGGTATTGTACTGTATATTTCTTCTGTTATTATGAGATTGAAATAGCCTTTAGAAAGAAAATTAGTATTTTCTATTTTTCTCAATATTTTTAAAGATATGGAAATTAAGGTAAGGCCTGGTAGAGTTATGAAATGAAATGGCTCTGGTGAACTATGCAGCTATCCACTGAGGTGGATGGATGTTTTGACATACACTTTTAGTGTCAGGTGCAATTGGAAGAATGTACTAACAATAATAGCTAATGGAAAAGGCTGTAGAATTAAGAAGTAATAATGTTTTGGGTGTTAGATGTGCAGGTGAACCCCACTAAACACTCTACTCCTTTGTTCCTACTTCACTCCTGTTTGCTTCTGAACAGCAGTCCTCACCAATCCTCTAGCTTTGCTAATAATTTACAACTCCTATGGCTCCCATGATCCCTTAGAACTAGGCATACACCACTCAAACATAACATACCAAGTTGACCATGCTTTTTTTAGCCTTAATTTTATTTTGAAAAATTGAGATGGATGCAAAACTTTCAAACATTTACTTTAAGAAAATGCTGTACAATATAATGAACGTACAGAAGGGTAGTTTCTGAATAAATGCCACAGATTTCCTTCAAGAAATATATGCTATGAATCAATTAGACAGAAGTAAACTTCAGATTAGAGCAGTACAGAAATTAGATTGCTCCGACCATCAGAGACGGCTGTCAGGATGTGCAGTGGCATTTGTATGTGTCATGAAGGTGATTATCCTGCATCCAAGCTCTAGCAAGTTCGGGCCTCAGATGCTGTCTTTCATATTAAGAAATTTTGCATTGATAGAAGGTAGGCTAGGATTAAAGGAACTCAAATGTTTAAGCATAGAAGACTGAGTTGTGAAAGATTACAGAAAGAGGCAATACTATTATAATGCAGAGATTCAGTTTGAATAAGTAGAAGTTAAAGGGATATTTGATAGTTATTTAATATGTAGAGAAACTATGCAGTTCATAATATTTTAAAACAACTAAACTACTCGAAGATTTAGCCATATTCAAGACTGAAATATAATTTTGTAAGATCAGAAGACAGGACTTTGTATCTACGCCTATGTCTTTCACATCCACTATATTTCTCCTATATAAGATCAAAGAAAATCTAATAAAAACTAACTAAATATAATTGAAGAATAATTGAGAACTAGAGTAAAAATGCAGGCTATAAGTACAGGATATAGAGACCTAAGGACATTTTTACAAATGGTCAAGAGAGGTAGATACAGGCATTCATAGGTAGAGAGATATGGAGGAAAGTTTTGTGGGACATTATGGAGATGGACAGTACTTGGAGGAATTTTCAGGACTTAAAGAACAAGTATAGGTTTGACTTTCAAATTCTGAGCACGTGGAATTGTTGACAAAGCACTGGGAAAATCTAAGTGTATTAAAATGGGCTAGAGACTCTGTAAGATGCTTCTAAAAAAACCTGTAACTTCCAGAATAATGTAGAGACTATTTATAGAATGTTTGGAAGTCCACAAAAGAGCTGTTTTTCAGATCAGACCTAGACCAAACATCAGTCAGTGGACCTACTAAATCAGAATAATACAGGGACTATTTTAAAAAATAAAAATGTCAAAGCCTACTTCTAATGTTCTAACGATTCCACATCTGAAGTAAATCCTGGAACTCTATTCATAAAATGTTCCTCAGTTAATTCTGATGCTTAGCCATGCTTGAGGAACACTTCATATACAACTCATAAATACAGAAAAATCTGTGTTTAGTAATTTTAGATAGCAAATTGCAGGTGGAGAGGGAATGGGGAGATTGTGGCCACATAAGCTAAAATTATCTTGGCAGTGACTTTCATTGGTTAATCTGTCAGTCACTGATTATGGAGACGTTAAAAGTGTAACACAGAAAAAAAAATCTTCTTGACTATACATTCTTCACGATTGGCATAATCAGGTCACTGCAGGGTTGGTTAGGGAATTTCTCCAGATTAATTTGACAGATGGATTGTGTAGTTGCAATTCCAGTTTCAACTAAAGTAGTCAGAATTGAGCAATTCTGTATAATGTTAACAAGTAGGCATTAAGGATTTAGTTTTCAGACTTGATGTCATTAAAATACAAACACTAGTTTTCAAATTGTCTTTCACAGGAAAAAGACGAGCTTTTCAATATTATTAAATAGCACATTTAGTTTCTCATTCGTTTGAATACTCTTACTCAAAATTTAGTGGGAACCAATTTTTTTGAAAATATTGATAAATTATTGTAACTAAAAGTAGCTTGTCACATTTGAGTTGAAAAATGATAAAAAAAATAATTGAAATAAAATAAAATGGGTAAAATATATTTAAAAAAACAAAGATTCCATTGAAGAAAGTTACTGTATTATAAACCCTAATTGGGTGAAGTTAAGTTTAAAATCTGTGTTACGCCAAATTATCCAGATTCTAATCCTTGGAACCAGTGACTATTACTTTACACAGTAAAGGGAGACTTTTCAGAAATCATGTTGAGGTGGATGATCACCCTCAATTATCTAGTGGACCCTACAAATAATCACAAGTGTCCTAATAAGAGGGAGGCAAAGGAAGAGCTGACTAAAAGGCAGGAGACAATGCCAGAACTTTTAGGAGAGAAATCTGAAGATGTTACTCTGCTACCTTTGAAGATGGAGGAAGGGGCCATGAGTCAAGAACCTAGAAGCCGTCCTAACAGCTGGAAAAGACAAGGAAGCGCTTCTGACCTGGGACCTCTGGAGGGAATTCAGCCCTGTTGACACATTGCTTTTGGCCCAGCAAAACTGATTTCTGACTTCTGGGTTGCAGAGAGGCAAGAGAATATATTTGTGTGGTTTTAAGTAACCAAATTTATAGCAATTTGTTACAATAGCAATAGGAAATTAATACAAAATCCCTGACTATAATTGACTCTGTAAAGGTCAAAATGTTCTTAAGATAAAAAAATAGGTTTTTCAGAAGGTCACTCTAACTGATCTATAATTTAGAAAACTCTCCCTTTTACACATTTAACTTTGTAATCTCAGTTGCTAAAGTCTCAATGCTTTTTGAACAGTGTAATTTGGTTTATTAAACTATTCCATAGAATGACACACTCTTGGGACAGTTTGTTAAATGATTAGGTCAGAGATAATGCTATCTTTTAGCAATTAGCAATCAATTGCTCAATATTTGTTGAGCATATAACATGTGCCTAGCACAGGCATAGAAAACCACAAAAGGAATAGGAAACTATACAATCTGAGTTGAAGGAGCAATTAGCAGTTGTTTAATCCACTTCCATGGACTCCCAGATCATGTAAACCTACTGTAGCCTTATTTCAGTATCTCCACTAATAAGAAACTCACTACTTCACAGCATATTTTATTGTTAGTGATCTCTAATTAATAATAAAAATATTTTTGCAAACCCATATTTTCCTTCTTACACTTTTCAGAATTTAATTTTGGTTTTGTTTTATGGCATTCTGCAGAAACCTACTATCTTCTGGGTTTGCACCATTAAGTATCAGAAGGAGGATCATTTGCATGGTATTATCCCTTCCCTTGAGGATAAATTTCCATGTCCTTTAACTTCTCCTTTTAGTAATATCTTTTCCAGATCCATCACTATTTCTACAACTATGAAAGCAGCAATGAGAGGAAGAAGGGCTTCAGCCCTCGTGCTGTGCCCTTCTCATCTATTCTCCCAATGGAAGTCAGACCACAATCCTAAGGATGTATATTGCACAATAGTAAGTAATCAATATTAGAGTGACATTTGGGAAGGAAAAACCCCTATTTAACTACTTTTTTAGAATGAAAGCCCTTTATACAGAACAAAAATCCAAATTTCTTACCATGGCAAGGACTTTAAGCATCTCTTCCCCCTTACGTTCTTAATTGCATTTCCTGACAACCACTGTTTCAGCATTGTTAAATTACCTACAGTCTGTCAATGCATCATGCTCCCTTACACCAATATATCTGGGTCATACTTTTCCCTATGCTTGAAAAAATTTTCTCTATTGAATAATTCTTCTATCAAGGTTCATAAAAGGAACAACTGCTCTGTGAAACCTTCTCTGATGCCTCCAGGAGGGGGAAAGGCCTCCTCTCTTAGCCCCATGGGTATATCTCTGGTAACACACATGACTTTGTGTATAAGTCTGAGTCCTTTCTTAGACTGTGAACTTTAAGGCAAAGACCATACTTTTCTTTTTTCTCCAGATACCCTTATAGACTGACACATGATGCACGTTCAACAAATAATTGTTCAACAAATGGTCTCCTATCACTGACTCAGAATATTAGAATTGAAGCTGCAGTTCCTCTGGTAATAATTTCATCTGCCATGCTTATAGTAATAAGTACAACTTAAGACAAATGGTCGATTATCTAGAGTAGGGCTCACTTGTTTTATGTCATAAGGGCAAAGATGCCAGATCCAAGTTATTTGGCCAACCTAGGACTACATGGCTATGAGCTTTATCTTCTATGACTCAGAAGACCTGATTTCTTCATTTTAATTTATCGCCCTCTTAGCATCTGCAATTTCTGTTTATTTTTTCCCTTATTCTTTTTGTGATCTTCTGGCTCCAGTCCCTTGACTTATTTTTGACTTCACTTTCTATTGCCTAAATCTGCCAGGTGTTGGAATCTCTCTCTCTTATTCTGAC
Organism: Mesoplodon mirus; assembly: GCF_964341445.2. Classification (NCBI taxonomy): domain Eukaryota; kingdom Metazoa; phylum Chordata; class Mammalia; order Artiodactyla; family Ziphiidae; genus Mesoplodon; species Mesoplodon mirus. Next base: position 186,784,714 of record NC_138977.1, read on the forward strand.
TATCCTGATGTTGCCACACTCCAGCATAACATGTTTTATTGAATTATTCATATTGTGTTGAATTGTACAGCTTTAAAAATTCATTTCAAGAATAGTTACTGCATGGTGCTCAGTACCGGACATACAAGTAGCAGCAAGCATAGTAAACATATGCAATGAGCAAGGATAGAATAACCTAGAAATAGGTAGATGAGGCAAAATTATGTCTTAAGAAACATGTGATAAGAACAAAGGTACTACTGGAGTCAAGTAGGCAGGCCACACTCAGAATATACAAGAAATATTACAGTGAGATCCATAGGCAGGTGAAAAGCCAGCAAGAATAGCCACAAGAACCAGAAGAACATAAATGCTAGAAGGCCTACAAGGTGGTTGGTTTGGTGCCTGCAAGTATTTGGTTTTACCTGAAAAAGGTAGATAATCTACTGACTAGGTCCTTGATCTTCCATGTATTATATATAAATAAGTAGTATCAGCATTACTTGGTAGCTTATAAAAAACGCAGATGCTTGGACCTCATCCTGGAACTTAATCACAACAGATATTTTAACAAGATCCCTAGATGATTTCTATGAGAACCACTGGGCTATGGTATTTATGACAGACAAATTCTAGTAAGTGAAACTTTCTAGATAACTGAGTGTCTAATTTGGAATATGTTGTAAAGCTTATAAGGGAGTTTTTGTCCTGCAATCCTTCTCCATTAGAAGTCTACTTCTGAGTTCATGGGAAAAAGGGAAAGAAAAAAAAAACTATTTGCTAATCACATATTCTATGCCAGGTACTGTGCTGTGTGTTAGGAATACAATACTTAACAAAAGAGTCCAAATTCTTGTTCCCATGAAGACTATAGTCAATTGGGAAAAGATCCTCATTAAGTAATTACAATAGAGTGTGTGCAAAGTCATGATGGGAGAAGAACAGAACATTTCTGGAGCACATAGCAGTGGCCCCCATATTACAGCTCTCTGTTCTATCTGAATGCTGTGGTCAGGAGCACATTGCAAGAGTGCTTCTCTCCCACATTCTAGAATCCTTTGCTTGCCCCTTGTCTGGAATTACCTTGATAATCTCTATTCCTGATAGTTCTGCTTTCTCTGCTACTCAGAAATTCTTTTATTTGTTTCATTCACTCTTCACTGCATTACCTCACTGTCCACCCCAAACCTGTCAACCTCAAATCTTTTCACTTTCAACATATGACCTTGTTTCCTATTTTACTGAGCAGATTGAGGCTATCCATCTTTCTCAACATCTACCTTATCATCTTAGCTTCCTTTAAATATTTCTTCATTTTTTACCTATTTGCTTCTATTTTCCTCTGGTTCTAGAGGCAAAAGGTAACCTTCCTTTTCAGGACTAGCCTCCCCACCTGTCTCCTCCAAAACTTCTTTAGTTTTCTCTCCCCCTATTTGGAAGTATCATTGATTGTTCTCTATTCACTTCCAAGCTTTTATCCATACACAGATGCTAGCTCCAATCTAAAAATATTCTCACAAGATCTTGACCTCTATGTTTTATTCCACAGCTTCCTTACTCAAATTATCAAACTTTTGGTCAGTTGGATATACTCCACATATACTTTGAAATGTGTCACGAGTTTAGGATAGGGGTTATAAATTTTATCTGTTGCTTCTATGTCTTCACTACCAAGATTTATTCCCCTTTTCTTATGTTCAGATTATTTCATCAGTATTAGTTGTAGTATCACCGTTAGCTCCTCTTTCTCTGCTCTGCGTTTGTGGCAAACATCTCCAGACAATTACAGAATCTCTTCAAAGAACATGGGCCTCCTGCCATCAAATCCTGTTTCCACCAAGTATGAGTTATGTGAAATTGGCAAGATACTTAGGCATTCCACCAGAGATTCGATTCTTGTAATAATAATTATGTTGAGTTTCTGTAAAGTTTAAATAAATTAATCTTTTAAAAGAGCTTAGCGGAGTAATGTACAAACATTCAAAAATTAAGCTATTATTACTTTTTAGCTATCTCTTAACCTATCTTCTAGGAGCCATACCTGTTAAAGGTGAATAGATAAGTCAAATAATTAATCCTGTGCCCTGTATATAATTCATAATCAGTTGTAGAAATCAAACTCTTATCAGGTAGACCCTAGATATACTAGGGTCATGATATTTAGCCTCCCTGAAATTAATTCATTGCATATGTAGTATAGCTATTACCATCTTTTTATAAAGTTGCCGTAGTATTAACTAAGATACTGTACATTAAGCACTGAGCAAAGTATATGGCAGGCATGCAAATCATCATGGCAGGTGTTATCATCATCATAATAATCAACATCGTCATTTCTCCTCTTTGGCAGTCTGGCTCCTTGCACCATTTCACTTAAAGATTTTCTTGTATGGGACCTCCCAATAACCAAATCAAATGGCCCGTTTCAGTCAACATCAGTGAACTACTTTTCTGAAAATCACTTATGCTTGCTTCAACTCCCAGTTTATTTTTCCTTCCTTTCTGACTCATCTTCCTCCTTTCATCTCTTATGTAATAATTTCCTATAATTCTTCAACCTTTTTCACCTCAAAACACCATCTATTTCCTAGGTTTTAATATTTATTATACATCATCCTCATCTCTAGTCTTGATCCCTGTCCTAAGTACTATAAACATTGCCAAATCCATATGGGAAAATTTCCTTCTGCACATCCAATAAGAACTTTACACTAAACACATCTTATTTTATTAAAACACACCCTCCTTTTGAAAATTGTTTACTTTTTCAAAACCACCATTATCTCAATGCATCCAAATTTTCAATATAATTTAATCATTTGATCAATCAAACGATCCCCTAAAACCACATCCATCTGTTTTTCCCCAGTCTAACTAAGAGTAAACAGAGAATTCCCATCAGTCAGGTGATAGGAAATGGAGGAAATAGCATGAATCTCAAGACCTCCCATAATGCATCACTGAGGATTAAAATCACATCCTCCAAGCAAGAGCTGCTGGCAGATGAAGGGAAGAAGAATATTGAAACAATCACTGCATATCATAGCAGATAAAACTATGAATCTAAAATCAAATATACATGATTTTAAATTCTGGCTCCATTTCCCACACTACTTAAATATGTGGTATTAATAGAAAGTTATTAATCTTTCTGATTCTTATTTTCTCATCTGGAAATTGGGAATACTAATAATGCTTATCTCACATAGGTATTGTGTATATTAAACAAAATAATACAGAGTTTATTGCATAAGACACTTTCAACAAATGGTAGCTATTATGATTACTGCCTACATTTTTAATTGGCTGTTTAAATAATTATACAGAACGTTTACACATTTAACCTTTATTTTAATTCCCACCCTCATCTGGTTAGAAGAATAGGGACTTGGCTGCCTTGTTTCTGTGGGTATCAGGTGTGGTGTTCTAACTCTGATTTATTTTTTGATCCAATAAAATTTCCAAGGGTACCAGCTGAAACTCCCTAATGACTCTTTTCACAGATATCTATTCTCATTTCCAGGCATGTAAGGAGAATGTCACCTTCCTAAAGCAGTTAATGCACCCACAGTTCAGTTATAAAAACCTTCTGCATAACTTTCACCAGTAAATAAGACTTTGAACTGGGTGTTGGTGACATGGAAGTATAAATGTCATTTCTACTTCAACAGTTAAAGACTAATGACACCTCTGAAAGTAAACAGTGAGTGACAGAAGGGCAAGTTTATTTTCCTGAAGGTAGACAGTTGACAAATATAAAATGCTCTTTGCCGGTCTAATGATTTTTCAACTCACAAAAACCTATGGTGCTGTAAAGACTTGTCAAGGACATGACTGAGTCACTTTTTCAAAATTCCAGAACTACATAAAGCGTCACATGAGGAATCTGGTTCTAGAATCATCTGGGTTCATACATTGATGCCTATTGTGTTTAGAATACTATCCAACTGTGTGTTTTTTTGTGTGTGTGTGTGTGTGTGGTACGCAGGCCTCTCCCTGTTGTGGCCTCTCCCGTTGCAGAGCAACAGGCTCCGAACGCACAGGCTCAGCGTCCATGGCTCACGGGCCCAGCTGCTCTGCGGCATGTGGGATCCTCCCGGACCGGGGCACGAACCCGTATCCCCTGCATCAGCAGGCGGACTTCCAACCACTGCGCCACCAGGGAAGCCCCCCAACTGTGTTTGAAACACTGCTTTTATAGACTTAGCAAAAAGGTATCTCACTTCAACTAGTTATTTTTCAGACCAGTAACAATTTTCTTTGCATTAAAAAAAATTTTTGTTTTAATTTTTATTTTATATCAGAGTATTGTTGCAGACTAGTAACAATCTTAAATTATTCTATAAATTATGATAAACAGAAAATAGAAGCAAAATAAAAATAGATTATTTGTCCTAGATTCAGTGGCTAAAAATTAACTTATTTTAGGCTATCATTATTCATAATATAAAATATTATTAATAACTTGGCATCTTGAAATATAGTGACAGGAAATAATATATTTGTAATAGCAATACTCTTATTTTTAAATATAATTTAATAAAATATAGCATATGGATAAAATACAGAAAGAAGTCAGTACCTTCAGTGAATTTGATAACTCATATAATAAAATTTTACTTCATTTATTTTGGGGAAAATTCAATAAAATGAACATAGGATTTCATAGAATTTTAAAATTATAATTAGGTGTTTTGATATTAAAATATTTATTGTGTCTATGCTGAGTACTTTATGTAGTCTGTGAAGATATACAATATACAAACTTTGCCTCCAAGGAAATTTTAATCAATTTGTGACATCAGATACATATACTCACAAATAAGATGAGAATTAAATTATAATATTTGGTAGTAATTCTATACATATCTGAGTAATGAAAAATAAATGCCTAAAGAAAAATAAAAACCAGCATTCTTAGCTTCAAGATTTCAGAGAGGGAATTTGTGTCTTTCCCTTGGAAGATGGCCCAAGTGGTGAATTAAACGAGATAGAATGTTGGATAAATGGGTAAATGTCAAATTGCAGCATAATATGTGGGATTCATATTTCCCACAAATAAACCATATATGACTTTGTGTTTTTCTTTTGCTGCCTTTAGAATTCTAGTTTCTTTAGAATTTTCTAGTTTCTTGTTAAAATTCTGTGTTCACCTATTCTGGAGCATTCACTGGACTCATGGTGGGGCACACATCATGGTGGTCATGGAAAATAGGCCAGCCACTGATACAGTTTTCAATCTGCCCTGTTTCAGGAACAAGCAAACGTGTGTGTGCTCCTCACAAGTGGAATTGAGTCTTCCCACAGCCCTCCTGTTAGTCCCACAGGCCCTCCAACCAGCCAAGGGGACTTACCTTCCCTATGTCAGACCTCAAGGCTGGGGCACCCAATACGTGGCTCAAACCACTGGCTCTCCAGGGAGAGTATCCATCCATGTAATCTCCCTTTTCCTCTGAGTCCCCTCCCAGAGATCTGATCACTTCTCTTTCCTTCCTACACAATTCCATGTGGATATCTTTCTGCCAGTTTCCAGTTATTTTCAGTGACAGCTGTTTCACGTGTATTATGTATTTTTGGTGTGTTGGTGGGTGGAGTTGAACTCTGTGTCCTACTACTCTACCACCTTGATCTCCCTTCTCTCTCTTTGCTTTTTTTTGAAGAGAAGACTTTCAGAGTCCTTTCTCTTAAATTTTTATTGACCTTAGAAGAACTTGTTTTATGTAGCATTTCATCTTACCTCTTACTTGACCTTGGTTTGATACCAGCCTTATGGGTAAACATAGCTTTCTACCTCCCAATTTATCTTAAATGACTTTAGTCATGTTTTCTTCTCAAGAAATTCACTGGAACTTTTTAAGTAAACAAAAACCTCTTTTTTTGCTAAATACAGTTGTCTGTTCTTAGTCTTCATCTTCCTTGTCTATCACCACCATCTGATAGTCGATCCCTCCTTATCCTCCTGAAAAACTTTCATTACTTGTCTTCCAGTCCACCAAGCTCTCCTATTTCTCCTTTAACCACATTGGCTTCTCCTCCTGAGGTTTCTGGACTGAGTCCTCCTCATATGACATTTTAATCCTGAGCTTTTGTCCATGGATCTCCTCTTTTCTATCTGTACTTATTCTTTTCGGGATCTTAACCAGTTTTATGATTTAAATATTATGAAGGCATTTTACACTTAATCTGTTCCAAATGAAGAATCCTAAACTGCCCTTTCCACACTTCTTATTCCTTAAGTATATACATTATTTCAGTTTTTTGGACAAAATCCTTGGAGTCATGGTGGCTTTAATAAGTGTAGAATAAAAGCAGAGGAAATGAATAAATTATCAAGTGACTTTTTTCACCTAGACTATAGTGAGATCTAATGATTCATTCTCATCCTACAAAAGAATTCTTCTTTCTTATTCTTGTGATGATTCATCCAGTATTAATGTCTCTCATTTTGGAGGATGCCATTTAAACCACTGAGGTTCCTTTTTCTACATTTCATAATGACAATTTCCCTCCTGTTTAGGCAACATATCTTGATGTAGAGTACAATATAAATAATACGTTTTCAGATAATTACAAGTGCATCTCAATCTGCTTAACTGAGATAACAACCATGTCATCTTGATTAATGGGCTGAGGTCTTCATAGCATTTTAGTCACACATTCATTACAAAGGATTAATCTTACATTTTGTGTGAAATTTTGTTCATAGTGCCATTTCAATCCCAACTTCTTTCAGGCTATCATACTTTCTCACTCATATAACTCATATTATTCAAGTAGGTCACTAACTGGTTTTTATTTCTTTATAATATAGAATTAAAACACTGCAAGAAATATGATGGGGCCATGATATATTTCTCCTTAATTTATTTTTAAAATTAATATAAATCAGTTCATCCAGATAAAAATGTATCATTCTTTCAAATATCTCTACTGATGATAACAAAACCCAGCTTACTTTTTTGACCAGTTCTACAAGATAGCATGGAGGGAAAAAAAGCTATAACAGTGACTGCAAAGTAAGAGCAATCAAATTAGTGTTCTCATTGGGTGAATTCAGAGTTTTCATTTAATCTGAAGAAACATCTCACACAGGTTTCTGCTATTTCTAATCATTTTAATCATCCATTTTAAAGGCAAATAGCCATGGGGTGTGATAGAGTAAAACTGTGAAATTATGTATGGAAGTACTGATGTGTAATAAACATTCATTGAATAAGACTTTTTCCTTTAGCCCAAGTTCTATGGATACATAATAATGCAACTGAGTAACACCAAAAAGAAGGATATATTTTCTTTGCTCAGCTCCCCATACAGAAGTGGAGTCCAAGTCAAAATAATGGTCATGATATATTTACACATGCCAAACTCTATAGTTTCACAAGAGGAAACTTGAGCATGAAGTATAATTGTACAGAGGATAAACTCAGAAACATGGAAGGCCCAACTACTCATGGTTATGAGACAGGCATAAAGGACAGGATATACTAATCACCTTTTAGAGTGTGTTTGGGTGCAAGATTTTAGAAACTTTTACCATTTCGATTTAAGTACATGATGTACATAACACTGAACAAAGAAAATGTATTACTAATAATCAGATGTTTGTATATAAAACTAATTTGTCAAAATGTACAAAACAATCAGAATTTTAACAAAATCAATGTTCTATTGATGCTGTTATGTGGTTTAGGTATTATGTTGATAAATTTGAACAGTAACATTTTCATATCTTAAAACTGATTATGCAGGATGTTTTATATGAAGAAAGTTCCAAACTGTTGATACATATATATTTTGGTGCTTCCTGTACTACTAGACCTATGGTCCCTGAATTTTATTATTTTATTATTCAAACATAACTGATTTGTTCATTTACTTTTCAAGGCGTCCCGTATTTCAGGAACTCTTCTAGATGGTATAATGTGAGTGATTTTTGTACCACCTCAGAGGAAAGAGGAATCGCAGAAAGGCTACAGAGAGGAAGTGATATTTGATCTGGGTATTTATGGGTAAGTAATATTTCTATAAGCAGGGAAGGGCATTCTTGACTAAAATAACAGCATGAACAAGGACACAGAGGAATGTTCAGGGTAGCTCAGGAAATTTTGTATATTCCAATTTGGCTAGTGCTAAGTGTATGATCAGATATAGTGACGTGAGAAAATTCATACATGAGATAAACCAACCCCTTTTAAAGAGGGAAGGAGTACTTATTTTTCTGTTGTTTTTCCATAGGAACTTAATGTCAAATCTCTCAAAACAACTGAGAGGAAAATATCTCATATTATGTTAGAGGTGAGACAAAAATAATTAAATTTTCTCATGTTTTTAAGAAAAAAATCCACTACTGCCCAGTTAGTTTCTATAATTCTTTCAAGGTCACACAATTGACATAGCTGGTTTAGAAACAGAGCCAAAGTTTCTGTAATTGCGCTGTTTTTTCCTTAAAAAATAGTCATTATAAGTGCTATTGTGTTGTGAGGAATAAAAGAGAATCCAGGCAGAAAATTACCCTACAATATTGTGAAAATGGCAGATACTTCCTCCTTTTTTAGGTTGATGTTGTTAGCCTAAGAAATATGAAGCGACTTCTCAAAGAGAAAGCATACTCTGAAGTACATATCATTTTTTTCTGGCCTGAAATAAAATATTCATAGCAGCAGTGAAGTAGTCAGGTTTATACCATATGATCCCATGTCCACACAGAGCTGATTTGCCTGGACACCTGTCCCAGAAAGAGCAAACATATTGTTTCCCTAGCACTTAGAATTGAGGTGCTAAAAGGCTGAGAAAAAAGTTCATGTAAATTTAGGGCAAGAAGTGGTATCATAGCAAGGTAAAACCATGTGTAGGATGAAATTACAGGCATTGAGTGTGAGGAAACAAACACAAATGGGATTGAGAAATTTTTCAGCTGAGGGAAGAATGGATTAGATCTACAGAAAGAACTGAAGACAAAGAGATGGGGCCCATGGTAGCACTCCATTCCCCAGATGAATTTCACCTGAGGCCCAGCAATATGGAATTTCTTCTTTTGGGGGAGTGTGATATTTATGAGCGCTACCACATTGGAGTTGAATAGCACTGATCTGGGATATTTGCAGCAAAAGGAATTTTAATTAGAACAATAACAATATTATCATATTATCAACAATATTATCATTGCTTTCATATCTCCAATGCTACTTTATAATAACTCTATTTTGACTATGCTAACTCATATTTTGAATAATCTGTTTTTACCTTCTTTTTTTTTTTTTTTTTTTTTTTTTTTGCGGTACGCGAGCCTCTCACTGTTGTGGCCTCTCCCATTGCAGAGCACAGGCTCCGGACGCGCAGGCTCAGTGGCCATGGCTCATGGGCCCAGCTGCTCCACGGCATGTGGGATCTTCCCGGACCGGGGCACGAACCCATGTCCCCTGCATCGGCAGGTGGACTCTCAACCACTGCGCCACCAGGGAAGCCCACCTTCTGTGTTTTTTTTTTTTTTCCCTACCTCTTCTAAACAACCTCCCTAACTATTTTAGCTATTTAGAGAAAAACTGTCCATTTTGCTCTATTCAGCCTCACAGATATTACTGTAAGGTAATGGTAAAAGCATGAATCTGTCATACCAGCATGATCAGAAGGAAAGATCCAGGATTACCTCTGGAATTAAGCACTGCATCAACAATCTTTTTCAGGCTGTTTGAAAAGAGCATCATTCAGCTGAGTGACTCACTTGAAATTCTGAATGATGCAGGAGTTATTCTACATGGTTTTCCTTTACCTCTTCATAATTCCATTGTTATAAAAGAAACAGTGAGAAAAAAAACAGGTGTAGGCAACATTCTGTGGCAATAGATACAGAAATTACTTGTTTACTAACTAGGGCTTTTTGTCAGGATAATAAACTATTATAAATCTTTATAACAAATTAAGGTAGGGTATATATTTCAACTTCAAGCTCCTGCTTCTATCTCCTCGCCTCCTGTCTTTTTCTTTTCCTCTGTCTCTGTACACATACCCCTCCCCACACACACACAGGCACACACAGAGTGAGTGAGAGGGAGAGAGCTTAAAAAATACATACAACAACCATCCAAAAATTATTTTACTTAAGAATACTTATAATTCTATAATTCTGGTTATTTAGAATTGCCTTCCCTAGTACTTTTTTAAAATAGATGTTTTATTTCTTAAAAATCTCCTAGAATCTTACTATAGAACCACATACTTGAGAAGATCAAGGAAAATTTTATTCAGTCTTTTGGCTCCCCAAATAATTCACTAATTCTCATTTCTTTCAGGTAATTATGTGAGTTAATATTTACCACTTGGTCCCATACTTAAGCAAGGCAGGAGTCATTGTTAGGCCTCATTATCCACATCAAACTATAGTTAGCTTCAAACTCACTGCTATGGTGGACTGAATGTCTATGTCCTCTCAAAATTTATATATTGAAGACTTAACACTACCACTCCCCCATGTGATGGTATTTAGAGATGGTGCCTAGGGAAGTAATTTGTTAGATGAGGTCATGAGGGTGGGGCCTCTATCATGGGGTTAGAGTTAGTGTGCTTATAAGACACCAGAAATGTTACAAGCGAGCTCTATCTCTCCCTCCCTCTCTTTCTCTCTCTCTCTCTCTCTCTCTCTCTCTCTCTCTTTCTCTCTCTCCCTCCCTGCCATGTGAACACAGTGAAAAGGTGGACAATAGCAATGTAGGAAGTGAGCCCTTACCAGGAATCAAACTGGCAGGTACCTTGATCTTGGACTTCCCAGACTCCAGAACCGTGAGAAATAAATTGGTGTTTAAGCCACGCAGTCTATGGTATTCTATTATGGTAGCCTGAGCAGATTCACCAAATTTTTCACCCACGCTGTTCCTGTTAACTCCCTATAAATGATATGAATTCTTAACTCTGAATGTTTCTTAGAACCGACCTCATATGTTTTAGCTATGAATCTTTTAGATTTAACCTGAACTCTAAATGTGTTTCTTTGAATTTGTAGCATAGGCAAGTCTTTTCATATTCATATAAATTATAACCCTAAACCTTCTCGACTAATTATACCATTGCTTCCCTCAATGTCACTACTTCTAGAGCTGTGTTGGCAGCTTTCAGGATCCAGTTCAAGCACTGTGCTTTTAAGGAAATATTCCAAAACTATTTTCATCCACACTAGTATATCGGGGCCAAGTGTGTATGGGTGATCTCAGCCTGGGGTCCTTTTACTCTCACCTTTGTTAGGAGTGAAGTGCTTTACCTCCATGGCATCATTTCTTTTGTGGTGTCAGACTTGCAAAAGATGGCTCAGGTTTAGTGCTGCTTCAGTTGAGATTACGTGTTTCTTTTTCTCACATTCTCTTGTCCCTCCTCCCGCTTCCCTCCACATACCATCTTTGAACACATGTATACAAATCTTTCTGTCTTACATTTAGACCAGATGATCTTGAACTTAATTATCAAGAACTTGTGGCTTTTGTTTTCTGGTTTATCCTTGGTTTATTCATGAATAACTGTAAGGTCTGAGAATAGTTGAATGGAAGTCTCTTGGAACGCTGGTTTAAGAATTCCGTGAGTCCCAAATACCAATTAATACTTGAAATATGATTTCATCCCACTGGTACTTTTGTTTTCTAATTTTTATAGAGTTTATCTCTACCATTGATTTGACACTTTATCATATGCTGTGCTTTGTTCATTGACATTTTTTCCTTCAGTTTGTTTTATTTTTCTCATTGCATGTCAGAAACTTGAGAGAAGTAAAGGTGGCCTACACTGACACTGGTTCTCTTACAATCCTAGCAAAATGCCTTGTATGTTTAGCAGTTATTCAATAAACTATTTTTGAGTTGAATTTATCAAGGTGGAAGAATTTGGCAGTTGGAGTAATAAATAAAGATGTATTTGTATATCAGTTGTACTGCCATGTTTTAAAAAAATACTGATTAATTTGAGCTACACTATGAATACTTTAGCAAATTTACTTCAATTCCCTTTTAGCATTATTGGGAAACATAAGAGTTATGTTGTTGCCCACCACCACTATGTATGTCGTTTCCACAAAAGTGAAGCCCAAATATGTGAAGTGGACGTCGAAGGTCTGCAGTTTAGTAGTCACACAATTAGGCTTAGAGCTCAACATTTTTCTGCACAACCTTCTCTAACTAAAGGTTAGATTTTTATAGTGTAAGAACTTATATCTAGAGCTATTTTCCTTAGAGAATATTTAATGTAAAATTGTAAAGGGTCCTTTGGAGTAGACTTTCTTTTCCTCTTTTCAGAAAAATGACAGGATATGATTGAACAAAAAAATTAAATACAGAAGCACACTTAGTGGTCATTCTTCCCTGCTATTCTGCTACTCAAGAAGGAAGGCATGCTTCATAAGAGGAATTCTACTTTGTAAGGCATTTATATTTCCATAATTCTTATGGGAAAAAAAAAGAGTTTTTTTTCTTTTTTGCAAATGATCATTTGAAAAAGTTAATTTTGGATTTCAGAGATTGTAATTTAATTATTATTACTAAATTATTAATAAATACCCAGGGTCTGATTTTCACCTCTGCTAATGAACAAATATATCAGTTTTGCACTATCAAGCATGTATTTGCAAAGTACAGCTCCAGCTTGAGGCTCTGATTTAAATAATTGCTTTATGTTTTACTGAATCCAAAGATTAATCTTATGGAATGCGCTCACTAATTTGAAGCTCAAAAAATACTGTCCCAGCATCTTGAATCCACTTTAAAAAAAATAGTTACATAATGCAAAACTAAAAAATGATATTAGGAGTGATATTAAAGCCCTGAGGTCTCTCTTCTTTCATAAAAAGAAGCATCTGATTTTTATAATCCTAGATTGTTAGCTTCTAGTCTCTAAACACACACACACACACATCCACACATACTCGTTTATCTTAAAAGTTAAAAAAATTAAGATTTTAAGTGTATTAGCTTATTAGAATCTTGTTCATACCCAAAACAACAACAAAAGAATTTGACTTAATTTAAAGTAACTTTGTATAAAGTACTGGCTGGAGTGTAACAGGGTTTTTCTATACATGTAGCAGTTGTCATATTAAAAATTTTATTAAAATTTGTTTCTGTTTGTTTGTATGTTAATTCCAAGGTTGTGACTAGATACAAAGTCTTCTAATAGCTGAGACATAAAGTTTAATATCTTTCTAAAAGTTCCAGGATTTATCATCAAAAAAGTGGCCTGTAAAGTAACATAAACAAATCAGTTGATTCCTTTATCCCCATTTCAAGTACTTTAGACTCAAACAAATAAGGCGTGGTGTGCCAAAAAGAACTTGGTGTCTTCAGTTAGTGGATTCTAGAAGTCAATTCTCTAGACCTCTCTCTATTACTGGCTACCAGGTCATGGAACATCCGTGGTTCTGGGATTTTCAGAGTAGGTGATCTAGTGGCTGTCATTTCTAATTGTATTATTAGAACATTAGAAATAGATATTGATTTGTATCCTAGCTCTATTAATTACTTGCATATAACCTTAGAAAAATTACTTAAATGTTAAGACTCAGTTTCTTCTTTTGTTAAATGTGGGTGATAGAAACAACTTGTCTATGAGAGTGAGTTTTGGGTTCATATACCAAATATGGCACTTACCAGTTGTTCTATCAATGAACAAGTTGCTTAACTTCTATGTGCTCGATTTCTTCATCTGTAAAAGGGGATAATAAAAGTACTTAGCTCTTAGGGTTGATGTGATAACTATATGAATTAATGTGCATAAAGCATTCTAAACTCTATGTGGCCTGTATTAAATATGCATAAATGCAATCTATTACTAACTATTTGAGAGAATAAAACAGAGAGTAGATATGGAACATCTAGACAAGTGCCTGGTTTATAATAAATGCATAATAAATATTTCCTATATTACTAGCTTTTCTGTATGGATTATCTTAGATATTCTTGATAATATTAAAAACAAGTAAAATACTCCATTTCTTTAAAAAATATACCTTTAGTGGGATAGGGAGGGTGGGAGGGAGACGCAAAAGGGAGGGGATATGGAAACATATGTATATGTATAACTGATTAAATTTGTTATAAAGCAAAAAATTTAAAACATAAATAAATAAATAAATAAATAAAAAGTCAAAAAATATATATATATACCTTTAACAAATAAAATTATAAAAGAAAATTGAATCAAAATTCCACATTAAGAATATGTTAATGTTTAAATAAGGTTTGCAATCCACATAAAATCTTAACGAAATTAAATGTTTTCTCATGTTCAGCAATAATACAATGAAATTAAATTCTATAATTATTTTTGAGAAACTTTTAATTCCCATCTCTTCATTTCCTATCTTTTATTTATAAGAATGTGCTATTGTTTTCTATTTTCCTTCAGTAGAATTAGGATAGCACCTTCCAAAATTGATTTTTCCTCTGAAAGAAATCTTCAGTATTATATTTTGTGGAACAAATTCTTCATATCTTTGTATTATAACTATTATATCCTACTTTTCTTTTTAACTGTCTTCCTTACCTAAAATGAAGTATTAAAATTAGAATCTTAATCACACCTATTACTACACCTGATCATTTAGATATAAAAACTTTTATGATACCATAAAATGATAGCCAGTGTAATTAAAACAAAAGGATCCCCAGTGGGAAACTTCATATTAAGTACAAGAAGTGTCTTTTGAGCCAATTCGAAAGACAGTTCTTTATAATTAAAGGTCTTTCATCTTCTAATTTTAAATTCATATCTGTTTCTCTTTCCTTACTTCAGGAAGAAACTGCTTATAATTGTGGCCTTTACAAGGAAGATGAAATGTGCCATAATCTACAGAGTCAAGTGGATCACAGCTGTAGCTGGTGCAACACCATGAAGAATAGCAAATGTTGATAGACTCAATCAGTTCTGATTGTCTAAGAACTGTCTGCTTCTGGCCCACAATAATGTAAGAAAGTTTCTCAAGAATGTAAATCAACTACATCATTAACCATGATTAAGCTTAGTGAAGGCTTTCTCAGGACTACATTAATTTGTGTTATCCACAAAGTTTGTGGATTAACACTTTGATAATTATTGATATAAATTACACTTTCTTTGCTCTGATTACAAGCAGTTTCAACAGTGCAGAGAAGGTTATTGTATTTATTTATTTATTTATTCATTGGTGTAATAAGCAATATTTGTCAGTCAGGATCCCACCTGGAAACTCATGACTTAAAATGAGCAACAAGAGATAGGTGCTCTGGAGGGCTGTCAACAGGAGCAACTATTGCTAAAAAACTCCTTGGCTTGAGAATTCAAGGGAAGGAAGATTTTTTCTTCCTGGTGAGTACTAGAGTTACAGAAAGGGGCCACAAAAACTGGATTTGTGGCTGGAAGCAAAGTAAAGAAACCACTGACAACAGCAAACCAGCAGGCAAGAGGTAGGGAAATAAATGTGTTTAATGTTCTCTACTACACTGCAGGAAAATTTGGGGGATCATAGGTGATTAACTGTATCTCAATTATAAAACATATCTGCCAAAAATAGAGAGCTAACTGAATTCTTAAATCAATAGTTTTTAAGAATGTATATGGCAGATGAATGTGGGGTTTGATATAAATATTATTTCAACATCTTAGTAAGTATAGCAGACACTACTAATTATCCCCCAACATTCATTACGCCTTTTGAAAATGGAAACATCATGTTTTAACTGGGCAAATTGCAACACATATAGTCTTTAGATTTCTGAACTCCCTTGCTAAAAGGTGTTTCCGTGTGATTAAATTCTGTCCAGGTGAATGTGAACTGAAGCAATATGTATAACTTTAGTTTGATGTCCTTAAAAAACAACAAACAAACAAAAGCCTGTTTTCCAGTTTCCCTTTTTACCTTATTATGGCCTGGAATGTGAGTGTGGAGGTGGGGGGCCAGCTCTGAACATGTAGACAAGAAAAACACACCTAGAAGACTGTGGAACAAGATTGAAGGGCTTCTGTTCCTGGTGGGCCTCCCAGAGCAAAAGACCTACCAATTTGTGTGTATGTCTATATGAGAGCAGGTATGGGTGAGGGCATGAGGAGATATAACATTTATCTTGTTTAAGCCACCATTATCTGGAGTATGTTAAAGCAGCCAGACAAAGAGAAAAACATAGTTTCCAAAAATCAGAATGCCTATTTGTAAAAGCACATAATTGTGAACACCATAAGAAAATTTAGGAGGCAACATCAAATAGTTAAAAGCTTGAGTTCCGGGATCACACAACAAGAATGTGGAAGTGGGATCTGCCACTTATCAGCTGTGTTGAATTTGTTTAATGACAACCTTTTGAAAACTCAGTTTACCCCTCTGGTAAATGTGGGGGAAAAAACCCAAAAAACAAAAACCTCCTCCCAAAGAATTTTTATGAAAATTAGATAATATATGTGAAGTTCTAATCACAATGACTGACACATAAAGGACATTCAATAAAATTGGCTATTATTATTTTATTAATAATATCAAGTGTCATGAACCAAGTATTTTGATTAACCAATTATTTATTATGCTGAGTGACACTGGATCTGTCTATTCAGTATTGCTAACATGGAATTGCTGTAGATGTTCCAAGAAATACGGATCTTTTGATCTTCTCCAGAAGATACTAAGATGGGATTTAAAAAAGGAAGAAAGGAAGCTAGGCAGGCTAAAAGGAAAGAAGAAACATAACTCACAGTGGCAGAGAATTATCCTAGGATGTATATTAAGAGGTAATCTAGGAGGCACAGCACAAGGCAAGAGTTAACTACATAAGCTTATGACATCAGACAGTGACATGAGATAAGAGGAAGCTTAAAACCTGGGTGCTTTCTGCTAACAAAACTCCTAAATGCAGTTTTGTGATCATAATGATTGAGAACGCTATCGGTGTAAACCATAGCTGGCTGGTTAGGTTAAGGGAGGAAAGGTAATTACTTTGAAGCTCTGCAAAAGGCAGGGGAACCCAAAGAAGTGATGATGGGAAGTGTTTGTACACTGTGTGTGAGATTCTGAAAATCCATCTAGATTCCAGAAATCATTCTGGCTATTTGCTGCTCACTGCATTGGACCTTTTTGCCTAGAATTTTCGGCTGCTTTAGATAAGCTATAGTAGATGAGAGTCAATTAAAGAAAGATGAAATTCAGACATAAACATTACCAGAGCCAGTGAAGCCTGTATTAGGACCAAGGATATGAGGTCCAGATAAGAAGACCATTAAGCCGATAAAAAAAGCAATTATCATATATGTTAATGTTTTACATAGTCTTCATATTTAAGACTATTTGCCTCCTTTTCTGAGAATTTCTTTTAACCCTTAAGAATAAAATAAAGTGAGAAAAAGATTAAGATGATAAAATCAGACTATTTACAATAGCCAGGACATGGAAGCAACCTAAATGCCTATTGACAGATGAATGGATAAAGAAGATGTGGTACATACATACAAAGGAATATTACTCAGCCATAAAAAGGAACAAAATTGGGTCATTTGTAGAGACGTGGATGGACATAGAGTCTGTCATACAGAGTGAAGTAAGTCAGAAAGTGAAAAACAAATATCGTATATTAATGCATATATGGAATCTAGAAAAATGGTACAGATGAACCTATTTGCAGGGCAGGAATAGAGATGCAGATGTAGAGAACAGAGGTGTGGACACAGGGTGGGGGAAGGGGGAGTGGAATGAATTGGGAGATTGGGATTGACATATATACACTACCATGTGTAAAACAGATAGATAGTGGGAACCTGCTGTATAGCACAGGAAGCTCAGCTTGGTGCTCTGGAGTGACCTAGATGGGTGGAATGGGAGGGAGGTCCAAGAGGGAGGGGATATATGTATACATATAGCTGATTCACTTCGTTGTACAGTAGAAACTAACACAACATTGTAAAGCAACTATACCCCAATAAAAATAATTTAAAAAAAAGGAATTTCATAACTAAATGAACCCTTAGAAAACATACGGAATCCTACTTTATTCTCCCTCCACATTGGTCTCTATTTTACAGATACAGAGACTGAGGCTGAGAGATGGTACATGGCTGGTTTGTCACCCAATTAGTCAATTATAGAGCCAAGGCCAATATCAATACCTGTCTGCTATTTTTTGACTATGCACCCAGTATTTTGTATTTCAATTGTTGATCAATAATAAAAATACATTTTCAAAGGGATTGAATACCAATTTTTATATCCCAGACTTTCTACATTTTTCAAGAAGAAGATTAAAAAGGCAGTTTGAACTCTACAGCATCATTTGACAGATTCCCCTAGATTCACAGATTTTGATAGCATGTGATTTTATTATTATTAATGTTAGTAGTAGCAGTGTAAGGGTACTTAGCTACCCTGTGCATTTTGAAGCTGAGGCCATTGAAAATGCTTACTGAAAGAATTGGTAATGGCAGTTATGTAAATATTTAAAGTAAAAAAGCCAAGGAATACAACGTTTTATTTCTGTAATGAAAATCATTGGAAGATAGTATTGAGATCCTCTGTGGTGATTTTATTAAGAAGCATGATGAATTCTCTCTGCAATAGAACTGTCTTTAGTCTGGGAAATTTCTAGATGGGGAACAGTCATGTTTATAAGGCTTGGAAGGGAAGAAGAAAACAGGTCCTAATAACCTTAATCTATACCCTGTGGGAGGCGTTCCTACATGTTGCAATAAATCCGAGAAGAATCAAAGAAGTTTTAGTCAGCTTGAAAGGACAGATGTTGAATGAGACATACCCTGAAGGTAGTTCACCTGAATTTTACACGCATTAAAAACAGACCAGAGTGTTGAATGTCCCACTGTGTTTGGAAAGCAGCAAAGGGAAATTATTAATGTGTGAGTGTTCTCAGCCCTCCTTCTTTCCTATTAGCTAAAGGTAATTTATTCATTGCCTGCTGAACTTCCCTTTCTTCCCTACCATATGCAAATAAATCTAACTTGAAGGGTGTGAGATTATATTAACACAAAGGGTGAAAAAGAAAATTCTTTCCCCTCCTCTTTCTCTTCATTTTTATTTTCTCTTTCTCCTTTCGTGTTCTTCCATTTTCTTCTTTCCCTGAACAATACCTCTTAAGCCCCTGGGTAGGGCCAACCAAGATAGGTGAGCACAGGGATCAGAGAGGAAAGTTAGAGCCTAAACAAGTAAGGATGGCACCCACACAGAGATAGAGCCTCGAGCGTTGTTTTAAAGTTCAAGGAGGGAAAAGCAGGCATCATGTAGAAGAGCTGTCTGGCTCAGAGCGTTGAATCTCAAGCAGAGCACGGAGGGTGCTGAAGCAGAGGTGAGGACGGCCTAAGACAGAGGTTCAAAGCACATGCAAGATGAAGGAATATCCATGTAGGAAGTGAGAGCAGTGGTAACAGCCCAGCCCAGTGATAGTGAAGAGGACATAGCCATGAAAGAGGATGTGGCAGCACCCATGGGAGATTGCCTGCATATAGGAGATTTGATGAAATAAATAAATATAATAAGGATAGTGAAAGCCCCATTTCTCACTGTCAGAGAAGGGATGTACATATACAGAAAGAAAGAAAACTATAATGAAACCAATGATTTTTATATTAAAATTGGAAATGTTAGGATTAACTCATGATTTTCAATAGATTAGATAGAAAAATAGATACATAGATATTGAGATTAAATGTTAGTATATATATATATTTATAAATGTTAGTGTGTGTGTGTGTGTATATATATATATATATATATATATATATATATATACACACACACTTCATAGTTGCATGTCCCCAGAAGGACTCAGAGCACTGACAGCTCAATGGCTCAAAATATATGAACACTCCTATCTTGGTGTCTTTGTTTCTAAATACTATTCTCCACTCAAAGGAATGAGTGCTTTAGGGCTCCTGGGAGAATTGGCTGAGTCCAGGGTTGAGGTAGACAAGCTTAGAATATCTTTTTGAACCATAAAAGAAGTCCTCAAAGGATGATAAGGATATGGACACAGGATCCTGTTTGAAGGAACTTTCACTGGCATTAGCCAAATGCAAAAATACATAAGTGATATTGAATAAAGTGTGACACTATGAGTCCTAATTGAAATAAATAAATATATAATAAGTTTGATGCGTTATATTTCCACAATCCCAAGCACTTCGTTACAAAATACTTATCTACAGTGAAGCAAAGTAGAATAAAATACTATTTATCTTTATTAAATTATCAATGTGAATATCATCAGTTATGAGACAAATTAAAATTGGGTGTTGATGGGATCCAAGGTGAAGAATACATCATCTTTTCAATGACATTTTTACTAAAGATGTGTAATCTGAATGTGATCACAGGAAAACCTCAAATAAAACCAAATTAACAAACATTTTAGATTGACTGATGTGGCATGATGCTGACCACTTAATCTGAAATGGTTCTATGAAGGAAAATAAAAGTTATTTGTATTGAACTTCTAATGTCTCTGTGAGTTTTAGATTGTTTCAAAATAAAATAAAATTGCTTTAACAATAAAAATGCAGAACTGAATAAGTGAAGATGAGGAATTTACATATGTTAGAAAAATATAATTTTAAGTAAAAGATGAACAGAGGAAGAAGGAAAGGTAGGAAGTTAGGAGAAATTTTAACAGTAATACTGTGATTTAGAAACAATTTTTGGTTGGAGGACAAAATTAAAAAACATTGTTTTTGGTCTTCAATCATCATTTATACAGAGAATATTGAGAATAATAACTGAGAAATGAATTTTCATATATTAAGAATACATTCCTCTCTTTTGGAGAATTTTCAAGGGTCTGAGCAAATATCACAAATACTTTTCTTAATATATTTCTTGTGTACCAACCACATAAAGAAAGTAGATCCAACTGGAAGCTCTCTAAGGTTCTCTCTAGTTCTATTAGTTCTTTACTTATTTTATTATGAAGGGAATTGAAATTCTACCACAGTTGGATTCTGAATATTTTGATTTGCATCTGCTTGTAAAACATTTTATATGTATATAATATTTAATAATATATAATAGTATATTTTCCTAGATACTGCAACAGAAAGCAATCTTGATAAATGTGCTTTCACACCTGAATAAAAACGTGTCCTAAACAAGATGTTAATGTATATCATATGTTTTATTTACTCATTTTTTGTTTTCATTTATGTTTTATATGTTGCTAACAAAATTTTTCTTGTTGAAAGAATGCTAATAATGTTTAAATGTATGTTTGGTTAATCAGTTTCAAGATGGAGTTAAATTTAGGTATAAATTTACAAAAATATTGAACACAAAATGTACAAGAAAACATCTATTAAAATTTTGACTGTAGGAAAATTATAGATAATGGATGGGTAGATAGAATGATATAGATATACATATCCATATACTAGGTCTATGTATAGCTAGACCTATATCTGGCTATCCATATAATGGTGCATGAAGTATAATATTCTTATTCTCAAAGGGTGGCAAAAAAGAAGGAACTAAATCTAGAGTCAATAACTTACATGCAACTGTACTACAAATATATTGCAGAGTCCACTGTTTCCACACACAGCTAATTTTCACACCCCTCAGGACAGAAATTGATGAACTTCATTTCAGGAGAAATAGTAGTAGGAAGATGAATGAACCTCCCAGCTACCTGTGGCTTTAGTAGTCCATGGCAGTTTTGAATTACTAGATACTCTTAGGACCGCATGGCATTAGATTGATAAGGACAGTATAAGGTCAGCTCCAAAAACACTGATTAAAGCTAACAAAATGGATAAAATAGTGCCCAAATATATTTAAAGAGCAAAATAATCTTGAAAAAAGAATGAAACTCCTTAATAGTTAGAAATTTCTATCTCATTTTAAAATTAGAATTCAAATCAGCAAAGTAAGATCTTATACAATAACTCAAAAACAGAAAATTTCGGGGATAATATACTAGAAAACATTTAAATATAAATCAATCAGCACCTCTGCAGGAAGAATTCATGAAGCACTTACAATTATCTCTGAGCTTTTAAAGCAAGGTATAAACTATAAGAACACTGAAAAAGTAGAGGTTAACATGGGAGAGGACTGGAGTTCAAAGAAACATTTTCCTGTCAGCTTGCCTCCTCACACTGAGAATCCAAGAATTGGAACTGAGTCAAGGATGGTAGCAGACAAGTGGGTTCTAAAGAAGCCTCTTCAACACGTCTCCTGATATATTTTCCCCAATGTCTATATTTTACAAAAACAATAGCATTTTTTTCCATTGTAGAACAAGCTTATGTTCTTTCTTCCTTGAAGCTGTTATTGATGGGATGTCTGGTGATACTGAGTTGTCCTAAGGGTGGTCTCTTCTATAGATGAATTGGTGAATCCATTATGGCTCTTGAACCTATACTGTTTATCCAGGGTCATTTGTGACAATGATAACCACCTTAAAGAAATCTAACAGGCATATAAACCCACCATTTTTTCCCTACACCAAACCTAAATAGGAGTGTATTATAGCTCACTGGGGGAAAATTATTCTCTCCTAACTCCCTAATATTTTAGATTCCATTTGTTCCTGAATATTAATATGCCAGTTGGCCAGAATAGATGAAAAAGAGTTATCCTGCAGTGTTCACTGTTCATAGGCTAGTTAGAACATATCTTACAGGCAATAAACTTTATATAACCAAATAGAATTCTGGGGGGAATATGGTAACCATATTTTAAAGCTTCACTATGTATTTTTTGTAGATATAAAGAGGTTCCTATTAGAGCAATTATTTATTTTGAGACATAAACACTGAAAAAATAATAGTTACATGGACAAAGAACTAAAAGTAAATGGGATGAAACGAATAAAGAACAAAATGTAAGCTGACTTGGATGGAAATATTGTCTGAACCATGAGAGCTATTAAGGAAGTTAGCCTTTATTTTTGAATGAATTGATTAAAATCATAATCAGTTTTTCACTTGAGGCTGTGAAAGAGAACAAGACTTTGAAATGATGCTGCATATGAAATAGCCTTAGGGTCTGCAGTGCTGATGGAGTAAATGCACCATATGTAACATAATTGTCTTTCCAAATATTAGGGATATAAAAAGTCTTGATAAATATTAAGTTCTAAAAAGTACCTGTGGGACCACAACTTCTGTAATCAAAGTTTTGGAAGAAAATGATCAGAGATTTAATTTATGTGTAAGGCAATGATCTTAATACTTTATGGATTTAGTGGGATCTAATAGGCTTTCCTTTTTCCAAACCAATTTGACTTGCATTATCCCATCTAATAATCACTGAAACTTTGTGTATCCATCCAGGATGAATTTGTTGGCATCATTATCATCTTAATTACCTAGACTAAAAAAATTTAAGCACAGAAAGATTATGTGATTTACCTGAAGTCACAAAAATGGTACAGTTCACATCACAATACTAATTCTGCCTTTTAGCTGCTGCTATATCATGCTTCTCTTTGCTCATTTGTTTGTTTAAGAAAATGTAATGAGATTGCCATGTTGTTTGAGTCAGGTAAAAGAGAAATTAGTTTCATAATTCTCTTGTTTTTGACCCTATTGTTTAGAAACATTTTTATTAATCAAAGGTAAATATGGCATTTCATGACATTTCAAACATTTTTTAAATTGGGAACTATAACCTAAAAAAAAACCTGAGTAAAAACAGAACATTGATTAATGTATATTTTGCAAATATATTTCGTATTACATCTTTTTTTTTTTTTTTTGCGGTACGTGGGCCTCTCACTGTTGTGGCCTCTCCCGTTGCGGAGCACAAGCTCCGGACGTGCAGGCTCAGCGGCCATGGCTAACGGGCCCAACTGCTCGGAGGCATGTGGGATCTTCCTGGACCGGGGCATGAACCCGTGTCCCCTGCATCGGCAGGTGGACTCTCAACCACTGTGACACCAGGGAAGCCCCATATTACATCTTTATTAAGATTGATTTTAAGAATATTTATTAAAACGTGATAGATGTGAAAATTTTAATCAAAACAAGAGTGTGAAAAAAAAACCCAGGATTTACTTCCCATTCCTCCATCCTTTTCTCTGTTACTCTCTGGAGGTAACCAGAGTTATTCACTTCTGTGAAGTTTTCTAAAAAATTTATGTACATGTAAACATATATAGAAATATTCACTGATACACACTTTTATGTCTATATAATACCAGTTATTATATAGATAGTTTTATATCATGCATACTTTGGTTTTGCTTAATTCAGTACAGGACATTTTTTTATTATGTATTTTTTTAATGTAATTTTTATACTTGGCTTCTCGAGCACTCTTTCTTTAGTTTTTCTTCAACCTCATCAGGTTTTCCATTTCAGATCATTTTATCGATTTCTTCCTAGCCTATACATTTTGGAGTAAATATTGAGTCAATTCTGGGTTCAAGTTCTTATGTCACTTCTCTACTTGATCTAAATTCATTCTGTAGGTGATGTCATTCAGTTTCTTGCCCTTAAATGTCATTTGTAGAATGATTTCTCCCAAATTAATATCTCCAGACCTGATATGTCCACCGAACTCTAGATTGACAAATACCACGAATTGGACTCTCCCCTTTGATATCTAAATGGACTCTCTAACTGAACATACTAAAACAGAATTATTGACTCCCACTCTCAAACCTGGTCATATGAGAATTCACACCATCTAATAAACAGCAATTCTAATCTTCTAGTAGTTCAAACCAAAAAAAACCTTGGTACCACCCTTAACTTCTCCCTTTCTCACTCCTCATAGCCAATTCATTAGTGAATTCTTTCTGTTTTATTTTCAAAATATACCTAGGATTTGACATCTTCTTACTATCTTCACTTTTCTATCTTTGGTCTAAGGGAATGTCATATTGCTGACATCCATTAGGTGGTAGATTTCTAAGTGGTTTCCTAATTCCACCCTGGATTATTACAAAAATTGTTTTTAGGCAGAGCACTGTCACTTAATTTCAAACTCATTATCTCATGGAGAGTAAGAAAAGTTAAGCCACAGTGAAGATTTAGCTTTCTCTGCCTCCAGTGGGCTTTACTGAAGAGAGAAGTGATGATAAGATGAGGAAGGATGGAGATCTCATAAGCAAATTTCAAGGTCCTCCTGTGCCTATGGTTAAGTTTGACTGTTTACCAAGAAGTATCTCCTA
Organism: Mesoplodon mirus; assembly: GCF_964341445.2. Lineage (NCBI taxonomy): Eukaryota > Metazoa > Chordata > Mammalia > Artiodactyla > Ziphiidae > Mesoplodon > Mesoplodon mirus. Next base: position 186,809,796 of record NC_138977.1, read on the forward strand.
ATTGCCAAGATATTAGCAGCAAAATTTGTAAGGAGCATAATCTCGTTCCTGGAACATTTAAGGAAGAATCATTCTAGCTTTGTAATTACAGATTAATTAGACAGTCTCTAGTGTGAAGTTTGAGAACATAAAGCATCTAATCCATTTCCTTCTTCTGTACAATCTTTGAAGTTAACTGAGTAAATCTCTTCACATGATGTTCCTATTAGGAATAATCTCCAGTAGGCTCCACTGCAGTAATCTTAAAAATATTTGTGCCCCAGCTCTAAGTTGTCTTTAATTATAGAGTACTTTGCAGGTTATAGAACTTTTTCACATTCTTTATCATACCTCAGTTTACTTATTTGTTCTTTCAATTATATTCATGTATTGATTGCTTGGGATCTCTGGGAAACTTTGCTTGTTCATTGAGATAAATTATGAATGAGGCCCATACAGTCCCTCTCTTCACTGAGCTCAGATTTTCACTTGCTTAATTAACCTTTACTTTCCCCACACTATACAACTCCTGAATCAACTACTTTTTAAAATGTTTCGTACTTTCTTCCCTGTCTGATTTTCCTGTTAATATTTTCTGTTTAAAATATCTTTCCCGGGAATTCCCTGGGGGTTCAGTGGTTAGGACTCTGCTTTCACTGCCGGCTGATCCCTGATTGGGGAACTAAGATCCACAAGCCGCACAGCACAGCCAAGAAAAAAAAAAAAAGAATATCTTTCCCAATCCTTGCATGCCAAAGTCTTACCTGTCCTCAAGGGTAAAGATTAGCCTGCTTTCAGAATTCGTTCTTGGTTTTCTTAGCTGCAAATATGCTCTCAAATAGGGCAAATATATACACCTCTCTTTTGACACTTTACTTTTTCTACTTTGTACAATGATGGAAAGAGTTTATTTACAACTTGCTTACTATATAGTGTGCATCTTAAAAACAGGAAATTTACCTTATTTATCTTTGTACCTCGTTAACCCTGCCCTGCTGGTGCCTGAGACAGTATTATTCAATTAGTGAATGCTCAAAAAAATTATTGAAATTTGTATCTTATTTAATATTTGTTGGCATATGAGTATATGATGAAAACAGAAGAAATAAAATCTAGGAACACTGTATACACACAATAAAATATCACCTTATTCATTCACTTGGCATTATTATTTGTTTGATCTTGAAATTATAATTTTTCTTACCAGAAAAGTATTTTTTAAATGATTTGGGGTTTTCTTTTGCTGCATAGAAAAATGTGGAAGTCATGGAGAAGGAATTTGTCTGTATATGGTGGTATTCTCTATGCCTTCCTTCTTTTTTTGTTTGTTTGTTTTTGTAATTTTTAAAATTGGGTACAATCCACACAATATAAAATTAATCATTTTAAACTAAGCAATTCAGTGACATTTAGTACATTCATAGTGTAGTGTAATCAACACTTGTATACAGTATAGATCCAAAAAATTTTCACCACTTTAAAAAAAAAAACTAGTACATAAGCAGTTACTAACCACTTCCCTCTTCTTCCAGCCCTTGGCAATCACCAATCTCCCTTCTGTGGCTATGAATTTATCTATTCTGGATATATCATATAAATAAAATCTCACAAAATGCAAACTTTTTTGTCTGGCTTATTTCACTTCTTGCCTAATGTTTACAAGGATAATACATGCTATAGTATGCAATAGCACTTAATCTCTTTTTATGGCTGTGTAACATTCTACTTTATTTATATACCACAGTTTATTTATCCATTGGTCTGATAATGGATGTTTGGGTTGTTTCCACCTTTTAGTTATGGTGAATAACACTGCTATGAACATTTGTGTACAAGAATTTGTTTGAGTGCCTGTTTTCTTTATAGTATATATGTAGGAGTTGAATTGCTGAGCCATATGCCATCTATGTTTAATTTGTGAGGAACTGCTATGGTATGCATGTTTGTGTCCCCCCAAAAATTCATACGTTGAAACCTACCCACAAGGTGTTAGAAATTAGATCCATTGGGAGGTGGCTAGGTTATAAGGACTGAGCCCTGAAAAATGGAATTAGTGCTCTTATAAAGGAGGACTGAGAGAGCTCTCTTAGCTCTTCTGCCACGTGAGATCTGGCTCTCACCAGACACCGAATCTTCCAATGCTTTGATCTTGGACTTCTCAGCCTCATGAACTGTAAGAAATCAATGTTTGTTGTTTATAAGCCACCCAGTCTATGGTAGTTTTGTTATAGCAGCCCAAATGAACTAAGACAGGGACCTTGAACATATTTTCCATAGTAGTTCAATAATTTTACCATTAGCAGTGTATGAAGGTACCAGTTTCTGCACATCCTCAGAAACACTTGTTATTTTCCAATTTAAAATATTTTAATTAATTAATGTTTCCATCCTAATGTATATGAAGTTGTATCTTAATGTAGTTTTTATTTGCCTTTCTTTAATGGATAATGGTGTTGGAAGATTGAATGACCTGAGAGAATGTCTCATTTCCATGCTATTTTAATGGAGATAGGAGTATGGAATTTAAGTGCAATTAAGAGGGACATAGTAAACACTTTAGGTTTTCCACCGCAAGTCCAGAAGAGATGCACATTATGTATATATAAGCCTTGAACTAAGGTAAAAACTAAATTGAAACAGGTCTATCCTAACAATGTATAAATCTAAGCCTCCAGTATTTAATAAGCTAATTAATTAATTTAATTGCCTCCAAGGATAAAAGTCAACACCATTCAGAGAAAGATTAATCTGACCTTCTACAGTGTATCCTCCATAATGTTCAACACTGAGCTTGCAAGAAAATAGAAGATGTAGCCCATATGTGAATAAGCAGGAAATAGAAACAGAACCTGATTATCCTAGTTGTTACAGTTAGCAGGCAGGTTCTGATCTGCCCTTAGTAGGGATAACCAGACATTTGAATTTGAAAATAGTTCCCAGGGAATTTTGGTTCACTGATATATTTAGTGACAGTTGCAACATCTAAAACTGCTAGTTTCTCACTTCACTATTCTAGGTTTCCATTTGGAACTCTACATGGTCTCTGATATACTCTCTAAGCAGTTTCTGAACTTCACCTTCAGGGTTCTGTTTATGATTTGTTTTTTGTCTAAGTGTCCACTTCAGTTCTCTTTTCTGAACCTACACTGAATGGTATGATCCCAGACTCTACTCGCCTGTTTACAGAGGTCAAAGTCTTCAAGAGGGTGTCTGTTTTGTCCATGATATAAAAAAGAGCTCTTCCAAATCTTTCTAACTTCCCAGTGAACCTCAGACAACATTTAATAAAAGGTCAACAAATGATGCACCACAGAGATTTAGGAAAAATTCATTGTTAAAAGAGAGGCCCCAAGAGAAATATGGCCAGAAGTTAAATCCTGCGACCAGAAAAATTTCTAGTGACTTTTGTGATCTCTTGAAATTTTGGTGGGGAAAGGGCAGAAGAAGATACCTGCTGACTTGATAAGCCACTTAATTTCCTGCCATCATTCACTTATTCAGCATTTAATATACATGAAACATTGGTAGCTATGATAGAGATAAAAAGTAAATAATAAATAAACACTATTCTCCAGAAGCTTATGGTAAAGAACACAAGCACAGAAGATTCTATTTTTTAACTGCAATAATTAATCTAGTAGAGAGTGTTTGAGGCCATTTTAGTCCTCTTTTTTAGTTGTAAGGAACAGATAGTCACTCAGGCTTTTTCACTTATATGACTATTTTAGACACCAAAAGATAGCAGTCACAGTACAGTCAAACCCCATGGGAACTATGACTAACAAAAACTGACAAACCACTAGGAACTGAATCAGAGAGAAATGGGGAGAGCAGGAGATGAGACTGGGGCAGAGACAGGTCACGTGGTGTGGTCTAGGCCACGAGGATTATCTATTATTCTGTATATGTTATACCTTATGTTTTATTTGGGGGATCTCTTGATCCCCAAACAAATTAGGTCATTTCCTTTTTATGTCTAGTGTAAAGTAAAAAATCTAGTGTATAAGGTCTAGCATAAGGTGGGTCCTACATTTCACCCATATCTCTGTGGATTGACTTTTTATGCTTGTCTCTATGAATGGCAGCAAGGGAGCAAAGGGATTTCCTCTGTTGTTCAACATGCACCTCTTGCTCTACTAATCTCAAGGAAGATCACAGAGATCCAGAGGAGCAGATATATCTACAGGTGTTCATTAATCAACACTTTCTTATTGAGTCCTCTTATATCAAAGAAAAAGACAGTATAGTCACTCTCCTTGGAATATGATTGTTGTCGCTAGGATTGGCAGTAAACTTCCCAGCAACTACACTGGGTCCTGTACAGAGTCATAGAAATGTTGTACATTTGGTTAACTTTTGATAGACCAATTAAAGGTAAAATATTAGAAAGTTCACCCAAAGCCAACCAACAAACTGGTGCCATCTTGTCCCACAAACAGCCCCAGTTAAGTTGATCCTTTTATTTCCCTCCACTCTCTCAACCAAATAATTACCTTAAATTAGTCTATTTTGTATTCTTTTATCAAAGGCCAAAATTTCTTCCCCAAGAGTATCTTTTTCTTCCTCTTTTTCCAAGGTTAGCATTATCCAATTTTTTTTTATTTCTTTTTCCTCTTTCTAAGAAAAATTAATATTTGTGTAGAGTTGCTACATTTTCTTCTGAATATATTTTCTTTTGAGTAAAGAGGTAAACTCTAAAATCAGGTATCCTGGTTTTCAGGGAGTCAGAGATTCTATAATAATATCAAGTAAATAAATTGCGACTTAAACTATTTTCAAAAATAATAGGACACTTGTTTGGAGAGCAGTCAATTACCACAAAATGAACAACAAATTATATCTATCAATTATTCTATCCAACCCATGAATAGATAGTCTATAATTAATAGATATTTTACTATGCTATCACTTTAAAAGAGATTCCAGTATAAATAATCCCCAGTCTAGGTGCTGGCAATATGAAGAAGAACACACTGTTGCAGCAGATTTACTTTACATTCTGCACATGTGTTATTTATATAATATTAACAAGAAAATAATTATAATATATAAAATGCATCTGTAATTATTCCTTTAAGTGTAAACTCATTTACAACACTGTTAATGAGCCAGTTAGAGGCAAGTTATGTGTGAGATTGATTTTAACTAAAACAAAAAGCCTCATAGATGGGAGAAATCCATTGTAGAATGTGGTAATTAAAAGAGGATTAAATTAGAAGCTGGGTTCTCATATAAGTTTCAAGAAATGATTAATAATTGGACAAATGGATGGAAAGTGAGATGTCCTCCTACATGGGACAAAGATGAGAACCAATCATACTTTTCCCAGTGTCAAGGCCAATTTTCACCTTTGGTTATCTTATGCTATGAACTGAATTGTCCACCCAAAATTCATATGTTGAAGCCTTAACCTTCAATGTGATGCCATTTGGAGACTGGGCCTTTGGGAGGTAATTAGGTTTTGATGACAACATGAGAGTCTGGCCTATGATGGGATTAGTGGCTTTGTAAGAGAAACTAGGGAGTTTGGTTTTTTTTCCTCCATGTGAGGACCCAGTGAGAAGTGGCCTTCTGCAAACCAGGAAGAGAGCCTTTACCAGAACCTAACCTTGTTGGCATTCTGATCTTAGACTTCAACCTCCAGAGCAGTTAAGGAAAAAAATAAAGTCTGTCATTTAAGCCACTCAGTCTATGGTATATTGTTATGGCACCCTGGGTTAATACAATTTAGGTATGTAATCATGACTTTTCCCACAGAGCAGGACCAGCGTGTTTTAGAACTTACCCATACACTGTACAACATTAGGCAATTTATTAATTTGATTTTTACTTTGAGTGAAAGATTCAGAACCCTGTAAAAATCACTTTGTCTAATGAATAACCCATACCATATCTAATGTGTTGCTCTTTTACCCACCCCCCCCCACACACACACACACATATTTCTTCATTTAGAATGTCTTCTGGAATATAACATTCTGGGCTCAGAATCATTCATGTCTTTCAGTTGCTTAAAAGATAAAATCAATCCCCATTTTATGTTCAAAACACTCCACAATTTCAGCTCAAAATATTTTTCTAAATCCATCATCAATTACTCTCTTACAGAACTGCAACAAGAACATGAAACTTATCTTACATGTAACTATATATAATAGAGAAGATTAGTGCTTTTGAGATGTCCTTGTAGTTTCCTGATGTCCCAACCTCACTCTCATTTGGGCTGAAGACATGTGACTAACTCTGGACAACGGGGTATGAGCAAAAATGGCATGTATAACTCCTAGAACAAAACAGTTAAGAACTGGTGTGAATTGAGTTTCAGTTCTGAATATCAGGAGCTTGGAAGTTGCTACTCCATCCTAACAAACAAGTAAAAAGCTTAATAGACTGAAAAATCAACAACTGTTTTTGGATCTATAAAAGAGGGGAGAACACAGGGCAAACCTCTGTCCCAATGTTGGAAAGGCAGGTGAATACAGGATGTCATGGCTGTAAAAAGTTAATAAACAGAAACCTCAATTAAATAGAGTTAGGAAAGCTTTTGTGCCCTGTGAAGACAGCAGAGGCAAGCAGGAAGAAGAAAGACTCCTCTTCCTTCCTGGCAAGGACTCAGCCAATGAAAGCCATGGACTCTGTTTAGTATAGCACTTCCAACTTCCTTTTTCTCTCTATAAAATAGTTCTCCTTCCCTTGCTGTGTAGGGGACTTGCATGTGGCTCACCATGGTTTCAGAGCCTGATTTGCAATTGTCTGCTAATCCGGGATAAACCATATTTTCTGGAGAAATATCTGGCAGTCTCTTTGTTTCAGGTCAACATGACTTACAAGAGCAGAGACTCACCATGTGAACTAGTGCTGGGGTAGAAAAACCTGAAATGTAATTAATGAATTGCTGGTGTTTCATTGCAGACAACTGTGATAGTTAAAAAATCCAGGGGATCCAGTTATGGAGAGACTCACAATATTGTGAGATTTACCTCTGGGAGCAGGACCAGATTACCCCAGTAAATATCAGAAAAAAAAAATCCCCTTGGGTTTCCAGCAGGTGAAGGGAAAAGGAACCATTTTGAAATAGGTCAAAGTACTCTGTTCTTAGCAACAAGGTCTGCCCTCAAGGCAAAGTAATTAACCAGAGCCTAAAATTTAATATTATAAGAGCTCAATTTACCTGGGGAATGTAAATACACAGCTTCAGCCTGCTCTAGCCATCCTGTCCCACCTTTGTGGGGAGAAGAAAACTGAGAAACACTTGTGAAGTTCAAATCCAGAGGCACAGGCTAACTAAAACTGGTGTGCTTCCTCCTCTCTCTTTCCCAATGTTGTGAACATGGAGAACACATGTTCAAGATGGTATAACTACAAGACAGAGGAGGGCTACCTAACCCGCATGTAGACTTCACCTGAGTGACAAACAAAAGTTTATTATGCTAAGCAATTGATAATGCTGGGTTTGTGTGTTATAGCAGTTAACAGTATTTGCCTTGTCTGTTAAAACTTTAATATTCAAGATTCATCTTCAGTCTGGAGTATCCACCTCTCTGCCTCTAGAAGGCTTACTTATTCTTCAAATACCAAAGTCAAACTCACAAATCTTAGAATTCTTCCTAGCCTTGTCATATCAGAGGGCAGGAATGATCTATTTTCCTTCTCATAATCTGCTGCATTTCCTGTCTGCAACATTTACTTGACATTTACTATCAATAGCCTATATTATAGCTAGATAATTATTTATCTCTTTGAATGGGTATGTTGCCTTTCTACCCAGTACATTATAAGCAGATATTTTTCTCAGATAAATTTTAATAAGACTTTTTTTCTGAAGTTATCTTTATTGTATTTCAGTCTCTCAATTAAATTGAAATTGATGCAAGAAAGTGTGCTAAATGGTTATAAATAGCAATAACCATGGCTTCTCCTCAGTGTGATTCAGTGGAAATTTAAATGTTAATCTAAGGGTAGTCTGTAGGGAAAAATGTATATTTACAGTTGTTTTCAGGATTAGTGAAATAAACAACACATTTCATTAATCATGGATATCTGAGTGTGTGGGGGGGCATACTCACCATTGTAGATATGAAAACATTTTCCCTGTAAACAGTCTGCCCAGGGTTGTAGTAACCATGAAATAACTCCCAAAATTAGAATTCTAAGGAGCAAGTTTGTCTCTTGAATTAAGGGTATTATAATAATTGACGAATAGTTTTTAAATGACTAACATTAAAATGACTTATTTGCCCTAGATTCAAACTTGGGACTACTAAATCACTTTGAACATACCAGTTTCTGTTTATGAGGTCAGTATGTTTTGCTCTCAGTGTCACCTGGCTTTTTATGACTATTGAGCTGATTATTTTTTAAGTTCTTCTCTTTTGAATATATCAGAAGTCTTATAGCTGTCCCAACAGGGAGCCTCCCTATCTGGTCTTGCATATAAGTAGCCAGTTGAAAAGGAAGAGGGTTGCTTCTTTACAAAATATAAGATCACCTCTGGAGTTTAAGCCTCTGAGAATCAAGCGAAGCCTTACTCCTACCTATTACTGATTTTTTTTTTTTTGCCATAATGAAGCAGACAGAACACCCATGGAATTCCATGACAGCCTTCCCAAGGTGACTTGGTCTGATGCTCATCAACAAGAAGCCTCACTCAGAGAATATTTGAAAATATAAATCCTTTTCCAAACTGAACTGTAGAACTAAGTTAATTGAAGGATCACTTTTTTTTTAAACATCTTTATTGGAGTATAATTGCTTTACAGTGATGTTAGTTGCTGCTGTATAACAAAGTGAATCAGTTATACATATACATATATCCCCATATCTCCTCCCTCTTGTGTCTCCCTCCCACCCTCCCTATGCCACCCCTTTAGGTGGACACAAAGCACCAAGTTTATCTCCCTGTGTTATGCGGCTGCTTCCCACTAACTATTTTACATTTGGTAGTGTATATATGTCCATGCCACTCTCTCACTTTGTCCCAGCTTACCCTTCCCCCTCCCCATATCCTCAAGTCCATTCTCTACATCTGTGTCTTTATTCCTGTCCTGCCCCTAGGCTCTTCAGAACCTTTTTTTTTTTTTTTTAGATTCCATATATATGTGTTAGCATATGGTACTTGTTTTTCTCTTTCTGACTTACTTCACTATGTATGACAGTCTCTAGGCCCATCCACGTTATTACAAATAACTCAATTTCATTTCTTTTTATGGCTGAGTAATATTCCATTGTATATATGTGCCACATCTTCTTTATCCATTCATCTGTCGATGGACATTTAGGTTGCTTCCATGTCCTGGCTATTGTAAATAGAGCTGCAATGAACATTGTGGTACATGACTCTTTTTGAATTATGGTTTTCTCAGGGTATATGCCCAGTAGTGGGATTGCTGGGTCGTATGGTAGTTCTATTTTTAATTTTTTAAGGAACCGCCATACTGTTCTCCATAGTGGCAGTATCAATTTACATTCCCACCAACAGTGCAAAAGGGGTCCCTTTTCTTCATACCCTCTCCAGCATTTACTGTTTCTAGATTTTTTGATGAGAAGGGTCACCTTCTTTCATTCCCTTGTTCTGAAAGGTCAAATACATTTGAAATGTACTAGGGGGCTAAACTGTGCAAAGAGACACTGGGCTAATGGTTTCACAGTGTGGCTTATCATCATCATTGCTAATGGGAATTTTGTAAATTGGCTTTTCAGAAAACAAGGACTGTCTGGAGTAAATTACCAAGAACCCTTTGGCAATTGCAATTCTTTCTGGTACATATTTAGGGGACACGTGTTATAAGTCAACCCAACAATAATAAATAATAAATTAATAAATTAATAAATTTCCCTTTTAAAATTCCCAGGCATATTAGTAATTATCATTAATTCATCCAAACAAAATCACCAGGTTATTTTAATAAGGTTATTCACCATTGTGAATAATTTTGATATTTGTGAATCAATTATAAGGTAGTTTAAATTAAAATGTTGGATCATAGTCATGAACCCAGAAAACAGCTTTGTTCTAAATGTACTTCCATTTAAACAAATCAGTTTTAAATAAGATTGAAGATTATTTTTAAATGGGCTAGTGATTATTCTCAGATTATGTTCTTAAGCAGCTACAATTCTTTATTAGGTTTAAGGTGACCTCAGATTTTTTTATTTCTATGGCTTCCATGGAATGATTTATGTTTCAGTATGTACCTAAATCCAAAATTCTGTGTTACCTCACCCTCTCAGGGCATTATGGTTTTTCCCCTGAGAGAGAAAAGTCTTTTGAACTGAGTAGTTGCCTTTAACTTTAAGATGGCAGCAAAACTGTCTCAAAAGTGTTGAATCAGATCTCTTTGCTTTTTGGCTTTTGGTTGGACAAACTAAAAATGTGCTTGTTAAATCAGGGTGGCTCTTATTGCTACAGCTATCAAATGATCCAAAGTCCCAATATAAAAACATACCATATAACCACCTCCCATCTTATAATGTTTGTTTTCCCAACAAGCATTTCTCCTTCTGCCAGGGCAACATCTACATTTTTCTGTGGTAAATTGATCACAAAGTTTATCATCCACACTGGTGCACTTTTGTAAGTTTAATGGGGTACTTATAATTATACCAAGAAAACATCTGTAAACTGGAATTGTTGTGGTAGCCAGGACATAAGTCACGTTAACCTTTGGAGAAGAACCTCTCTTCCATTGCCCTTTATTTCCTACTCTCTAATTCCCAGTAATGCCTTGATTCTGTTTCTTTCTCATCCTGGTTCTTCTACTTTTCCTTTTATTAAAGTAACTTGAGTTATACCTCCTTCCTATTACCTTCATGAAAGTGAATCCATAGGCTGTTCAAGATTTTTTAAAAAAATTCTGACTACTTATTTATCCAGTTAAATATTAAAAGTTTGTCATTTGGGCTTCCCTGGTGATGCAGTGGTTGAGAGTCTGCCTGCCAATTCAGGGGACACGGGTTCGTGCCCTGGTCCGGGAAGATCCCACATGCCACGGAGCGGCTGGGCCCGTGAGCCATGGCCGCTGAGCCTGCGCGTCCGTAGCTTGTGCTCCGCAACGGGGGAGGCCACAACAGTGAGAGGCCAGCGTACCGCAAAAAAAAAAAAAAAAAAAAAAAAAGTTTGTCATTTAATTTTTCCAGTGATTGAGGATCCAATTCTGAACAAGTTCAATCTCTGCCTTAAGACACTCATGAAGTAGGTAAAACACATGCACGTGCGCACACACACACACACCATAATTCCATAAGTCAGAAAAGAGGTAAAAATAATAGACCATGGAAACTGAGAGAAAAGCAAATAATCTCAATTGCAGAGGCAAAGGACAAATTTCTAGAGAAGATAACCTCTATTATAATTAAAGATAAGTAAAAACTGGCCAAAAAGAGGGCATTCTAAATAATGAAAACAAATATTGTGTATTGAAGTTTTAAAGTTACCAAGTTTGGAGATAGCAAAGCTGTTTTCGTGATTTGCTCCAGTGATCATGTCAGTTTCAGTTACAAAAATCTTTCTAATATTCTACTGAATCCCTTCCTGATATCAAATGGTGCCATGATACAGTAGAATCATAGCCCTGTAGTTAAGGTTCAGGAAAAGAATCAACCAGAATGCATATCAAAACCTTTACGCAAAAGACTGGCTAAAATGACTTGGATAATCTTCTCCTAAGTTGAAGGCTATACTCTTCCAAATAAAGGCAATGTACTAAAAACAAACCAACCAAAAAAAACCCCTCTGATTTTGATCTTCATGATGATGACTATGACTAAGTCAGTTTATCTGCAGTGGTTAAGTGTGATGGCTCCAGAGACAGGCTGTCTGGTTTTGAAACCTAATTCTACTAACCTCTGACTAGCTCTGTGACTACGATCAAGTTAATTAAAGCTACATGCCTCAGTTTTCTTATCTGTAAAACATGGCATGAAAATTACTTCTTATCACAGTAGTGAGGATTAAATAAGTTAAAACCTTAAGGTCTTTAGGAACTGTACTTGTTACATATTAAGTACTAAATAATTAACAATTATTATGAGGGTGATATCAAATTATTTAATAACTGTTGTGTTGTACTGGCTGAACTTCAGCCTTTATCATCAATTTATTAATGATAATGATGATGATGATGACAGTACTATTTATTCAATGATTTATATTATCAGATACTGTTGGAACATATCTGACATTGAATTTTCCCATCATCAGAAGCAAAGAAAAGAACTTGGGTGCAAGTATTTTATTTGGGAGTTGATCAAGGAAGCACAAGTGATGGATAAGAGAAAGTGATACAAAGAAGGGAAAAGGGCCAATAGCATGTGTTAATGAGTGGTTACCATTCTAATCTTAGTCCTGCTCAGGACCCTCTGTGAAGCTTAGTTAGAACATCTAAAAGTGTTCCCAGCACCCATCCTGGATTTAGAGGCTGGGGCATTTATCCACTGACTCCTACTCCACTGTGACTGAAAGTTGCTTTTGGAACCATTATACTTTCCTGCAGTTCTGCAATACAAGAGATCAACATTTTGAATTGGACTCAACTGGAATTAACAACTGCTTATCCAATTTATCCAGAATGTCCAAGAAACTGAAATATTTTATCACAAGGTGGAGGAGTTATGTAAAGAGCATCTTGAGACTCAAGAAACTCCAAGGAAGAACTTTGACTAATCAGTTTGCACATGAAGCAGCTCCACAAAAGTAAAATATAGAGCAAGTACTCCCAAAATGTTAGCTATTGCTGGTATTAGGGAAGAGAACAGATATAGAAATAGTCATTATTTAGCAGCGGCATACCTTTGCCCTAAACTGTATATAGCCAGCATAGTCCTTTGTCTCAAACAAATATTTGTCTAAAACTCTTTTAAAGAACTGGACACTTTTGGCCTAATTTATCCCTCTCCCCATGTTTTGGTATTATCTTCTCTAATAGACTGGGAGCTCCTGGAATGGAAAAATAAGGTTTCTTTCACTATGACACCACAGAACTTAGCAAGTGCCTAGCATGCTATATTTAAGTCAGGACAAAAGAAGGAAGGGAAGAGCATAGAAAGCAAAAGAGAAATAGTATTTTAAAATAATGTCTTACATTTATTGAATGCTTTTTATATGTCAAGTACTTTATTTTCTAATTTCATCATATTAATCATTCTGTGTGAGTTTTATTAACTCCATTTTATAGGTAAGACCATTGAGGTTTGAATAGGATAAATAAGGTGCTCAAGTTTTCACAGGTAGAAAACAGTAGAACCTGGACTTGAAATTGTGTCTATTTCCTCTGAAAAATCCAAATAGTCATCCAAAATTTTATGCTGCCTCTGAAGAAGGGAAGGAGGAGGGAGAGGGAAAGAGAGATGGAAGGAAAGACAGAGCAGAGGGAGGGAGAGATTAAAGGATCAATTCTGAATTTGCCTAGGAGTCAAGGCAAAGTTTGCTCTTACTCAAAAAGCTGTCACAGATTTAACTGATGATTTTGCACATGAACTAAAAAGGTTTCAGAAGAAATCATGCAGAGATGAAAAGAGTAGTTTCCTGAAACATCATTTTGGAGTTATTTAGTTTAGAGGGTTTTCTGACTTGTTTTTGATTTCTATTTTTGATACAATTAAAATTAGAATTACATGTTCATTTAATTAGGCTAGGACTGTGGCACTGGAGAGAAAACAAAAACAAAAACAAAAACAAAACTAATCAACCATGGAATTAAATAGAAATATTTTCAGATTTTTGTCTCTGATAGTTTAGCTCCAGTATTGTTTTGTTAAATTTCTCAATTTAGAACAAAGATTTAGATTTAGATTTAGATTTAGAACAAACAGTTCCAAGTGCTCAAGCCATTTCCAGAGTTAAACTGCTTGTTTCACATTTTTCCTGTCATATTATGATTTATTGTTTTAATTTTCAACACAAATTTTAGAGTTTTCAAGAAAGGATCTTCAACATGACCCGCATTTGGGATTTGTTTTGCTCCAAACCTCACTGTACCTTGAGGATATTTACTTTATCAAAGATATAAAGCAAAGCCACTGTTTTTCAGAGTGGAAAACAGTTTCAAATGTCATCCTAGGTTTAATACATCCATGATAACTGTGCCCACTATCTGAGATAATTTTGAGGGTTTGAGACCTTTACTCTCTAGAAATAGTTTCTACTTAAGAGTAAAATACTTGTAAAGTCTGGATATATTTGCAAATAATTCTTTTGGATATCAGATTCCCTTCACAATTAAGACCAGACATTAAGAAAAGTTTTCCACTCATTCCCACAATCATTACTGCAGTAAAACCACTATACGAACTCTTATAGTGAGAGAAAGGAAAAACCAAGTAAAAAGAAAAGGCAGAGGAACAGAGAAGTATATAGGAAAGATGTAAAAATGGCTCTTTGAAGATAGTTTCACTCATTGAGAAGACAAGTCTCCCTAAGTGTTCACAAATACAGTTCTCTCCTTGATGTTACCCTAAATCTTTACTTTGGAAAATGTGACAGAGGGAATCTGGATGACAGATTTCTCAGTAATTATGCTAACTATTTATATTTATTCATTTCATAAACTTTTACTGGGTGCCTACTAGAGGAAAGAAAGTGAGGTAAAATATACTCACAGACTATGAGCCAGGTATTATATAAACTTGTATAAAAGAAGAGTTTAGAAAGCCATGAAACTGGACTTCCCTGGTGGCGCCATGGTTAAGAATCCACCTGCCAAGGCAGGGGACACGGGTTCAAGCCCTGGTCCGTGAAGATCCCACAAGCTGCAGAGCAACTAAGCTTGTGGACCACAACTACTGAAGCTCACATGCCTAGAGCCCGTGCTCTGCAACAAGAGAAGCCACCGCGATGAGAAGCCCGCGCAATACAATGAGGAGTAGACCCTGCTCGCCGCAACTAGAAAAAACCCGTGTGTGGCAACAAAGACCCAACGCAGCCATTAATTAATTAATTAATTAATTTTTAAAGAAGTCATGAAACTTTCTTAAAAGCATATACCGAGTGAATGATAGAGCATGTTCAGATATTTTCTTGTTATATGTTTACTTGTCTAACCCCACTTTCATAATTTGTTCATATAAAAGATGTTCAATGGATGTTTGCCTGTCACTTCAAAAGGATCTGCCTGTCTATAACAACAGTGACTGAGGAAGTCAACTATTGGCGATTAAGGTGCCATAAGTGAATCTGTTCTGCTAATAGTCTTTATGTACTTTCCAGCCTTAGTAGTGTTCACAAAATAATATGGGAACTATGAAACCCTTAAACAATAGTTAACAGTTATTAACATTAAAAGTTTCTTAAAAACCTTACTGAGGTGGGTCAAGGGCATGGACAGTGAAGGAAGCAAAAAGGACTAAAAGCTTAAAATACAATACAAGAACTATGGACAAAACTTTCTCTGCTGTTAGTTTTATGGGGACCCAAGTGAATATGGCATAGTAAGTAAAAAAGGGAGTGTTTGGTGGTAATGGAGAAAAGGGTTATCTTTTGCTCTTTAACACTTGTTAAGAAATTGCTGTGACCTAAGGCACAAACTATACAACAAATGACTTTCTAAGGGATTCTTTTAAAGGGATATATTGTTGAGACTTCACAGAAAGAAAAATATTCTAAATATCTTAGACTTTGCATCAGGAAAAAAATTCAAAGCTTATATATAACACTAATATGGATTAAATTCATGTGCCATGTTTCTCTGTGATCTTAATTTCTTAATCATTTTCTTGTCAGGAACATTATAAGGTTTTTAGTACTTTTTTCAGAAAAAGCTTTTTGATTATCTACTTAATCACAAAGACAAATATCAGGAAAGCTACAACCACACAAAGTGCTAAATATGATGTATTTGCATTATATGAGTTGCATCTAAGGATGGTATCTCTTTAAAGAAATTTTCAAGTGATTTATAATGTGATAACTTTTTCATTTGCAAGGAAAGAAGACATATTACTATCAGAAAAAAATATTTCAGAAACAAACTCATAATATTAAAGTTTGTACTCCATGCATTTATCTAACTGAAGAAAAACTTTTCAGAGAGAATAGACTGTGGACTGGAAAGAAATACAATTTTAATGGAAATAAATATTATGAACTAGACTGATAACTGCTGAGTTAATAACTGAAATGAATGGCCAAGTTTCAAGGGTTTATAGAAGTTAAAAAAAAATGGGCTCTGGAGACGGCTGTCTTGATTTGGATATTGGTTCTGCCACCATAAGTTGTATGACTGTGGGTGAGTTATTTAATTTCTCTTTGTTTCATTGTGCCATCTGTAAAATAGGGGCAATAACAACATCAATTTCATATGATACTCAGGAACTTAGAATAGTGTTCAGCATAAAATAAATTCTATACAAGGGGTTGTTGTCATTTTCTAAGAAGGGTATTTGTGGTGGGCAGCTAAGACAGATGCTGGAAGATCACTGGGAAACTGGAGAGTGGAGGTAATAATAAGAGCTGAAATTTTTTAAAAAAAGATATTTGCCTCCATGATAGGCAGATGATAAAAATCATTGGCAAGTTCAGTTCATTTGTGAAAAGGACACGTACACATATAATATGCATACATCAGTACATTTTTAAGATAGTACGAGAAAATTGAAGTATATATAAAATATATAAACTTATTTTAAAAAATAAGTTAGGGACTTCCCTGGTGGTGCATTGGTTAAGAGTCTGCCTGCCAATATAGGGGACATGAATTTGAGCACTGGTCTGTGAAGATCCCACATGCTGCGGAGCAACTAAGCCTGTGCACCACAACTACTGAGCCTGTGCTCTAGAGCCTGCAAGCCACAACTACTGAAGCCTATGTGCCACAACTACTGAAGCCCACGCACCTAGAGCCCATGCCCCGCAACAAGAGAAGCCACCACAATGAGAAGCCCATGCACCACAACAAAGAGTAGCCCCCGCTCATGGCAACTAGAGAAAACCCGCGTACAGCAATGAAGGCCCAACAGAGCCAAAAAAAAAAAAAAAGAAAAAGAAAAAAGTCAAATAAATTTTCCTGAATAAAGGACAATTAGAAGCTAAAGCATCTAAAAGAGCAAAAATATGTAAGTTTTACAATGTGCATAAAAGTTTAATTCTCTATTGACTTTGATATAGTGTTTGTGTTTAAGGTACCAGGGACACTTGTTGCTACTTCATTATCTTCTCCACTATCCATTGTTGTTATCTTTCTAAAAATGGAAGCCTTCTTAGATAAGTTATTTTCAGAATCTCACTCAAAACTATTCAAAAAGGACATTTTCTCTTCCTTCTTAAATAAAAGCTTTGATATAAAAGAATGATATCAGCTTCATGGCAGCATAAGATGTCTTTTGTTTTGACCCTCCTTTACAACTAAAATTTGGCATTCATCCACGAACTGAAGTGCCTCTGTGGGAGCTGTGGAATCCAGCAACATACACCAAGGCACCCCAGAGCGGTTCCACCCACATATGCATCAGGTAATAGGAAGACAGACTTCAGTACAAGCTGTGGAACCAGCATGGGCCTGAGCACTGGCTCCAGCCCTGCTCAGCCACAGAATGGGAGCACCTGAAAAACACTGACTTATGTGGACACACACAGAGGAGAGAGCCTTTGTAGAAGTCCAGGCTTCCAGAGAAGAAGTTTCAGGACTCCTTTGGAGCAAAAAACCATCTCTTCTGCAGGGGAAAGGGAGAGCAGTGAGTGAGCATCTGGCTTCCCAAGCAGTGAAAGAAGCTGTTATAGAAACCCATTTCTCACTCACAGTAACCAGAGCATTAATCAAGAACTCCAAGATTGAGGAGTAGAGGGGAAGTTAAGGAAACAGGTAGATAGGAATATCCGAGGGCATTAAAGGGACACAGTTTCAGCTGACTGTATCCTGGACTCCAGCAGAGAGCCCACCCATGAGCTGCAGGGAAAATCTCACTCCAAGATCCCCCAAGTGGCCTTTGAACACCCACAATGATCTGAATTCCAAATTCAAACCTCCCCCAACTCTGCAGCTGGCTCCTAGTACATGTTCCTGAGGGCGGTGGCAAGAGTGAGCTTGGATAGAGAGGGAGCACATGCAGAAAACAGGCCAGTGTCTGTGGGCAAGGGAGAAACCACAATCTTGAGCTGTAGTACCACCACCTTTGGGAAAACAAAAGAGAGGTTAGCAGCTGCCAGCCTGGTGCATTTTAAGATTGAGAGAAGACATACAATAATTCTGCCACAGAGGGAGCAAGAAGTGTGGAGTAGGTATATCCATACAAGGTCAGAGAAAGTCTCAGAATACTGCAACAAGACCAGTGAAAACTATCCCTCACTGATAAGAACAGATACTACATTTGATCTCAGCCAAAAGACTGAGAAGTGATGTACAATGGAATATTACTCAGCCATAAAAAGGAACAAAACTGAGTTATTTGTAGTGCAGTGGATGGACCTAGAGTCTGTCATACAGAGTGAAGTGAGTCAAAAAGAAAAACAAATACCATATGCTAATGCATATATATGGGATCTAAAAAAAAGGGACTGATGAACCTAGTGGCAGGGC
Organism: Mesoplodon mirus; assembly: GCF_964341445.2. Lineage (NCBI taxonomy): Eukaryota > Metazoa > Chordata > Mammalia > Artiodactyla > Ziphiidae > Mesoplodon > Mesoplodon mirus. The sequence goes on from NC_138977.1 coordinate 186,828,281, forward strand.
AGGAATTAAGACACAGATGTAGAGATGGACTTGAGGACATGGGGTGGGAAGGGGAAGCTGGGGCAAAGTGAGAGAAGCATTGACATATATACACTACCAACTGTAAAATAGATAGCTAGTGGGAAGCAGCAGCATAGCACAGGGAGATCAGCTCAGTGTTTTGTGATGACCTAGAGGGGTGGGCTAGGGAGGGTGGGAGGGAGGCTTAAGAGGGAGGGGATATGGGGATATATGTATGCATATGGCTGATTCATTTTGTTGTACAACAGAAACTAACATAGCATTGTGAAGCAATTATACTCCAATAAAGATGTATATAAGAAAATTATCCTTCACGTGAAGGCAGCTAATAAAGATTGGAGAGGTGACTGCTACTTCAAATTCAAAAACAACAATGCAAACTCCAAAAAAAAAAGTGAGGGATCAAGAAAACAGGATATCAACAAAAGGTCACAATAATCATCCTGTAACCAAACCTAAAGTACACAGAGACCTGCAGTTTACCTGATAGAGAATTCAAAATAGCTATTTTGAGGAAACTCAGTGAGCTACAAAACAACACTGTAAGACAATTCAATGAAATCAGGAAAACAAAACACAAACAAAATGAGAAATTCAACAAAGAGATAGGAATCATTAAAAAAAACAGAAATTCTAAATGAAAATTCAGTGAATGAAATGAAAAATGCAATAGAGAGCATCAACATTAGAATAGATCAAGGAGAAGAAACAGTCAGTGAATTAGAGGATACAAAGTTTGAAATGACCCAGTAAGAGGAAAACGAAGAAAAAAGAATGAAAAAGACCAAATAAAGTCTACATGATCTATGGAACACCATTGAAAGAGCCAAAATCAGGATCACTGGAGTTCCATAAGGAGAAGAGAGAGAAGGAGGCAGAAAGATTACTTAAAGAAATAATGACTGAGAATTTCCCAAACTTGGGGGGAGACTGGACTTCTAGTTCATAAATCTAACAAATTACCCCATTATTTCATTACAAAAAGATCTTTTGCAAGACACACTATAATGAAATTGTCAAAAATCAAAGACAAAGAATCCTAAAAGCAGCAAGAAGAAAAAAGACTGTAACCTACAAAAGAATCTTCATGAAGCTATCAGCAAGTTTCTCAGCAGACACTTACAGGCCAGTAGAGAGTGGGATTATATATTCTAAGTTCTGAAAGAAAAAAAATCGCTAATCAAGAATACTCTGCATGGCAAAATTATCCTTCAGGTATGAAGAAAAAATAAAGACTTTCCCTGAAACACAAAAGGTGAGGGAGTTTGTCTCCACTGGGTCTGCCTTATAAAAAATGATGAAAGGGGGCTTCCCTGGTGGTGCAGTGGTTGAGAGTCTGCCTGCTGATGCAGGGGACACGGGTTCGTGCCCCGGTCCGGGAAGATCCCACATGTGCTGCTGAGCGGCTGGGCCCATGAGCCATGGCCGCTGAGCCTGCGCGTCCGGAGCCTGTGTTGTACAACTGGAGAGGCCACAACAGTGAGAGGCCCGCATACCACAAAAAAAAAAAAAAAAAAGAAAGGATTTCTTTAAGTGAAATGAAAAGAAGCTAATTAGTTACGTGAAAATATACAAAAATATAGAACACACTGGGAAAGTTAAATGTATAGTCAAATTCAGAAACCTCATTCTGTAATATGATGGCAAGTTACCACTGAACTATAGTATAAAGGTTAAAGGAAAATAGCATTAAAAATAACTATAGCTACTATAATTTGATAATATATAGTCTAAAAAATGTACAATATAAAAAGAGATAAATTGTGACATTAAAAAAGTAAATGGGAAGGAGTAAAATGGTAGATTTTTTGTATTTAATCAAAGTTAAGTTGCTATCACCATAAAACAGAGTTTTAAAATCTGTAAGGTGTAAGCCTCACATGGTGACCACAGAGCAAAAACCTATATTAGATTACAAAAGATAAAGAGAAGGAAATCAGAGCATACCCCCACAAAAAATCATCAATTAACAAAGAAAGGCATAAAGAGAGGGAAAAACAGCAATGGAATTACAAAAGAACCAGAAAGCAATTAATACAATGGCATTAATAAGTCCTTACATAGCAATAATCACTCTAAACACAAATTTATTGAATTATCCAATCAAAAAGCACAAAGTTTTTACCCTTTGACCAGTAACACCCAATTCTCCTAACCCCCAGCCCCTGGTAACCACCATTTTACTCTCTGCATCTACAAAGTTTTTACTTTGTTAGAAGAGGAATAGAGTCTCCAAATCTAAAACATGACATAGTGATTATAATTAAAAAGATTGTGTTATATATTTGAAAGTGGCTAATAGAGTAGACCTTAAATGATCTCACACAAAAAAGAAATGATAATTATGTGACATGATGCAGGTGCTAACTAATGCTATGGTGGTAATCATATTGCAATATATAAATGTATCAAATCAACATCCTCAACATCTTAAATTTACACAATATGTCAATTATATCTCAGTAAATTTAAAAAATAGGAAAAAAAAACAAAAATGTGAAAATTTTTGATACAAAATTACCAAAAAACCAAAAATGTGTACAGAGGAATGTGAAAAAGTGTGCGGGGGTGGGGGGGAGAAAAGTAAATGAGAGGGGAATAGAAGTGACTTTAGGCAAAATAATTGAACCTGCATATGATAGAAATATTTTCCTCAGTTACTGAGAAGATTGCAAGTAAATCTAGAATAGTAGAGACTAAAAATAGCTTGGAAAGTTAACAGACTACTGGATAAAATAAATATTGATGTTATCAATCAAAGAGCAACAGATAGAATGATTCCATAAAATTTAAAATTTCATGAAATTTTCTCAAAATTAAAGTTTGCAAGGTGATTAACATGAAATCAAAACTATCTGTCTAAACAAGAGCAGTGGCCTTTGTCATTTCTGAAAATTAAAAAAAGTTTGAATAACACTTCATTTGAGATTTTATTTCAATTTTAGCATGACCTATGTTAGAAATGTTTGTAGTAGCATCACATAGAGTGTAGTGAGAACAGCATTGAACTATAAAAGTGGAAGAAGGCATTGGAAATGTGGATACCCATAACTGCAAATGTGATGCTGTGGTACTTTCTGGTGTTTATGGACATGTATGACTGGTACCCACATTCCTTGTAAAGTATTGACTTCTGCTTTTTCCACTCCCCACCCCCGGCTCACTTGCATCTGTACTTCATGGCTAATGTAATGGCTGAAGGAGTCGTAACTAGTCATTAACTGAACAATTACAACAATTAATAAAAATTGTTAACTTGAATATCTCCAAGGTGAAGAGAGGTCAACTAACTAAAATCCACGGAAAACTGAGAAGTTTTAAAAATGTCACTTACATATTCTATAACAGATCTATGAAGTACATACATATAGGCATTCATAAACATATATATAGTCAATATATAGCTATGTCTATAACAAAATATTTGGTTTGACTCACTAACAGGGCTTCCCTATGATATTTTGGTAAACGAGTGAGCATATTTTAATTGTTAAAAAGTGCTGTCATAAACTAAATGGATCAGATGAAGATATGTGCTAAAAACCGTTCAGACGCTCTATGGGGAATACAGGGCAGGTATATTCCGAATCTGCCTGATAAAGTTGTTCAAATAGTTGATATTATATATCAAGCATATTTTGATATATAATATCAAAAGCATAAGCATATTGATATTATAATCAATATATTTGCTATCATTTATCAAGCATATTTTAATAAATAATTACTTGACGTATACCTCCCTTATTCCTAAAAGGGTGTGAAGTTGGTGCAAAAAAAAATAACAAAGACTTAAAAGAAACACATTAATAAAATGGGGGAAAGAAAAGAACACAAAATATAGATTATACTCTGAATTCCTGGAACTACTTACTAAGACCAATCTGTAATAGTTTCTCTTCTTCCTCCTCCTCGTCCTTCATCTTCATTAGTTTAAAATCTAAAGAAAAAAGATATCAGCACTCATTTATTAAGAAAGTATTTTGTGGATATATTAATCCTCAACCATTTGAAATCTTTACTGTTTAGCATTGAATGATGGCGTAGAACTCCATCATAGTGTATCTTACTTTTACTTGAACAGGGGCACAAATTATATAATAGCTAATACTTATTCAATACTTACTAAATGCCAGATGCTGTTCTAAGAACCTTACCTGTTGAAACTCATAATTCTCTCAAACAAACCATGTAATAAATACTATTATTATCTTCACTTTATAGAACCTGGTGTCCTGAGAGTTTTAGGTTATAACTTTATATGGAACATATCTGAACCTTACAGAGCCAATGATCTTAACCACTATGTTACACTGACTGTGAGTATATCACATATTGACATATTTCTCTCAAACATGATAACCACGTAAAAAACTAAAAATATAATACAATACTTCTTGTCACTAAGTCATGTAATAATTACTTATTGAGTAACTATTATTGTCCTTGGAATATATTAAGTTATGTTATAAAATGTCCTCTGATACTTATTTTAAAAGATGATGCTCTATATTATTACTCTTATTATATTTGGATTTCTTGAAAATACCTTTGAATGGAAATAATTTTATTTATATTTCAACCAATGCAAATAAAAATCTATATTAAATATTTATTTATCGTTTTCATATATATTATCCCAGGATTATAGACTACTCCAAATGAAATTCAGCCAAATCTAAATAATTTTAACAATAGACTTCAGGCAATTTTCTCAGTTATCTACACAAGCTATAACTGAATAATGAGATGGCAAGTTTTGTTGTAATTTTAAGTCCACCTTGTTATTCACTTAGCTTTTGTTCCCATTCTGATTCAATATGCCATTGTGATTACAGCATGTGTGTTGACAACAAATTCATAACTGTGTTATGACTCTGTTTTCATGTCTCTGAAACATACATGAAAGTATGTGTTCATGGGGTAGTTCGGAAGAATTAATGAGATAATGTAGGTAAAGCACTGTTGCCAGCGTATACTGGCTTTTAATAAGCCAGAATATAGTGGTTTTTAAAAAGCCATTTTAATAATGAGTTTATAAACCATATTTGGTATCTCAAATATCTCTCTTTTGACTACATTTGTAGCCTTGAAATTCTCCAGCACTGGCCTCTTTCATTACTTGTCATATTATACAGACACTGAGAACTTACTGAACTCAAGATGTGTGCAAAGTGTTCAATATACAAAAATCTTGGCCGGCCCTGTTACCTTACTGCATTAGATTTAATAATTAAAGCATTATTTGGGTTAGACCAAAATATCACAAACTTCCTTGGGTAAGGTGTTATAGAGAGGGAGAACAGGATGTACCTCTTTCTCAGTACATTTTATCCGTGGGGATAGTGATGAGCCAAGTGACACACCCCTGAATAACAAGGTAAATTTACTGAACACTCTCTTCCAGTTCTAGTGCTATAAATATGTAAATTATAGATTATTCCTAAGTAATTTTTTTTCCTGCAAAATGTTTCTCTACCTTGTCTGGCTTGGCCAGTTTTACAGGCTTCTCAGTTCCTTCTCATTTAGGCTATTTTTGTTTGTTTGTTTCTCAAATCAACATACAACAAAACTTAACAAAAGACAGGTGCAAACTATTTGAAAACTCATGAGATATTGTTTTGATAGATTCAGTAGAGGGAAATCCCAGTAACTATTAGTTTGGGGAAATTCTGGCATCTGTATTTGGCACAGAGCTGAGCAGCAAAACTTATACTGCACTTGAATTCAGATAAACACACACACATGCAAACATATACAGAAAAATGGTTTTGAAAAGAAGCTGTCTAGGTTGGAGAAATGGTTTCTATAAATGAAGGAAATAGGCTTTCTTTAGGCATGATACATTTGACTGCTTTTTAAAATTTCCCATCAAGCGGGTTGTAAATGTAAATTTGAACTGTAGAATTGAAAGAAATGACTGAATATTTCAGCATTCCTAAACATAGGTATATTCACAAATATCATTGTGAAATTGGAAACGAGAGAAAAGTGTCTTTGTATTACGTTTCTTGATAACTACACTCCTTTTCCATTTTTCCATTAAAATCTGATGGTGCACACACTCGATTGTGACACATTCAACTTGCTTTTCATCAAAGATTATTCATTTTCATAGCAACTACTGGGATTAGGAACTAGCACCATACTCTCTATATTACTTTCCTATTCGTGGAGGAAGGATGGACATAGAAGAAAGTAGATGACCAAGAGCAGGAAAAGCAATCAAAATATAAATTCTCATTTCATAAATAAATGAGTTAGTGTCAAACATATGGATAGTATAGAAATCAGTTCAAAGTAAATGCTAAATATTAGTAATTATTAAAATAACCCAGGTATCATCCAGGACCCTCCCTGTGTCTTGAGATCTGAGTAAAAAATGCTTGAAATGCCCCAAATTCCATAGATTTTGGATGTCCAAAACTGTTAAAAGAATTTCAAGTTTCTCATGTAAATATATTATAAATTTTCATTTATATTTGAAGTCAAAGGCTAATTTATTTTTCTTCTATATTCTTCATCCTCATATTTCATAGCAGATAGGAAGTATTCAATTAAGTTGCATGAAAGGTAACATCTCAGGTTAAAAGCATGATGTCTTGGTCATGATAGCACTTAAATCAACATTTTAAAAATTCAATTCAATTAAATATTAAAAAGAGACATTGTTATTTGAAGCAATAAATTTAGTAAATTTAATTGTAAATGATCAAGGTGTTAATACTGCTATCAACTAAGGACGATTAACGTAAGAAAAGCAAACATGCAGATTTCAGTCTTGTTTCTTCGGATCTCATGTAAATTAGGCAGAGAAATATCATGGAGTGTCTAGAAAATCGGACTACCAGGAGAGAAGATGTAAATTAAGTAATTAGAAAGCAGTAAAGCATCATTTTTTTTTTTTTACTGTAGAATGGGAGATAGCCAAGAAAGAAAGGGAAAACACAGAAGTGTTGAAATGAAAAAAAAATAACTTGGAGAACTCAGAAACTTCCACAGCATGCAAGGCAGAGAAAACTGCTTCTTAATCTTAATACTGAAGAGAAAATAGCCAATCTCTCTTACAATGGTCTATCTACTACTCTGAATTATATCCTGACATCAATAGGTAGTATATATTTTCATGTTGGACATTGTGAACAGGAAGCAGAGAGGTAGGTGGCTTTGTGGTCAGGATGTCAGTGACAGATTAGATTCTGCACTCCCTTCCCATCCTGCCTCATTTATTTTAGAAAAGAATCACTTTAGTTACAGGAGAGAGAAATAACACAATACCAAATTTATTTACTTCATATATAAGAAAGCTAAAAATGCATAGCTGTTTGACTCCAGAACATCTGATCTTTTACAGGAGGCACAGGAAAAAATGCCTGCTGGGGCTGCCTGCCTCAATACAGTGATGTATTTTGAGAGTTTACTTTTGCATTTCTTAACTTTATTCCTGTCACTTTAGATGAGGATGTTTTGCACCTACCATCTGTATGTTGTAGGCAACATTCACTTCAATAAACTCTATAAAATGTTACACTGGTATATTTCTGACTCTGCCAGTAACCAAAATAAGCTATTTTCCCCCTTAAATGTGCTTCAGTTTCTCCAGTGGTGAAATATATGAACTCACTTCTTAACAACTGAGAATGATGTTGTGAGTATAGAACATTCTGCTAAAGGTCAGAAGGATATAAGTCAGAAATTTCTGTAGTTGAATTTCAGAAGTTTAGACGGAGACATATTTTAATTGGATCAAATAGGTTACAATACTAGTAAATCCATTTCAGATCCTTCAGGGACATGCTGATATAGGAACTTCTGCAATTAAAAAGTGAAAGAACATTGTGTATGGGAGAACTTTAAAATAATTCCAGGGCTTCTCTGGTGGCGCAGTGGTTGGGAGTCTGCCTGCCGATGTAGGGGGCACGGGTTCGTGCCCCGGTGCGGGAGGATCCTGCGTGCCACGGAGCAGATGGGCCTGTGAGCTATGGCCGCTGGGCCTGCACGCCCGGAGCCTGTGCTCAGCAACGGGAGAGGCCACGACAGTGAGAGGCCCGCATACCGAAAAAAAAAAAAAAAATCATTCCAAAGTAAAGGTAAAAGGTTTATTTATGTTTGCTTATCTACAGTTCATATACTTTCTTGTTTTTGTTGTTGTCATTTTTGTTCTTGTTTTTCCTCCTCCTCTTCATTGTCGTTGTCTCCTCCTCCCCTCCCCCTCCTCCCCTCCCCCTCCTCCCCTCCCCCTCCTCCTTCTTCTTCTTTTCTTATTCTTCACAAAATTCAGTGTTTGCTAAACTGAAAGCATTAAAAAAAAATAATCATTTTGCAGAATTTGTCTTAAAGTGACATGCATAGCATATATTCCAATGATGTTTTTTATGTTTCCTTTTACTCTATTTTGAGGAAATCTTTTGATTTGGGTTTTATTGATGAGGTAGGCAAAAATAATAGCTCCCAAATGTTCTAATCCCTAAAATGAATATCTTATGGCAAAACAAGGCTTTGCAGATATGATTAAAGACCTTGTGCTGGGGAGATTATTCTCGATTATCCAGAGATAATCCAATATATAATCACACAAGTCCTTATAAGGAAAAGAGAGTGACAGAAGTGTTAGAGAAGATGTGACAACAAAATAGAGGTTGGTTGGAGTGATATGATTGCTGGAAGAGGACCAGGAGCCAAGGAATGAGGGCAACTTCCGGAAGCTGAACAGGCAAGGAATGGTTTCTCCTCTAGAGCCTCCAGAAAGAAAGTAGCCGAGCCAGCATGTTGACTTTAGCCCCATAATACTCATTTCACACTTGACCTTCAGAATGATAAAAAAAAATAAATTTGTCCTGCTTTAAGCCACTGCATTTGTGGTAACTTTTTATAGCATCAGTAGGAACCTAATACAATTGACAATTCATTTTGAGCCCTAAGAGTAGACCACATTTAGTCTTAATAAAAAATCACATAGCTCATATGAGAGTGTTTATATAATTGATCAACAGTATATACAGAGGAATATTTTTCCTCTTATAGAGAAAATAAAAGAGTATACATGTTCTGCCCAGGGAGGAAGCTCTTCACCCTCTGACACAATCTATAAATCACTATTCCCCATTATTAAAATTATTTTTCTCATTTTTATAGCATGTAGCAGAAAATCAGGCAATCCTGAGATAGTGGTATCTATAGCAGAGATGCTAGTTAGCAGAAAGCTTATCAACATAGCACAAGGACCTTGTCACATATACACTTGTGACAGAAATTTCAGAGATGCTACTGGGAGATTGGGACCCTGAAAGTAAAATAGTGGTTCAGGATATGTACTTAACACTTGAGTTCTGAGCAGCAGATAGAGACTGTAATTCATAATTAAGACCCTTTCTTAAAGAAGCTTCTTTCCACTGGTGATTGCAGTGGGCCAGGAAAAGGGTGAAACACAAAAACAATCAGAAAACCTTATTCAAGTAAAAGAGAAGAGATATCCACATCAGATGGAACAGAGAAAATATTATTTTCACACGTGGTTTGAGATTTTACCAGTTTTTTCATTGTGAAGGATTAGAATTCAAAACCAGTTTCCTTATTTATTCATCATCCTTGTAAATGTGTGGACTTTGGATTCTTCTTTTATTTTATGAATTTTAATCCTTTATTATCATTTTTTCTTTTGATGTTTAAATTGTCTCATATTTGCAACAGCCAGATCTCTACCTTCTACAAAACAAGTGGCTTGGACTGAAAGTATCAATATATTCAAACACAATAATTGAGCATCTTAGTTTAAAAGAGAATAAAGAGACATGCCATCTGAGTACAATGTATGCCCAAGATTTCATTTTGCCTTAAAGGATTTTATTGTGACAGTTAGTAAGATCTGAATGAAATCTATAGATTAGGAAATAGTATTATATCTGTAATGAAGAATGAAGAGAGAATCGGATGTGCAGGGACAGACCTGATATCTGGGATATAGCAATATAAGGAGTAAAATAAAGAGCTCTCCTGGTCTTTGACAGTCATCTATGGGCCCATCTATGGGCCTTACTTGAGTGTTACAAAGAATGCAGAGATAAAATGAGGAGGCATTTAGAAAATTATTTGTTTAACAAAACTCAGTCCTGTCTATTTTTACACTCACTTGAATTACACTAGTGTGTAGGGTTATCAGGTTTAGCAAATAAAAATATAAGAAGTCCACTTAAATTTGAATTTCATTCAGCCACAAAAATTAAAGAAGCACTGACTCATGGTACAAAATAGATGAAACTTGAAAACATTATACTAAGTGAAAGAAGCCAGACTCAAAAGGCCACATACTACATGATCTCATTTACATGAATGTCCAGAGTAGGCAAATCTATGGAGACAGAAAGTAAATTAGTGGTTGTCAAGGACTGATGGGAAAGGAGGCATGGGCAGTGAGTGCTAACTTGTTCAGGGTTTCTTTTTGGGGTAACAAAAATGTGCTGGAATTAGTATATATGATTGCACAATTTTGTGACTATTGTAAACCCACTAAATTGAACACTTTGAGTAAATTCTGTGGTATATGAGTTATATCTCAAAGAAAACCTAATAAAAATTTAAACAAAACAGACAAACACAAACATACACACACACACACACACACATACACCCAATAAGCTGACCAGATTTGGTCAGCAAGTCAGAGACTGTCAACCCTTGCCCTACACCAGTGGTTTTGTCCCAGACAGCACATCAAGGTCAATTTGAGAGGCTTTAAAAATGCTGATGATAGACACTCCCTTCTATGATACTGATTCAGTTGGTCTAGGATGGAGCTTGTTTGCACTCTACAGGTGATTCTGCTGTGCAGCCATGATAGAAAAAAATACTGATCTAGATAAGTGTTTCTGGCTTCAGCTTTAGCCCAGATCTTTTGTAAACTTGTGGTAGACTTCCGGGGAAGATGGTGGAAGAGTAAGACAAGGAGATCACCTTCCTCCCCACAGATACACCAGAAATACAGCTACACGTGGAAAAACTCCTACAGAATACCTACTGAACGCTGGCAGAAGACCTCAGACCTCCCAAAAGGCAAGAAACTACCCACGTACCTGGGAAGGGCAAAGCGGAGAGATTCATGCACAGAGGATCGGTGCCGACCGGCACTCACCAGCCCGAGAGGCTTGTCTGCTCGCCCGCCGGGGCGGACGGCGGTGGAAGCTGAGGCTCGGGCTTCAGTCAGAGCGCAGGGAGAGGACAGGGGCTGGCGGTGAGAACTCAGCCTGAAGGGGGCTAATTCACCACAGCTAGCCGGGAAGGAGTCCGGGAAAACTCTGGAGCTGCTGAAGAGGCAAGCGACTTTTTCTTCCCTCTTGGTTTCCTGGTGCGCGAGGAGAGGGGATTAAGAATGCTGCTTAAAGGAGCTCCAAAGACGGTCACGAGCCGCGGCTGAAAGCGCAGAGCCCAGAGACGGCCGTGGGACGCTGGGGCTGCTGCTGCCACCGCCAAGAGGCCTGTGTGCGAGCACAGGTCACTGTCCCCACCGCCCTTCTGGGAGCCTGTGCAGCCCGTCACAGCCGGGGTCCCGGGATCCAGGGAAGGCTTCCCTGGGATAATGGATGGCGTGCCTCGGGCTGGTGCAACGTCACGCGGGCCTCTGCCGCCACAGGCTCGGCCCGCATTCCGTGCCCCTCCCTCCCCACCAGCCTGAGTGAGCCAGAGTCCCCGAAGTGGCTGCTCCTTTAACCCTGTCTTGTCTGAGTGAAGAACAGATGCCATCCGGCGACCTACACGCAGAGGCGGGGCCAAATCCAAAGCTGAGACGCGGGAGCTGTGAGAACAAAGAAGAGAAAGGGAAATCTCCCCCAGCAGCGTCAGAACCAGTGGATTAAAGCTCCACAATCAACTTGATGTACCCTGCATCGGTGGAATACATGAATAGACAACAAATCATCCCAAGTTGAGGAGCCAGGAGTCAGTGCTGTGCCTCTGAGTTGGTAGAGCCAACTTCAGGACACTGGTCCACAAGAGACCTCCCAGCTCCACATAATATCAAATGGTGAAAATCTTCCAGAGATCTCCATTTCAACACCAACACCCAGCTTCACTCAACGAACAGCAAGCTACAGTGTTGGACACCCTATGCCAAACAACTAGCAAGACAGGAACACAAGGCCACCCATTAGCAGACAGGCTGCCTAAAATTATAAAAAGTCCGCAGACACCCCAAAACACACCACCAGACGTGGACCTGCCCACCAGAAAGACAAGATCCAGCCTCATCCACCAGAACACAGGCACTAGTACCCTCCACCAGGAAGCCTACACAACCCACTAAACCAACCTTAGCCACTGGGGACAGGCACCAAAAACAACAGGAACTACGAACCTACAACCTGCAAAAAGGAGACCCCAAACACAGTAACATAAGCAAAATGAGAAGACAGAAAAACACACAGCAGGAGAAGGAGCAAGAAAAAACCCCACCAGACCTAACAAATGAAGAGGTAATAGGCAGTCTATCTGAAAAAGAATTCAGAATAATGATAGTAAAGATGATCCAAGATTCTATATCCAAGATCCAAAATCTTGGAAATAGAAGAGACAAAATGCAAGAAACAGTTAACAAGGACCTAGAAGAACTAAAGATGAATCAAGCATCGATTAAAAACACAATACATGAAATGAAAAATACTCTAGATGGGATCAATAGCAGAATAACTGAGGCAGAAGAATGGATAAGTGAGGTGGAAGATAAAATAGTGGAAATAACTGATGCAGAGCAAAATAGAGAAAAAAGAATGAAAAGAACAGAGGACAGTCTCAGAGACCTCTGGGACAACATTAAATGCACCAACATTCGAATTATAGGGGTTCCAGAAGAAGAAGAGAAAAAGAAAGGGACTGAGAAAATATTTGAAGAGATTATAGTTGAAAACTTCCCTAATATGGGAAAGGAAATAGTTAATCAAGTCCAGGAAGCACAGAGAGTCCCATACAGAATAAACCCAAGGAGAAATATGCCAAGACACATATTAATCAAACTGTCGAAAATTAAACACAAAGAAATCATATTAAAAGCAGCAAGGCAAAAACAACAAATAACACACAAGGGAACCCCCATCAGGTTAACAGCTGATCTCTCAGCAGAAACCCTACAAGCCAGAAGGGAGTGACAGGACATAATTAAATTGATGAAGGAGAAAAACCTGCAACCAAGATTACTCTACCCAACAAGGACCTCATTCAGATTTGATGGAGAAATTAAAACGTTTACAGACAAGCAAAAGCTGAGAGAGTTCAGCACCACCAAACCAGCTTTACAACAAATGCTAAAGGAACCTCTATAGGCAAGAAACACAGCAGAAGGAAAACACCTACAATAACGAACCCAAAACAATTAAGAAAATGGGAATAGGAACATACATATCGATAATTACCTTAAATGTAGATGGACTAAATGCTCACACCAAAAGACACAGATTAGCTGAATGGATACAAAAACAAGACCCATATATATGCTGTCTACAAGAGACCCACTTCAGACCTAGAGACACATACAGACTGAAAGTAAGGGGATGGAAAAAGATATTCCATGCAAATGGAAACCAAAAGAAAGCTGGAGTAGCAACTCTCATATCAGGCAAAATAGACATTAAAATAAAGACTACTAGAAGAGACAAAGAAGGACACTACATAATGATCAAGGGATCGATATAAGGAGAAGATATAACAATTGTAAATATTTATGCACCCAACATAGGAGCACCTCAATACATAAGGCAAATACTAACAGCCATAAAAGGGGAAATCGACAGTAACACAATCATAGTAGGGGACTTTAACACCCCACTTTCAACAATGGACAGATCATCCAAAATGAAAATAAATAAGGAAACACAAGCTTTAAATGATACATTAAACAAGATGGACTTAATTGATATTTATAGGACATTCCATCCAAAAACAACAGAATACACATTTTTCTAAAGTGCTCATGGAACATTCTCCAGGATAGAACATATCTTGGGTCACAAATCAAGCCTTGGTAAATTTAAGAAAATTGAAATTGTATCATGTATCTTTTCTGACCACAATGCTATGAGACTAGATATCAATTACAGGAAAAGATCTGTAAAAAATACAAACACATGGAGGCTAAACAATACACTACTTAATAACGAAGTGATCACTGAAGAAATCAAAGAGGAAACAAAAAAATACCTAGAAACAAATGACAATGGAGACACGACGACCCAAAATCTATGGGATGCAGCAAAAGTAGTTCTAAGAGGAAAGTTTATAGCAATACAATCCTACCTTAAGAAACAGGAAACATCTCGAATAAACAACCTAATCTTGCACCTAAAGCAATTAGAGAAAGAAGAACAAAAACATCCCAAAGTTAGCAGAAGGAAAGAAATCATAAAAATCTGATCAGATATAAATGAAAAAGAAATGAAGGAAACGATAGCAAAGATCAATAAAACTAAAAGCTGGTTCTTTGAGAAGATAAACAAAATTGATAAACCATTAGCCAGACTCATCAAGAAAAAAAGGGAGAAGACTCAAATCAATAGAATTAGAAATGAAAAAGGAGAAGTAACAACAGACACTGCAGAAATACACAAGATCATGAGAGATTACTACAAGCAAATCTATACCAATAAAATGGAGAACCTGGAAGAAATTGACAAATTCTTAGAAATGCACAACCTGCCAAGACTGAATCAGGAAGAAATAGAAAATACGAACAGACCAATCACAAGCACTGAAATTGAAACTGTGATAAAAAATCTTCCAACAAACAAAAGCCCAGGACCAGATGGCTTCACAGGCGAATTCTATCAAACATTTAGAGAAGAGCTAACACCTATCCTTCTCAAACTCTTCCAAAATATAGCAGAGGGAGGAACACTCCCAAACTCATTCTACGAGGCCACCCTCACCTTGACACCAAAACCAGACAAGGATGTCACAAAGAAAGAAAACTACATGCCAATATCACTGATGAACATAGATGCAAAAATCCTCAACAAAATACTAGCAAACAGAATCCAACAGCACATTAAAAGGATCATACACCATGATCAAGTGGGTTTTATTCCAGGAATGCAAGGATCTTCAATATACACAAATCAATCAACGTGATACACCATATTAACAAATTGATGGAGAAAAACCATATGATCATCTAAATAGATGCAGAGAAAGCTTTCGACAAAATTCAACACCCATTTATGATAAAAACCCTACAGGAAGTAGGCATAGAGGGAAATTTCCTCAACATAATAAAGGCCATACATGACAAACCCACAGCCAGCATTGTCCTCAATGGTGAAAAACTGAAACCATTTCCACTAAGATCAGGAACAAGACAAGGTTGTCCACTCTCACCACTCTTATTCAACATAGTTTTGGAAGTTTTAGCCACAGCAATCAGAGAAGAAAAGGAAATAAAAGGAATCCAAATCAGAAAAGAAGAAGTAAAGCTGTCACTGTTTGCAGATGACATGATACTATACATAGAGAATCCTAAAGATGCTACCAGAAAACTACTAGAGCTAATCAATGAATTTGGTAAAGTAGCAGGATACAAAATTAATACACAGAAATCTCTGTCATTCCTATATACTAATGATGAAAAATCTGAAAGTGAAATCAAGGAAACACTCCCATTTACCATTGCAACAAAAAGAATAAAATATCTAGGAATAAACCTACCTAAGGAGACAAAAGACCTGGATGCAGAAAATTATAAGACACCGATGAAAGAAATTAAAGATCATACAAATAGATGGAAAGATGTACCATGTCCTTGGATTGGAAGAATCAACATTTTGAAAATGACTCTACTACCCAAAGCAATCTACAGATTCAATGCAATCCCTATCAAACTACCACTGGCATTTTTCACAGAACTAGAACAAAAAATTTCACAATTTGTATGGAAACACAAAAGACCCCAAATAGCCAAAGCAATCTTGAGAACGAAAAATGGAGCTGGAGGAATCAGGCTCCCTGACTTCAGACTATACTACAAAGCTACAGTAATCAAGACAGTGTGGTACTGGCACAAAAACAGGAAGATAGATCAATGGAACAGGATAGAAAGCCCAGAGATAAACCCACACACATATGGTCACCTTATCTTTGATAAAGGAGGCAGGAATGTACAGTGGAGAAAGGACAGCCTCTTCAATAAGTGGTGCTGGGAAAACTGGACAGGGAAATGTAAAAGTATGAGATTAGATCACTCCCTAACACCATACACAAAAATAAGCTCAAAATGGATTAAAGACCTAAATGTAAGGCCAGACACTATCAAACTCTTAGAGGAAAACATAGGCAGAACACTCTATGACATAAATCACAGCAAGATCCTTTTTGACCCACCTCCTAGAGAAATGGAAATAAAGACAAAAATAAACACATGGGACCTAATGAAACTTAAAAGCTTTTGCACAGCAAAGGAAACCATAAACAAGACCAAAAGACAACCCTCAGAATGGGAGAAAATATTTGCAAATGAAGCAACTGACAAAGGATTAATCTCCAAAATTTATAAGCAGCTCATGCAGCTCAATAACAAAAAAAACAAACAACCCAATCCAAAAATGGGCAGAAGACCTAAATAGACATTTCTCCACAGAAGATATACAGACTGCCAAGAAACACATGAAAGGATGCTCAACATCTTTACTCATTAGAGAAATGCAAATCAAAACTACAATGAGGTATCATCTCACACCAGTCCGAATGGCCATCATCAAAAAATCTAGAAACAATAGATTCTGGAGAGGGTGTGGAAAAAAGGGAACACTCTTGCACTGCTGGTGGGAATGTGAATTGGTACAGCCACTATGGAGAACGGTATGGAGGTTCCTTAAAAAACTACAAATAGAACTACCATATGACCCAGCAATCCCACTACTAGGCATATACCCTGAGAAAACCATAATTCATAAAGAGTCATGTACCAAAATGTTCATAGCAGCCCTATTTACAATAGCCCAGAGCTGGAAACAACCTAAGTGTCCATCATCGGATGAACGGATAAAGAAGATGTGGCACATATATACAATGGAATATTACTCAGCCATAAAAAGAAATGAAATTGAGCTATTTGTAATGAGGTGGATGGACCTAGAGTCTGTCATACAGAGTGAAGTAAGTCAGAAAGAGAAAGACAAATACTGTATGCTGACACATATATATGGAATTTAAGAAAAA
Source organism: Mesoplodon mirus (assembly GCF_964341445.2). Classification (NCBI taxonomy): domain Eukaryota; kingdom Metazoa; phylum Chordata; class Mammalia; order Artiodactyla; family Ziphiidae; genus Mesoplodon; species Mesoplodon mirus. The sequence goes on from NC_138977.1 coordinate 186,845,492, forward strand.
AAATGTCATGAAGAACCTAGGGGTAAGACAGGAATAAAGACACAGACCTACTAGAGAATGGACTTGAGGATATGGGGAGGGGTAAGGGTAAGCTGTGACAAAGTGAAAGAGCGGCATGGACATATATACACTAGCAAACGTAAGGTAGATAGCTAGTGGGAAGCAGCCGCATAGCACAGGGAGATCAGCTCGGTGCTTTGTGACCGCCTGGAGGGGTGGGATAGGGAGGGTGGGAGGGAGACGCAAAAGGGAGGGGATATGGGAACATATGTATATGTATAACTGATTAAATTTGTTATAAAGCAAAAAAAATAGATTTTAGGGAAAAAACTAAAAAAAAAAAATACTTGTGGTAGGCAGAATAATAACCTGCCAAAGATGTCCAAGTCTGAATTCTGAAACCTTTGAATGTCAAATTATTTTATATGGCAAAAGGGACTTTGCAGATGTGATCAAGTTAAGAATATAGAGATGGGGAAGTTTTCTTGAATTATTTGTGTGGCCCAAGCTAATCTCATGGGTCCTTAAAGGCAGAAATCTTTCCTGGCTCTGGTCAGAGGGAGATGTGACTACAGAAGAAAGATTGAAGAGATATAAATTGTCTGGCTTTAAGAAAGAAGGAGGTTGCAAACCAAGAAATGTGGAAGGTTTCTAGAAGCTGGGAAAAGCAAGGAAACAGGTTCTCCCCTAAAGCCTCTAAGAAGGAACATAACCTTGGTGGCTTCTTGAATTTCACCCATGTTGAACTTCTAACCTACAGAAACTTAAGATAATAAATTTATGTTGTTCTAAGTCAAAAGAAAGTTGAATTTTAGAGCTTCCCTCTTGGCGCAGTGGTTGAGAGTCCGCCTGCCGATGCAGGGAATGCGGGTTCGTGCCCCGGTCTGGGAAGATCCCACATGCTGCGGAGCGGCCGGGCCCGTGAGCCATGGCCGCTAAGCCTGAGTGTCTGGAGCCTGTGCTCTGCAACGGGAGAGGCCACAAAAGTGAGAGGCCCTCGTACCGCAAAAAAAAAAAAAAAAAAAAAGAAAGAAAAGAAAGTTGAATTTTAGATAAACAATGTTTTTTCTTTCTTTTTTTAAGTGTTAAGTATGTTACATGAAATACTGGGGGCATATATATATTAATATTTATGTATTGTTTATCTTCAACTCAAATTTAATTGATTCTCCTGCATTTTACCTGGTGACCCTCCTAGTGCGTTTAGTGAAAAAAAAAAAAAATCAACTGAAAAGTTAATGTTTCTGGAATATGAGTTTATAATAAATTTGCTGAATCTTATAATGGTGCACATAAAATACACTTTAAAACAATACAATTAATTCATTAGCCTTTCCTTTGGTGTTATGGACAATCTTGTAGTAACTTACTTAAGTGATAAGTTTGAAAAAAACTGAATGCACAGCTGAAATTTAGTTTCAAAAATCTTTTCCTATGTAAATATAGATACATATAACCTTAAATTTTTGAGAAAAAAACATATATCACTTTTTATCAGGAATACTAATAAAAATACTTGGCAGATAGATTCTAAGTCACTCTGTACTCCTGGGACTTCTCATATACCTAACATGAACCTTCACCAATACAAAACTCCAAATGAAACAGAAAGTTTCATTAATCACTAACTTCATCTAGCATGAACTCAAATTTGCACTTTACTTCTCAAAAAATTCATTGAGAATGAAAAAATATTAAAGTATATATAATGTAAATGTGGTTTCTCTCTTTGGAGATTTAAGCCACTGCAATCATTTTACCTTAGGGAAATAGTTGATGGAATTTTCAAAGCAAGAATATAAATCAACAGGCTTGTCATTTCTCTGAAAGACTACTATACTAATGACAGCAATTATTTTTAAAGGACTGTTTTGAAATGTGTGGAACTGAGCCTTAATAATTTAGCTGTCTCTTTATAAATATACTCTCCTTCATCTATGAGAATTAAGTTACTTCTCGAACCTCATCAGCAGTTATGTGTCTACACTAATTCATCCCTGCCCACTGTCCTAGTTCTTCTTCTGATGAACAACAAACAGGGTGCTCAGGCTTGTTGGCGGTAGCTAGATATGTTGCAATGCCCCCAGAAAGATAAAAGGAACTGCCCCCAAACCTTGATTCCTGTAGAATCAAGGTTTTTCTGCTCACAGATTCATCAGTTTCTTCCAAGTTATCAAAAGTGTTATTTTATATTATAGATTTTGCAAGTACAGTGGAATAGAGATGCATGGGTCTGTTGATCTTCTGATCCCAGACATAAAGTCAGCACAAACAGGTTGCACAATTTCAAGCTTGGAAATGTAGCTTGTTTTTTGCCTTTGAATTGTATACCTGTTGCTGAAGACCTCACTGTATCGTGCATTTGCCTTGCAAATTTGGGAGTGGTCCTTGGCCCAAAGCAACAATATTTTCAATGATCACTTGGTGTACTCTGAGGTGTGCTACTGAAAAATAATTCTTTTTTTTTTTTTAGGATATATATTTTTTAATTTTTAAATTTTATTTTATTTTTATACAGCAGGTTCTAATTAGTCATCAATTTTATACACATCAGTGTATACATGTCAATCCCAATCGCCCAAATCAGAACACCACCATCCCCACCACCCCACAGCTTTTCCCCCCTTGGTGTCCATACGTTTGTTCTCTACATCTGTGTCTCAACTTCTGCCCTGCAAACCAGTTCATCTGTACCATTTTTCTAGGTTCCACATATATGCATTAATATACAATATTTGTTTGTCTTTCTGACTTACATCATTCTATATGACAGACTCTAGATCCATCCACATCTCAACAAATGACTCAATTTCATTCCCTTTTATGGCAGAATAATATTCCATTGTATATATGTACCACATCTTCTTTATCCATTCATCTGTCGATGGGCATTTAGGTTGCTTCCATGACCTGGCTATTCTACATAGTGCTGCAATGAACATTGGGGTGGATGTGTCTTTTTGAATTATGGTTTTCTCTGGGTATATGCCCAGTAGTGGAATTGCTGGATCATATGGTAATTATATTTTTAGTTTTTTAAGGAACCTCCATACTGTTCTCCATAGTGGCTGTATCAATTTACATTCCCACCAACAGTGCAAGAGGGTTCCCTTTTCTCCACACCCTCTCCAGCATTTCTTGCTTGTAGATTTTCTGATGATGGCCATTCTAACTGTTGTGAGGTGATACCTCATTGTAGTTTTGATTTGCATTTCTCTAATAATTAGTGACATTGACCAGCTTTTCATGTGCTTCTTGGCCAACTGTATGTCTTCTTTGGAGAAATGTCTATTTAGGTGTTCTGCCCATTTTTGGATTGGGTGGTTTTTCTTTAATATTGAGCTGCATGAGCTGTTTATATATTTTGGAGATTAATCCTTTGTCCGTTGATTCATTTGTAAGTATTTTCTCCCATTGTGAGGGTTGTCTTTTTGTGTTGTTTATTGTTTCCTTTGCTGTGCAAAAGCTTTTAGTTTAATTAGGTCCCATTTGTTTATTTTTGTTTTTATTTCCATCACTTTAGGAGGTGGATCAAAAAAGATCTTGCTGTGATTTATGTCAAAGAGTATTCTTCTTATGTTTTCCTCTAAGAGTTTTAGAGTGTCTGGTCTTATATTTAGGTCTTGAATCAATTTTGAGTTTATTTTTGTGTATGGTGTTAGGAAGTGTTCTAATTTCATTCATTTACATGTAGCTGTCCAGTTTTCCCAGCACCACTTATTGAAGAGACTGTCTTTTCTCCATTGTATATCCTTGCCTCCTTTGTCATAGATTAGTTGACCATAGGTGCATAGGTTTATCTCTGGGCTCTCTATCTTGTTCCATTGATCTATGATTCTGTTTCCTGCCAGTACCATATTGTCTTGATTACTGTAGCTTTGTAGTATAGTCTGAAGTCAGGGAATCTGATTCCTCCAGCTCTGTTTTTTTCCCTCAAGACTGCTTTGGCTATTCAGGGTCTTTTGTGTCTCCATACAAATTTTAAGATATTCTTTTGTAGTTCCGTAAAAAATGCCATGGGTAATTTGATAGGGATTGCATTGAACCTGTAGATTGCTTTGTGTAGTATAGTCATTTTCACAATATTGATTCTTTCAATCCAAGAACATGGTCTATCTCTCAATCTATTGGTATCAACTTTAATTTCTTTCATCAGTGTCTTATAGTTTTCTGCATACGTGTCTTCTGTCTCCCAAGGTAGGTTTATTCCTAGGTATTTTATTCTTTTTGTTGCAATGGTAAATGGGAGTGTTTCCTTCATTTCTCTTTCAGATTTTTCATCATTAGTATACAGGAATGCAAGAGATTTCTGTGCATTAATTTTGTATCCTGCAACTTTACCGAATTCATTGATTGGCTCTAGTAGTTTTCTGGTGGCATCTTTAGGATTCTCTATGTATAGTATCATGTCATCTGCAAACAGTGACAGGTTTACTTCTTCTTTTCCAATTTGGGTTCCTTTTATATTTTTTTCTTCTCTGATTGCCATGGCTCAGACTTCCAAAACTATGTTGAATAATAGTGGTGAGAGTGGACATCCTTGTCTTGTTCCTGATTTTAGAGGAAATGCTTTCAGTTTTTCACCATTGAGAATGATGTTTGCTGTGGGTTTGTCGTATATGGCCTTTATTATGTTGAGGTAGGTTCCCTCTATGCCCACTTTCTGGAGAGTTTTTACCATAAATCGGTGTTGAATTTTGTCAAAAGTTTTTTCTGCATCTATTGAGATGATCATATGGTTTTTCTTCTTCAATTTGTTAATATGGTGTATCACATTGATTGATTTGCATATATTGAAGAATCCTTGCATTCTTGGGATAAATCCCACCTAATCGTGGTGTATGATCCTTTTAATGTGTTGTTGGATTCTGTTTGCTAGTATTTTGTTGAGGATTTTTGCATCTATATTCATCAGTGATATTGGTCTGTAATTTTCTTTTTTTGTAGTATATTTGTCTGGTTTTGGTTTCAGGGTGATGGTTGCCTCATGGAATGAGTTTGGGAGTATTCCTTCCTCTGCAATTTTTTGGAAGAGTTTGAGAAGGATGGGTGTTAGCTCTTCTCTAAATGTCTGACGGAATTTGCCTGTGAAGCCATCTCATACTGGACTTTTGTTTGTTGGACGATTTTTAATCACAGTTTCAATCTCATTACTTCTGATTGGTCTGTTCATGTTTTCTATTTCTTCCTGGTTCAGTCTTGGAAGGTTACACCTTTGTAAGAATTTGTCCATTTCTTGCAGGTTGTCCATTTTATTGGCATAGAGTTGCTTGTAGTAGTCTCTTAGGATGCTTTGTATTTCTGCGGTTTCTGTTGTAACTTCTCCTCTTTCATTTCTAATTTCTTTATTTGAGTCCACTCCCTCTTTTTCTTGATGAGTCTGGCCAATGGTTTATCAATTTTGTTTTTCTTCTCAAAGAAGTAGCTTTTAGTTTTATTGATCTTTGCTATTATTTTCTTTGTTTCTATTTCATGTATTTCTGCTCTGATCTTTATGATATCCTTCCTTCTGCTAACTTTGGGTTTTGTTTGTTCTTCTTTCTCCAGTTCTTTTAGGTGTAAGGTTAGATTGTTTATTCCAGAGTTTTCTTGTTTCTTGAGGTAGGCTTGTATAGCTATAAACTTCCCTCTTAGATCTGCTTTTGCTGCATCCCAGAGGTTTTGGATCATACTGTTTTCATTGTCATTGGTCTGTAGGTATGTTTTTTGTTTTTTTTGTCGGTATGCAGGCCTCTCACTGTCGTGGCCTCTCCCGTTGTGGAGCACAGGCTCCGGACACACAGGCTCAGCAGCCATGGCTCACGGGCCCAGCCGCTTCGCGGCATGTGGGATCCTCCCGGATCAGGGCACAAACCTGTGTCCCCTGCATTGGCAGGCAGACTCTCAAGCACTGCCCCACCATGGAAGCCCTGTACGTATGTTTTGATTTCCTCTTTGATTTCTTCAGTGATTTCTTGGTTATTTAGTAATGTATTTATTAGCCTCCATGTGTTTGTGTTTTTTACTTTTTTTTCTCCCTGTAATTCATTTCTAATCTCATAGCATTGTGGTCAGAAAAGATGCTTGATATGATTTCAGTTTTCTTAAATTTACTGTGGCTTGACCTGTGAGCCAAGATGTGATCTATCCTGGAGAATGTTCCGTGCACACTGAGAAGAAAGTGTAATCTGCTCTTTTTGGATGGAATGTCCTATAAATATCTATTAAATCTATCTGGTCTATTTTGTCATTTAAACCTTCTGTTTTCTTATTTATTTTCATTTTTGATGATCTGTCCATTGGTGTAAGTGAGGTGTTAAAGTCCCCCACTATTATTGTGCTACTGTTGATTTCCTCTTTTATAGCTGTTAGCAGTAGTCCTATGTATTGAGGTGCTCCTATGTTGGGTGCATATATATTTATAATTGTTATATCTTCTTCTTGGATTGATCCCTTGATCATCATGTAGTGTCCTTCCTTGTCTCTTGTAACATTCTTTATTTTAAAGTCTATTTTATCTGATAGGAGTATTGTTACTCTAGCTTTCTTTTGATTTCCATTTGCATGCAGTATCTTTTTCCATCCCCTCACTTTCAGTCTGTATGTGTCCCTAGGTCTGAAGTGGGTCTCTTGTAGCCAGCATATATATGGGTGTTTCCCACTTAGAGAAGTTCCTTTAGCATTTGCTGTTGAGCTGGTTTGGTGGTGCTGAATTCTCTTAGATTTTGCTTGTCTGTAAAGCTTTTGATTTCTCCATCGAATCTGTATGATATCCTCGCTGGGTAGAGTAATCTTGGTTGTAGTTTCTTCCTTTTCATCATTTAAGTATATCATGCCACTCCCTTCTGGCTTGTAGAGTTTCTGCTGAGAAATCTGGTGTTAACCTTATGGGAGTTCCTTTGTATGTTATTTGTCATTTTCCCCTTGCTGCTTTCAATAATTTTTCTTTGTCTTTAATTTTTGCCAATTTGATTACTATGTGTCTGGGCATGTTTCTCCTTGGGTTTATCCTGTATGGGACTCTCTGAGCTTCCTGGACTTGGGCGGCTATTTCATTTCCCATGTTAGGGAAGTGTTCGACTATAATCCCTTCAAATATTTTCTCGGGTCCTTTCTCTCTCTCTTCTCCTTCTGGGACCCCTATAATGCAAATGTTATTGCATTTAATATTGTCCCAGAGGTCTCTTAGGCTGTCTTCATTTCTTTTCATTCTTTTTTCTTTATTCTCTTCTGCAGCAGTGAATTCCACCCTTCTGCCTTCCAGGTCACTTATCCATTCTTCTGCCTCAGCTATTCTGCTATTGATTCCTTCTAGTGTAGTTTTCATTTCAGTTATTGTATTGTTCATGTCTGTTTGTTCTTTAATTCTTCTAGGTCTCTGTTCAATATTTCTTGCATATTCTTGATCTTTGCCTCCATTCTTTTTCCAAGGTCCTGGATCATCTTCACTATCATTATTCTGAATTCTTTTTCTGGAAGGTTGCCTATCTCCACTTCATTTAGTTGTTTTTCTGGGGTTTTATCTTGTTCCTTCATCTGGTACATAGCCCTCTGCCTTTTCATCTTGCCTATCTTTCTGCGAATGTGGTTTGTGTTCCACAGGCTGCAGGATTGTATTTCTTCTTGTCTCTGCTGTCTGCCCTCTGGTGGATGAGGCTATGTAAGAGGCTTGTGTAAGTTTCCTGATGGAAGGGACTGGTGGTGGGTAGCTCTGACTGCTGCTCTGGTGGGTGGAGCTCAGTAAAACTTTAATCCACTTGACTATTGATGGGTGGGCCTGGGTTCCCTCCCTTTTGGTTGTTTGGTCTGAGGCAACCCAATACTGGAGGTTACCTTGGCTCTCTAATGGGGCTAATGACAGACTCTGGGAGGTCTCACGCCAAGGAGTACTTCCCAGAACTTCTGCTGCCAGTGTCCTTGTCCCCACCATTTTCAACAGCCAACCCCCACCTCTGCAGGAGACCCCCCAACACCAGCAGGTAGGTCTGTTTCAGTCTCCCCTGGGGTCACTGCTCCTTCCCCTGGGTCCCGATGTGCACACTACTTTGTGTGTGCCCTCCAAGAGTGGAGTCTCTGTTTCCCCCAGTCCTGTCAAAGTCCTACAATCAAATCCCAATAGCTTTCAAAGTCTGATTCTCTAGGAATTCCTCCTTCTGTTGCCAGGCTCCCAGTCTGGGATGCCTGACGTGGGGCTCAGAACTTTCACTCCAGTGGGTGGACTTCTGTGGTATAAGTGTTCTCCAGTCTGTGAATCACCCAACCAGCAGTTATGGGATTTGATTTTACTGTGATTGCTCCCCTCCTATTGTCTCATTGTGGCTTCTCCTTTGCCTTTGGATGTGGGGTATCTTTTTTGGTGAGTTATAGTGTCTTCCTGTCAAAGACTGTCCATCAGCCAGTTGTTACTCTGGTGCTCTAGCAAGAGGGAGAGCAGGTCCTTTCACTTCATCATCTTGGTTCCTCTCCGTAAAATAATTCTTAATAAGGAAAAAAAAAAAAGTATCTCCTCTGTGGTCCTGCTCCAGAGCCTAACATATTATTATTATTATTATTTCATCCTATAGTTTAAGGCAAGAACCTGCAAATGTTTTCTATAAAGGGCAAATTAGTAAATATTTTCAGTTTTATGGATATAAGTTCTCAGTTACAACTACTCAACTCTGTCCTTGCAGCACTGAGGAAGTCACAGAAAATATGTAAATACAATGGAGTATGGCTCTGGCTGTGTTTCAATAATTTTTACTTACAAATACAGGCAATAGGACAGATCTGACCTGTAGGGTATAATGTCGTCTACCTCATTAAAAGCAATATTTCTTTAGAAGGCCTTGGTAAACTTCAAACCCTTTGGAAAAGAACCATATTAAGTCATGTCCTGTCTTTCATAATTTATTGTAAACTGTCTTATCCAATTTTCACCCAGTTTTCTGAAGACTGGGAAAAATACAGAATTTTTTGGTAGAGGAAAAGTAAATTCAAGGAGAAAGCAATATTCTACCAATATATCCTATAGAATGCCAAAGTAGGAGATGAACAGTTATTATAATAAAAAGGATCAACTGTGATTTTGAAATTCTAATTTTAAAAAGTGAATTGGCTTTCTTTTCTCTAGAATTGTCAGTCTTTAATATGCTAACATATATTGTAGATCTCCAAGATTAGATTACAGTATAAATTGTATTCCAAATAGTACCTTAATTTCACACTGCACAGGTAAAAATATCTAGCCAGCATTAAAAATATAATTTCTCTTCAAGATGAATGGCAGAGAATGGCACTCAATTCTAGAGTGTTTATCATAATGAACATTGTGGTGATGTTAAGGAGAAAATCATAATAGGCATTCATGCTTTGGAATTATCATCTCTAAAAAGCTATAAAGAAGCCATAGAATTCTGAAAATTATCTTTGGAAAATTAAAGTTACACAATGCTAACTTTAAATATTTATTTATCTACCTGTACATTTCTTAATTTTCAATGTACATTTGTATTATACTGATAAGAAAAAGTTTATCATTGCCATGCTCCTACATTTTGTCATTCCTCATGTATTTATTTGGCTTCCTCCAAGCACTGAGAACTGAATGAGGCTCTGGATTTGGAAAAGAACACATTATTTTTCTAAGCGTTCTTCTGGTTTTCAGGGGCCTCACTTTACTCCCTTAAATTTTAGGTCTTTCACATTACCTCTAATTGTTCAACATGCTTGATAAAGGCTAATTCTTTTTAAGCACTGTATCATGAGCTCCAAAATTACCTTTCACTACTTCTTTCCTTCCACCACCTTGTGTAATTACTCATTCTATTTTATAGGCCTACAAAGGAAAAAAAACTAATTTCTGCCAAATAATATAAACTAATGTTAAATTCTCCATGAATATATTTTCATTCTAAAAGTTATGTGGTAGTAACTTATCAAAATTCCTAACCCCATTTTAATTTTAACATTGTTTGTTTCATATTTTACAGATTATACATTGATCTGTATGTTCTTTCATCTGTCTATTGTTCTATTACCTCTCTGTTCCTACTATTTCTATTGCCTGTGATATTTCAAATGTGTGTTTCCATACTTTAATGCAAAAAAAATTCTTAATCTTTTATGCTATAAGTACAATTGTAGAACAAATTTTTGTAGTAGAAATGGGACCAAATGGCTACATGTGTGAAGTCCTTGATATGTGCCAGGTATGATACTTCTATTAATTCTACTCCTTGCAAATATATCACAAGAATGACATTATTATACTCATCTAATGTGGGAAACTGAGAATTCGAGAATTTAAGTACTATCGATCTGGAGAACCTTACTTTGAACTCAGGTATGTATGACTCAATAATCTCATTTTTTCCACCACAACGTATTGACTCTCTTGCATACTTTGAAAAGAAATAGATTCCATGGCTAAATCAGATGTGAAGTATTTTTAATTATGTAAATTTTTGTTTGCTTTCTGGGACATCATTTATCTTTATCTTATACATATTATTCTCTGTCAAAGACATATTGGCCTCTAGCCACAAAAGACCACAAAGGACTACAGAATAAGGAGTTTTATTGTTTTGACTCATTTCTTATATTACTAGGAACTAAGCAATGATATCTTCAAATCTTCATTTATAGCAAGACCAAATTTTGGAAGATTTTCTTTCTACAACTAGTGTTCGAAACATAAATAATGTTGTCAGATCTAGATTTTGTAATTGTTGAGATAACCTCAAGAAAGTAAGAAAATATAATGTATGTCATTACATTGCTCCCAGTTATTTAGTAACCAGTTATAATTTAGCCTAAAGAAATTATCCTATTCTATTTTATTTTTTATTTATTTATTTATTTTGTGGTACCCTGGCCTCTCACTGTTGTGGCCTCTCCCGTTGCGGAGCACAGGCTCCGGACGCGCAGGTTCAGTGGCCATGGCTCACCAGCTCAGCCGCTCTGCAGTACGTGGGATTTTCCCAGACCGGGGCACAAACCCATGTCCCCTGCATCGGCAGGCAGACTCTCAACAACTGCACCACCAGGGTAGCCCAGAAATTATCCTATTTTATATGCTGGTTTATTAACCAAGTTCATAAGTGGTATCCTCTAATCTAAAAGCTTTCTTTTTGAAAATCCCATATGTGTCTACTAATTAATAAAGAGCATAGATTTCACATTTTTGCAGAAAGATTGGGTTCCTCCTGACAATGATTTAAAGGAAACAGTTACCATTGTGTCTCTCTGTTGAACAATTCAGTATCAGTAATGATAAAAAAACTTCAAGAGGGCCTCCCTGGTGGCGCAGTGGTTGAGAGTCCGCCTGCCGATGCGGGGGACGCGGGTTCGTGCCCCGGTCTGGGAGGATCCCATATGCCGCGGAGCGGCTGGGCCCGTGAGCCATGGCCGCTGGGCCTGCGCATCCGGAGCCTGTGCTCCGCAACGGGAGAGGCCACAACAGTGAGAGGCCCGCATACCGCAAAAAGGAAAAAAAAAAAAAAAAAAAAAAAAAAAAAAAAAAAAAAAACAACTTCAAGAGCCTGAATGTAAAAATAGATCCCAGTACTGCTTGTTAATAATGACATTTGATATTTTACTAGAATTAATCTTTCAGCCTGCTCAAGTCTTTAATGATCTTGTCATAATGGAAAAAGCTGGAAACAATCTAAATTCAACTACATATATCAGATGCAGAACTCAAGACTGGATAGGTGTGTTGATTCCTCTCTGATGTATTGATTCTTTTGTCCCAGCCTAGATACTGGCCACTGAGAGGCTCAGGAGGAATTGTGCTGTTGAGCTAGGCAAGATTTACACTTGCTTCCCAGAGATGATGCTGCAAACTGAAACCATGTTGGATTTAGGGCTATTGAGTAGGGATGCATAGAGGAAGCACAATCTGAAATTTTCCATAATTCTCGAAAATATTTTAGAGAATTAAGAACAGTACTATTGAGAAATATGTATTTAAATGTCCTTAAAATTCTTCTGAAACACTGATGGCTTGAAGAAGGAGAAGTGGCTGTGTGCACCAGAGTGGAAAGCATTCAGCATATGGAAGATGCCAAAATGTACCCTAACTCTTCCAAGATACTTCTTACTGCCATAAATTGGTGATAATAATAGTAATGCTTATCCATTTCATAAGGAAATTATAAGGTCTAATAAAATAAGCATGTGAATCTACGGTCTAATTTGAAAAGGATTGTCCAAGACTTTGGCATCATTGTATCTCTTTTGGAAAGAGGTTGTGAGTGAAGAAAACATATCAATGTCAGTTTTCAGTTACTGTGCTTTGTTATGGTTAATGCTCACAGAGTAATTTTTGCAAAGACCAATAATAACAAATAGCATACTTGTTAATGGCAGGAGACCTTGAAGATAACTGCCTTGGATACAGATTAGAGAAAAATCTATGAATATCAATTATATTATTGTTGTTTTTTCAATATTTAGAAATAATTGGAGACTATAGTGAGTGGACATTCCATACTCAGTTCTTCTCACAACAATGAAAATAGAATTTTGCAAGCATCTTTAGGGACAAAGCTGCAGATTAATGTGGAGTACTATAGCAATGATACCTCATACATTTTCCATATAAATTAAATTTATTTTTTATTTGTTTATCACTCGCTCATGAAAAGTACTGGATTTATCATCTCCAAGTTTGATGGCAGAGACTGTGATTATCTTATATAAAATATGGGCTACGTGGCATATGTGATATTCATTGCAGAAGATTGTGGAGCAATAAGAGGGATGTAGAGTTGCTGTCTGCATGAGGCGCACTCTGTTACTGGCAGTTAGCTTATGCAGTCTATGTAGAGAGATATCTGGCTGCTAATTAGGTGAGACATGCCATATATATTAAGCTGCCAAACTGATGACTCTAAAAATTGTAATATTGCTTTCATTTCAAAACTTTGCTAAGATTGGCAAGTCCTGAAAATTATATGCTTTCTTATGAGTAAGACCAACTTGAAGACAATTTCTGAATTCCTCAGAAAAGTGGGAAACATTATTTACAGAGAAATATCCAGGCCTGACATTTAGAAAAGAATGGGTGCATTTCAACTAGATTAAATAAGAAGGGTTGAATTTGCAGCTCTCCCGAGTTATTTTTGATTTCTGATTTTTGATGGTCATTAGTCCAGTCAATTGAATGATAATTGATGGAGCTGGAACATAAATCCCTGGGACTAATTTCAAACTCCATCCATACTCTTAACCAGTATACTACATGCCCCCCTTTCCCACACTTTATTCCTGCTTGTTATCTCTAAACTTCAAGCTCTGTAAAAGAGTATAAGTCATTTAAGATAGCTTAAAACATTGGGTGAGATTTTAATGAGGTCAAGATCAAATATATTTCATGAAGAGATCTATCATTTAAATACTCAGTTCACAGCTGTCCTACATCTATTCCCTATTAGATTCTCCCAAATAAGCATGGTTAGAAGTATACTATTTTTGGCAACCTTAATTATATAATAGAAGTCATATTACTTAGAATTTGTCCAGTGAGGATATGAAGCATTCAAAAGTCATTATAGAAAGAATTTGAGAGATCTGGAAATTAAAAAAAAATAATGACAACTTATAAGTATTTAATAGAAGTTCTCTCCCATATTTGGTAAAGTTTCTCTCCCATATTTGGTAAAGTTGGGTGTTGCTTTTAGGCTGGGCTACTGCTCTCTGGTCTTCCCACTAGCATTGGGCTATATATATGTTTCCTCATGCTGTTGCCTTGACTGGGAAATTTGTTGCTCCACAGCCTCTACATGTCTAAATGGTACACAATACTCACAATCCTGATAAAATCTCACCCCCTCTAGGAAATGCTGTCTTACCTATCCCACAGTAAGATGCTTTCATTCTAGATTCTTATTACCATAAGAGTATACCCTATGCTTTGCAGACTTCATATTGTGATATATTTTCTTAAAACAATCTTTGAGCCATAGGATCCAGGGACGAGATTTACATTTTGATAGTATGAAAAAGCCCAAAGTACATTCAGAGGCAAAATATAAGGTTCAAAGAAGATTAGCAGATTAACTAGTTTCATAAAAGACATTAATTTAACATTCATTTGCAAAATTGACTTCTACAGGTTCTGCTTCCTCTTAGGATATAGATGGATGCAAAGATGGTATGCATGAATGAAACACATGGTCCATTTTATGAATGATCACAGAATAAAATATTGGCAGCCATAAAAATAGTTACAAAGAAAATGACTGAAATGTATCAATAACAAGTTAAGGGCCAAGTATGGATGTGCATTCAGTTTAGAATTCCTGGGAGGACCAGACTCATGGGAGGTACACACCCTTTGATATCTCTATTTTTTGGACTTTTTCTGGTACCAATAAGAAATATTTAGAGCAGAAACCTGAGGGAGCCTTTTGGTGGTTTAGATGGTCAGGGTATGATAAAGTCTAAGGGAAGAATAGGAGAAAGCCCTTCCACAATCCTGACCCTACATGAGTAAAAGGGGGTGGTCAACCACTGCTGGCAACTTTGCTCTGATATGTCTGTTACTGGGGCAAGGGCATAAAACAACACCTCCCACACCCAACACAAACATACACTACCAAGCAAAAGTCATCAAGAAAGCATAGAATATCCATTTTTCCTACCTTGAACTGGCACTATGGAAAAGTCATCTGCCACTGTAGAACAAGCAGGAGACTTGTTCCTAATATCCTATACTGATACCATGCTACAACTTGCAAAGGGTCAGGAGACTCATTCAACCCCAAGAAATCCCACCAATAAAAGGTTTTGTGTGTCTTGGGCAAAAGGTCAGGAAACCAGAATATTGCAGTGGCCCAGCTCCTTAAGCTCAGGTTCCCAGAGCCTGCCTAAGACTGAGGCTAAAGAAGAAAATCTCAGAAACAAACAGCTTTCTCCCTTATTACCATCCTGGGAACCTTATACAGAGTAAAAATGCAATAATAGTTTATCACTAGGTTAAGGGCAAGAATACAGAGAGCTACCCCTTTTATGATGCAGGCATACAGTACCTGCTGAAAGGTTAGGTTGGAAGAAGCACACACACACAAAATATCTCCAGCTTCAGGCCACACACTAAAAATAAGATAGCATCAATCAACCACTAAAGTAACTTAAAACACTGAAGATAAATGTAGAAACTACAGGGCTTCCCTGGTGGGGGAGTGGTTGAGGGTCCGCCTGCCGATGCAGGGGACACGGGTTCGTGCCCCAGTCTGGGATGATCCCACATGCCGCGGAGCAGCTGGGCCCGTGAGCCATGGCCGCTGAGCCTGCACGTCCGGAGCCTGTGCTCCACAACGGGAGAGGCCACAGCAGTGAGAGGCCTGCATACCAAAAAAAAAAAAAAATATATATATATATATATATATAGAAACTACGAAATTCAAACCCAGCTCAACTACTGCCTACATTAGACAATCCCACATACTAATAACTCAAAAGAAGAATACGCAAACATATTTTTAATTAATTTCTTTAGTTTCTAATTTTTTATAAACAGTATCTGGCATTCAATACAATAATTATAAGACATGCTAAAAAGCAACAATAAAAATGACCCATAGAAAAAAAGATAGTTGTGGTGATATTGGAATTATTAAAAAGGAATTAACAATAAATAGAGAATCCAAGAATTGTGAGAAAGCATCAAATGGTCTAACATATGTGTATTTTGAGTCTCAGAAAGAGAAATGATTGATAGAGAATAGGGCAGAAGAAATAATTGAAGTGATAATAGCTGAGAATTTTCTAAGCTTAATTTCAAGAAAGATAGACTTCTGATCAAGAAACATTACTAAGAATGAAGAGCTAAATTACAAAATAATAAAAGGTCAATTTCTCAAGAAGCCATAACAATCCTAGATGTATATAAACATAAAAACAAAACTTCAAATTACATAAATAAAAGTCTGATAGACTAGATAAAGTAATAGACACATGCCCAATTAGACTTAAACATCGCTCTCTCAGTAATGTATAGATTTATAGTAATATATAGCAATGTATAGACAAAACTCAGAAAGATATAGCCTTGTACAACACTGTCAAATAAATTGAACTAATTGACATTAATGAAAAACCCATTAATATAAGAAGATTACACATCCTGTTCAAGACATTCAACAAGACTGACCATAATAAAATTTGCAAATTAAAAAAATACATATTATGATATCTGAAAACAATGGAATTAAACTAGAAATAAGAATGAGAGAAAATAACAGAAAAATGCCCAACATACTTGAAAAATAAAAATAATATTTTGAAATAATGCATGAGTAAAAGAGAAAAGACAGGTTAAAAAATATTTTTAACTGAATTAAAATACAATATCAATATATCAAAACTTGTGAAATTCAGCTAAAGCTACTTTTAGAGGGAAATTCATAACATTACATTCTTTTATTAGAAAAGAAAAAAAGTCTAAAATTTAACCCAAAGTAAGTAGGAGGAAGGAAATAACAATGACAAAAGGAATCAATGAATTAGAAAACAGAAAACATTATAGAAAATGAATGGAAGTAAAAGCTGGTTTGTTGAAAAATTATTAAAATTAATAATCTAGTCCAGTTGATCAATTAAAAACAATACCAGACTAAAATAATTATAGAAATGAAAGAAGAAACATCCTACAAAACCAACAAATATTAAAAAGAAAAAAGGTAATAATATGAATATTCAATGTCAATGCATCCTACAAATGTGATAACACGAGTAAATTTCCTGAAAGACAATAACTAAAGAAGAATTAGATATGCTGAATTTAAATGAAATTCACATTACAGTTATAGCCCATATATAAATATTCCAAGCCTAAGTTAATTCTACATTAGTGAATTCCACCAAATTTAAAGAAATAAAAAATACCAATTTTATACAGACTCCTCCACAAGTGGAAAAGGAGGAACTATGTACGGA
The DNA here is from genome assembly GCF_964341445.2 of Mesoplodon mirus. Taxonomy (NCBI): domain Eukaryota; kingdom Metazoa; phylum Chordata; class Mammalia; order Artiodactyla; family Ziphiidae; genus Mesoplodon; species Mesoplodon mirus. The sequence goes on from NC_138977.1 coordinate 186,862,394, forward strand.
CACATTTTATAAAAAAAAATTTTAAGCTGACACCAAATTCAGGAAAGACAGTACGATAACTAAATAAAATTACAAAACTATAATGTTTACAAATATAGACTCAAAAATCCTTACATAATAGTAACAACTTGAATCCAGCAATATCTAAAAATAATGTATAAAAATAGTAGTACATCATTGCCAAGTAGGCTTATTTAAAGAAACCAAGAATTGTTCAATCTTTAAAAAGCAAACATTATAATTGTCCACATCAACAGAATAGATAAGAAAATATATAATCATGTCAATAGGTACAGGAAAAAAATTTAAGAAAATTAAATATCCATCCAAGTTAAATTTAGCAGTGAACTAAAAATAGAAGATAACTTCCTCAACTTAATAAAGTACCTTTATAAAAAACCCACCAATTATCTAATATTTAACATAGAAAGATGAAATTCTTTCATCCTATGATTGGAAACAAAACAAAAATTTCCACCCACACAACTTCTAATCAAAATTGTACTGTCCTAACAAGTGAAGTAAAGTAACAACAACAAAAAAAAAAGACATTAATTATTGGAAGGGAAAAAGTACTGTCTTTATAGGCAGACAAACAAAACTTATAAGTAGTAAATCATAAGGAATCCTTAAAAAGAGAAACCAGAACTATATGCACATTTAGCAAGTTTATAGAACACAAGGTCAACATAAAAAAATTCTATTTCTACATAACAATGAATAATTATTAAAATATTAAATATTTTATATTATAATTAAATTAGTCTATTAATAGTACATTTACTGAAAGATATATGAGTGCTGTACCCTAATACCTACAAAATACTGCAAAGAAAAAATTAAGACAAACATCTAATTTTTTTTTAAAGGGGAAATTATTTGTACAGTAATTTCACACAAAAAATGCTCAACATCAACCATTTGGTATGAGGTAAAAGCAAATTAAAAACAAAATGAGATACCAATATGCATGCACAAGAATAGTTTGAAATAAAAAGACTGCAAATGCTAAGAGTAGGCAAGGATATGGAGGAAGTTGAACACTAAGATATGGCTAATGGGAAAGAAAAATGATAGAGCAATGTTAGCTGTATTCAGTTGTATTTATTAAGATTAACGTTTCATTCCAACATGACTAAGTTATTCTATTCTGAAGGAAAATGAAAGCTTGTGCCCACACAGACTTGCACACAAATGTTCGTAGCAGCAACATTTGTAACAGGCAATATGAGGAAAGTTGATATCAAGAGGTGAATGTATAATATCAAGAATTGAATGGATAAAAGGCAGAATATTCCACATACTGGTATATTATGTAGCAATAAAATGAAAGAAACTAGTGATACATGAAACAATGTGATTAAATCTCAAGATAGTATGCTAAATAAAAAAAAAAAAACTAGACAGAAAACCCAAACAATTTAATATTTATTTAACATGTAACCAAATGCAAAATTATAGCAACAGAAAGAAAATCAGTTGTTGTCAAGGGACATGGGTCAGGGCAGGAATTGACTGCAAAGGGATACTTGGGAACATTTTTGGAGTACGCATATATATTCTAAAACTTAATTGTGTTTATGGTTGTACATTTGCAAATATTTATCAAATATCATCAGATTATATACTCACTTAAAATAGGTGAAAGTTATTGTGAATATATCATACTTCAAGAAAGCTATATTACCTTTTAGAAATGTAAAACATGTAGGGATAGATATATAAAAAATATTTGTAAATCCTATGCAAAAAAAATAAATATTTCTGAGAGAATTTTAAAAAAACAGTATCTAAATCAATTTAGAGATATAAAATGTTCATGGACTAGAAGACTCAGTATTGTTAACATAGCAATTCCCCTTAAATTGCTTTATAGACTCAAAGAAATTCAGGAAGCTAATGGTCTAATATATGTTGAGAATCAAAACATTTTGAAATAAAAGTATAAAGTTGGTCAACTTACATTATTCCAATTTAGGACTTACTGTAAAAACTACAGTGATCAGAGAATATGGAAATGGCTTAAGAATACACATTAAATCAATAGATTAAAGTCATCAGAAAAATATCTCTGTGTGTTCACCTGAGTTTTCAAAAGAGGTGTCAAGATAATTAAATAGGCAAGAATAGCCTTACCAAAAAAAGATGATGCAAAAACTGAACATCTCTATAAAAAATGAAACCTAACACCATATAGAAAATCTAACACCGTATACAAAAACAAAACAAAACAAAAAACTCAAAAAAGTCATAGACCTCAATATAAGAACTAAAATGATAATACTTTTAAAAGAAAAATTGAGATTATATTTGGGGCTTTGGGCTAAAGAATTTTTAATAGGACAAAATGGTATGAACTAAAAATAAAAAAAATGGAGTTTATCAAAATTACAAAATTTTGCTCTTTGTAAGACATTTTTAACAGAATGTAAACACAGCCATAGACTGGGAGAAATATTCTCAAAATGGATAGCTGATAAAGTCCTATTATGTAGAATATATAACACTTCTAACTTAATAACAAAAAGACAAACAACTCAATTAAAAAAACTGGGCAAAAGATTTGAATTGGCACTTACCAAAAAAGAAAAAAAAAAGTACCAATGTCAATTAAGAACATGAATAATATTCAACATAATTAAATGTCAGAGAAATGAAAATTAAGCCACAATGAAATACCTGCAGCCTCACTGAAACTGAAACAATTTAGAGGGTTTTTAAATTGTTTTTATTTTTTCATATAGTAATATTGCTTTTTTTCTTTTCATGCTCAGTTCCATGTATTTTGACATGTATAGAGTTGTGTAACCACCACCACATTGAGGATGCAGAACAGCTCCATAATTGTGAAATTTCCCTCATGCTTTTGTGACACTTCTACTCACAATCCCTACAACCACTGATCTTTCTGTCATGGATCTTTCTGTTACTTTTCATTTTTCAGGAATGTCAAATAAATGTACGTTACATCACACAGTACATAATATTTTGATACTAGCTTCTCTCACTCAGTACAATGTTCTAAAGATTTTTCCGTTCACTTTCTTGCATTGTGTCAATAGTTCCTTTTTACTGCTGAATAGTATTCAAGAATTGCCATAAAAAGACTGCCAATACCATGTACTGAGATTACATGGACCAACTGGATATTTTACAACTTAATGGTGGGAATGAAAAATGATACAGCTTTTCTGGCAATCAGTTTGGTAGGTTTTTTTTTCTTCTTCAAATAAAGTTATATATATATATACTTACCATATGACTCAGAACTTTCATTTCTAAGCATTATTCAAAAGAAATGAAAAACTTAAGTCAGAACAAAGACCTGTCATGACTATTCATATCTTCATTTGTAATGGCCAAAATTTGGCAAAAACCCCAGTGTCTGTCACCTGTTGAATACATAGACAATTGTGGTGTATTCATACAATGGGACACTGTTCAGCAATAAAAAGGATAAGTGAACCAATATGGATGCATTTATGTTAAGTGAAAGAAGACAGAAATAGCATACTGTATTTTGCATTCCTGAAAAGCAAAATTACAGGTATAAAACAGATTAACCATTGTCAGGACCTGAGAATAGGAGCAGGGGAGAGGGATTGATTACAAAGAGACACATGGAATTTTTTTGCTGTGTTAAAAATATTATAAATCTTGATTTATGACTATACAAATTTCTTAAAATTCACCAAATTATACCCCGAAAAGGGATGAATTTTATTATATATAAATTGCCACAATTTAAGAAAATGACTTCCAAATAGCTTTTTTATTCCAGTATGATTTAGCTATAATTCCTATCTAGGAGAATTTCAATAAGACCTCATTCAAAACACTATCATGAAAACAGAGACTTTCTCTTTTATGAAGTATCTTTTAAATGGGCTATAAGCAAATGTTTTTATTATATCTTTACTATTTTCTATTGCCAAATAGGCCACTATGGTTAATGTGTATATTAGCTTGATCTCTGTTTCTCGTATTTTTTACACTGAGAGCTTGTAGTTGTCCCTTATTAAGTTGCCTTTTCTCTTTTTTCCCCACATAAACTGGACACAGTCTTCTCTTCAAAGATCATCATTCCAGGGCTTCTCTGGTGGCACTGTGTTTAGGAATCCACCTGCCAATGCGGGGGACACAGGTTTGAGTCCTGGTCCAGAAGGATCCCACATGCCGTGGAGCAACTAAGCCCATGCGCCACAACTACTGAAACCCGTGCCTAGAGCCCATGCTCCGCAACAAGAGAAGCCACCACAATGAGAAGCCCATGCACCACAGTGAAGAGTAGACCCAGCTCTCCGCAACTAGAGAAAGCCTGTGTGCAGCCACGAAGACCTAACGCAGCCAAAAAAAAAAAAAAAAAAAAAAAAACTAGTTAAAAAAAATCATCATTCCCCAAATGTATTTTAAATGCATAACTATTCTGGAATTCCTATTCACAAGAATGCTGTTTTATTTTCTTGTTATCACGTGAATGTTATCATGTAAGTGAAGAAATTATATTTTCCAGGCTTCGTGGAATACTTGCAATATATTTTTTTTTTTTTCTGTACGAGGGCCTCTCACTGTTGTGGCCTCTCCCGTTGCAGAGCACAGGCTCCGGACGCACAGGCTCAGCAGCCATGACTCACAGGCCCAGCTGCTCCGCGGCATGTGGGATCCTCCCGGACCAGGGCACGAACCCGTGTCTCCTGCATCGGCAGGCAGACTCTCAACCACTGCCCCACCAGGGAAGCCCGAATACTTGCAATTAAAAAAAAACCCTTTTCTTTACAAATATATGGGTGCTTGTGATTGCTTGAGATATTCATACCACTGAGCCTGGGTAAACAAAGACCTTAGCTATTTATGATTCAATACATATATAAAGAAATTAAACAGTTCTCAGATTTTTTTGTTGTTGTTTGTTTTTGTAATTATATAAATTGGGAGCCATAAATATTTCCATGAGTAATGCCCGTCCGGCGGCCTCACACTCGGCTGCTGCTCCAACCCGGACCCCAGCACCAAGGTGGGAGCAGAACCTAATTCTCAACATATCTATTGAATGCCTACTGCTTCAGGTACTGTTCCAGACTGGGGATAAAACAGAAGCAAAACAGGAAACTCCTTCTGTCATGTGGTTTACATTTTGGTGAAGGCAGACAGAGAATAAACAAAACAAATAAATACATGATATAATTCTAAAATCCCATATCCAAATTTCTCAAATAAAAAAATCATTGAAAACTGAAAATCTTCTCATAACTTATTGTCTGGCAAAACTGAACTGTATCTGTCTGAGCTGATACAAACCTCTTTATAATCTTTATTTGTCAGCCTCAGTCTGTCTATTCATATATGTCACTAAGAAGTGTTAGTATGTTTGATTTAGTGGTTGCTATCCTAAACCTTATTGAATGTTCCAGATGTAAAGTATATATCCTGTAGGAATTTCAGATTAGTGTGTCTTATATAATACCACATATACTGATGAATTCTATGAAAGAAATTTTAGCAATATAAGGTTATAGAAAGGGGTAAAACCTATTACTATACTGATTACTCTATTGATGTGACATTTGCGTAGAGAATTGAATGAAGCGAAGGAATCAAATGAGAAAATTCTTCCAGGCAGAGAGAATAGTAAGGTTATGACAAGGGAGATGGAGAGTTGCCACAGAAAAATAAGTCAATGTAACCACTAAAACAAGATGTTCTGTGGCTGGTTTTAAAGATGAAGGAAGAGACCTTGAGCCAAAGAATGCAAGAAATGCAGCTTTCTAAGTGGAAAAAACAAAGAAACATTCTCCCCTAGAGCCTCTGGAGAAGGTTCAGTCCTGCTGATACTTTAATTTGGACCCAGTGAAACTGATGTTAAACTTTTTACCTCCAGAACCAAAGGAGAATAAATGTGTCTGTTTAAAGCCACCAAATTTTCAGTTATTTGTTACAGCAGCTATTGGAAGCTAAGACAAATTTTTTAAAGAGCCACACAGACAAAAACTGTAAAAAGAGCAAAGTCTACTGATCATTTCAAAACTTATTGCCCTACTCAAGGCAGAAGAATAGGGTTTTAGCAATGGATATGATTCTGTATAACTTTTGATTGATTTGTTCATATGCATTCTATGTTTAAGTATTTTATTTTTAAATTTTATTTTCTAATTTCCCGATGCTAATATAGAAAAACACACTCTTTTTTTTTTAATTAATTAATTTATTTTTTGCTGCTTTGGGTCTTTGCTCCTGTGCGAGGGCTTTCTCTAGTTGTGGCAAGCGGGGGCCACTCTTCATGACGGTGTGCAGGCCTCTCACTATCGCGGCCTCTCTTGTTGTGGAGCACAGGCTCCAGACGCGCAGGCTCAGTAATTGTGGCTCACGGGCCTAGTTGCTCCGCGGCATGTGGGATCTTCCCAGACCAGGGACTGAACCCGTGTCCCCTGCATTGGCAGGCAGATTTTCAACCACTGCACCACCAGGGGAGCCCAACACACTCTTTTTAATGTTGACCTTGCATCCAGCATTACTGCTAAATTGACTTATTCATTCCAGTAAATTGTTTATACATCCTTTGATATATTTTACATATGCAATAATGTTGACCTACAACTAATGGCAGTTTTCATTTCTTCCTTTCAATCTTTATAACTTTTCTCTTTTTTTTGCCTTGTTGCTCTAGCATTAACACTTCCATGACACTGTTGAAGAGAAGCAGAGATACTGGACACCCTTATCTTGTAACTTAAGGGAAGAGTATTCAATATTTCACCATTCAGAATGATTTTAGCTGTACTTTTTATTTTATGTATACTTTTTAAGATTAGGTAAGTTTTTTTCTTTTTTTAAAAAATAAATTTATTTATTTATTTATTTATTTATTTTTGACTGTGTTGGGTCTTCGTTGCTGCGCTTGGGCTTTCTCTAGTAGCGGTGAGCGGGGGCTACTGTTCGTTGCAGTGCACAGGCTTCTCATTGTGGGGGCTTGTCTTATTGTGGAACATGGGTTCTAGGCGTGCGGGCTTCAGTAGTTGCAGCACACAGGCTCAGTAGTTGTGGCTTGCTGGCTCTAGAGTGCAGGCTCATTAGATGTGGCACACGGGCTTAGTTGGTCTGCAGCATGTGGGATCTTCCCAGACCAGGGATCGAACCCGTGTTCCCCATATTGGCAGGCAGATTCTTCACCCCTGCTCCACCAGGGAAGTCCAGGTAAGTTTTTTTAATTGATAGTTTGTTGACAGTTTTTGTCATGAAACGATGGTGAATTTAATCAAATTAATTTATTGAGATGATCCTAAGGTTTCTCTCCTTTAATTAATATGGTAACTTATGCTAAATAATTTTCAAACATTAATCCAATTTTACATTTACAGAATGAATTCCAGAATCATGATGTATTTTCCTTTGTATATACTGTGTTTTGATTTGCTCATGCTTAATTTACATGTTTATTTGCATCTATGCTGATGAAATGTACTGACTTGTGATTTTACTTTCTTGTTATGTTCATTTCAGATTGTAACATCAAGGTAATGTTGTTGTCATTAAATAAGTTGAGATGTTCTCCCACTTTCTCTACTCTGTTTTTTTAATGAATTATTTCTTCCTTAAATAATTGGCAGTATTCATTCGTAAAATCATCTTGTTCTGGAGTTTCCTCTGTGGCAATTTTGTTTTGTTTTGCCCTGTTTTATTTTGTTTTAGCATACTTTATTTTAAAAGTAGTTTATAAAACTAACATTTAAACCATTCCAACATCATATAAGCTAAAGGTGTTTATTTTAATGCTAAGAAACAATGTTTAGTAGCATACTTTTAATGTGAAGTAAAATACATATAAATTAAATTTTCAGGTAGTTAACATAGGCACACACAAAAAATGTAACCCCTATGTCCTTATCTTTCATGCAGCTGCATGTGCACCAATCTTACACTTATAAAGACATTTCAGAACTACCAAGAATTTAAATGATCTACACATGCTCCACACTCATTTTAAATTTCACTTAACCACTACAAAAAAAATGATATCTATGAACACTACAGAAGTCCTGATATCTTTTCCCTCCACTTATGAAATTTTGCTTTATATTTTGCTGTAGCTGTTGTCAACATTACATAGAAAAGAGCTGGCCTTTGGAATCCATTTACTTTATCCACATCAGCTTTGTTTTGTTTTCTTTTGTTTTTACATTGTATATACTTTCTCATCTTTTTAATTTCAACCAAGTAGGCTGAAATTAGGGTCTTGATATTTAAAACATGTCTTATAAACTGCATACAGTCGTTTCATGGTATGTTTTAACAAATTTTATAATTTTTTCCTTTAATACACATTAAAAATGGTAGGAAAAATGGCTTCAAGTAGTCTCTCAACCTACAAATATAAAAGTTTCATAAACAGAAAACTTCAGTAGCATTACCAAAATTAGAATGATATAAAGTTCAAACACAAAACAAAAAGCAGAACTCAAAAGATATTTTGTATATTTCTATGTCTATGCTTTTATAACAAAGAAGACAATATTGTTACAAAAATTCAGAGGAAATAAAAAACGGCTTTTATTCCCTCTTGCTTGGATCAATCATTTGAAAGCCAAGTTTTGAAGTAGATGCTTTATAAAGCATTTACATTACAAATAAAGAAGAAAAATATGTAGTATACAATTTCTTTCTAACTGCAGTATATTTCTCTTATAAAAATGTCATACTTCACAAGATAAACTTAAAAGTCCTATAAGCTCCACATAAATTTGAGTTGAAGGCAGTGATTTTCCTACCTAATTTTAACATATAATAAACAGGTTAGCAATAAGATCTTCAAAGGTGATTTTTAAAGGAATAATTGCTTTGAGTTGAGTTAATAATAAAAATGGGCTTTATTTGCCTCAAGAAAACCCAGAGGCAAAAGTTACTCCTAACACACTGAAACTTTTGAATATCCCTTAAAGGCAAGAATGACATATTATTGACAGTCATCTGTCAAAACACACAGTACATTCATAAATGATACTTTAATAGTAATGGAGAGGCAGTGAGATGTAGCAGGAAGAACAGGAAAGCAGGACAAAGGATTCTGGCTCTAGCTCTGCCCCTTATTACTTGGGTATATACTTTGGGAGACAAGCTCTCCAGGTCTCCTGATAGGTTAAATGAGAAGGCTGGATTAATTTCTAAGGCCACTTCTAGTAAGAATAAAGTTAACACATGATTTCTCTAGGAAATTTTCAAACTTTGTATTTAAGTATACAAAAAAAAAGTAACCTTAAAAAAATGTAACCTCAAAAATAAATTCAGTATTGAATTTAGTATTTTATGCCTTTTCTGTCTGATGTGACTAATCTAGGTTTGGTCAAATATTTTAGGTTAAGTTTAAATGCACTTCTTAAAGGCTGTTCCTTTCCTCCTCATTCATTGTTGCTTGGGTGGCTTCTATATTGTCATAGGATTAGCTGCATGTCTGACCAACAGTTGGTGTCTGTCAGTGACATTATATCCTGAGATGTTTACATCTTCCAGTCTGGTTCTCTTGCCACCCTCCATATTGCTATCCTCTGAAAGATCTAAATATTGATCTGTATAAACCAACTGCCTTCTTGTCACAGCTCTACAATATGTCCAGGTCTGCTGACTTTGGTCTTTTCTAATATCTGTAAACATCCTGGAAACCTAGGAAAATTCAGCTGTTCCCTCATGCATTTCTGGAAACAAGAGAAACTCTGTTGGCTGCCTCTGTTAATCTCAGTTTAGATACAATTCATTCCATAAATGTCTCCAGTGAATGCCTGTGAAAGTACTTGGGAAGCAGGGCAGGGTTCTAACTAATATATCAGAATCTTTAAACTGTGTGGGAGTTGTATTATATCCCCTCACCAGGACATAATATGAGCAGTGGGCAGGGTGAAGATTTACTCTACAGAGACATACCTCAGGGTCCTAATTTATCGCTTTGCTTCCTTTATACTCTGTTTTTCACTTTCCTAGGCTTATAGAATTTTTACTTAATTTCACATATTTATGCTTTAGAGGGAGGAAGGTGAAAAGAATCAGATCATATATTCTTCTCCTTCTACTTATTAAGATAGAAAATTAGCTCATGATGCTCAGACTTTGAAATGTATTTTCTCTCAAAAGTGTTGCCATGTTCTTCAAAATTTTGTTTTGAATCTCAAAAGCTTTTAGCGTTTTTCTTTGTCACTTTTTTCTTGAGGAACTTAAGGTGGGTGGTTGGATTTTGCTCCTTGAGCCTGAGTAAAAGCATATGCACAAAGAATGAGCATGTTGAAATGCACCAGGTAATACTTAAAAATATTTTTTTTCACATAACTTGCAATGATTTTCCTTTGCCTCAGTTTTTTAAAGTAAGATACTTTTGGCTAGTGAACATTATTTAGCCAGTTAAGGTACATAAAGTTGATGGAAGGATAGAATTTTGTATATATTTTTTAAGAATATAGGTTCTGGAAAATTCTGAAGATACTTAGCTCTCTCCAAAGAATGTAATTTTTCATTTCTGTGGTCTTGAAAGTGTGCAAAAGGAGATGGAAATCGTGTGGATTATCTTATATTCAACTTCTCCTTAAAGTAGCCTGGTCACAGGCTTTTCTCTGTTGCTTTAGGAAAACATGATAATGATTTGGGCCTAAAATTTTAACTCTCAATAAACAATGCCAAAAATAAGTCACAACAACTCTTTATAGCCCAGCTGTTTATCAAAAAGTCTATTCATAAGTCTACAAATATGAACATTACTGAAAACCTATACCCAAAGCAGCATCAGAGATGGAAAACATTGCAATCAAGGGGAAGTCTTATACAAAGGAAAAAAATGTTGTTGTCAAATCACAGAACAGGCTATAAATTATTCATAGACTATCAAACATAGCAAGTCTCTGATGTTATTCAATCACTAGAAATATTTTAATATAGAGAAAAGCCCCATTCTGTTTTGTAATTGAATATTTGTTTTATTATATTTCATTGTATTGGTTCATTGTCTGCACTAGGAGATGGTTATTCTCTAAAAAAGTAATCTTTCACCAAGGATTGGAAATTAGAAATGATTGGAAGTACAATATAATAGAATAAACAAATTCATCATCAGGGGAACTGAAATGGATTTTGGTTTTCCACAAATAAGTCTTCACTTCTTGTCACAGCTGATCTGCTAGAAGGTCCTGTACCATCATGCAAATATTTCTGAAAACATTACTTTATACATGGTCATTATCACTAGGAGACACGATTAACTTAACGTACTATCATATTATAACTCATGAGTCAAATGAGGTGTACATGAATACTAATCTGACTTAATTTTGCTATTATTTGAAACAGAAAAATAAAACAGTATGAGTATAATTTTGTTATAACAGAAAAATATACTTTTTAAAATTAATTTAAATACTTTTCAAATGATAATTTTCCATTGCTGAAATAATGGAAAATAATATGATTTCCATTTGCTTTCTCAATATTTTAAATAAAAGCATGTGGTACAACTAAAAGAAAAAAAGTGCCTACATGTTTGCATGTGTGTTTGTGTGTGTTGTATATGTGTGTTAATACATCTAATGTGTTTTACTACAAGTGCACTGATTTTGTTTAATTTTCCTACATCAGTAAATGTTTTCTCCACTTTTTCTTTATTTTTTATTTTGTAAGTACAAACATGATACATGTTTCCATATAAACTTTGAAAAATATATACTTAAATTCAAATTTAAATTCATTAGAATTATATAAAATTAAATACTCAGTTACACTAATGATATTTCAAAGATTCAGTAGGTATGTGACTATTGTTTCCACTGTAATGGACAGTGCAGATGTAGAACATTCCATCGTTGCAGAAATTTCTATCAGACAGTGCAATCTGAAACCATTTTTAGTGGCTACACAATATCCCATTGTTGGATATTGTTGTGGTATCATAATTACTTAAGTATTCCTATATTGCTGTATTTTTGCAGTGCTTACAGGTTGATTTTTTGTTTGTTTTTGTTGATGTTGTAGTTATAGTTGTAGTTCTTATTTTATTATTAGAAATAATGCTATAATGCATTATACATAACATTTTTACATTTTTATTCTGGGCATACTAATTGGGTGACTTTGGGCAATTATTTTGAAAACATTTGTACACATTTTTTTTCTTCTGTGGTCATAACTAAAGTTTGTATGGCAGATTTATTGGCTAGAGTACAGAACTCTAGAAAACTACAACTCTAAGTATGGGAAAAATTATTTTGAATTTTAAATAGATTTGGTGGAAGATTTTTAAAATAGTTACACATTGGGGTTTTTAAGAGTATTTAACTTTTTTGGGGTCTGAGGTAATTGTGAGCACATGTATTAAGAACTAAGTGAACTAATAAGATTTGGAAAGCTTTAGGCTTGTGTACTTTATAAATTATGGATTGTTATTCTGTATAATTATGTGATAGAATAAACATTGAATGAATTAGCCGATTAAAAGTTTCTGTAAAGTGTTTTTTTGTAACTAAATTTGATTTTTCAAAAGACTTCCTAAAGCTTCCATTTTCTCTTGTAATTTTGAAAATTACTTCTTTTTTTCTGATTTAAAAATATCACATCTTAACTATAAGAGAAAAGTTGTCTAGCCAGTAGATTTTGAAGTCAGAATGTACTTCACTCAATTGTGAGTGCTGAGCAACCAGAGACAGTTTTTGTTCCATCTCTAAATATCATTCTCCAAACTCCACTGTGTGGCATAATGGCATAAACACATTAGATAATTGCTTTAGAGTTAAACAAGCCTAGTTTCAAACCCAAGCTTCAGGACATACTAATTGGGTGACTTTGGGCAAATTATGCGATTTGTTAGCCTCAAAGAGAAAATGAACAATGAACACTTAGAATGGCACATGGCGTATAACAAAATTTCAGTAATTTTTAGCGGTTGTCACTGAAGAGGCTGAACTGAATTAACCCTTGAAGAAACCCTTTTTAACTTCTAATTTAAAAGAATAAAAAAACAGGGGTCCAAAGACATAATGACTTTTTCTAATTTTCACAATTAAAGTAGAAGACACAAAGTATGTAAATCTCTCATGGATTTTCTATTGCACTATTTTTTTTCTGAAGATTTAAAATCTATATCTAGTTTACTTCTCAGTCAAATGAGTCAACTATCACCCATCCCAAGTACCTGTGAATTCATAAATATCAAGGCAGACAGGCTGAAACACAAAGTTCCTGGAGCCCTAGTGCAGGAAAGAAAGATGTAACAACAAAGAGTGTTGGGAGGCCACTATAGCATGTTTCTGTGCCAGAACAACAGCAAGAAGTGAAGCTATCACAAAAACTGATTTCAGAATCTGAATGTCATTGTACTAAAAGGGATCCTGTGAGGAACATGATGGTAATGAGATTGGGAAAAGACCAGCATAAAATCTGGTTACTACTTCCATCTGGGTTACATTATATCACAGAGCTAAGGGGGAAAAAGCAGTTATTATTATGGCTCATCTAGTAGTCCCAACTTTTCATATGAAAATGTTTTTTAAGGACAAACAATTTGTGGTCCCTACAAGAAATATTGTTAAATCAATAAATAATATATGAAGTACATATGCATTTACCCAAGGGTTACCAGAACACAATTTTAAAATATTGGTGTGTACTATGGGATTTAGGAAAAAATAGATTCTGTATGCTACCATTCATATTTAAAATTCCTAGGGAACTAAACCTCCAAAAAATCAAGGAAACTGGAAAAACAAATGTGAAGATCAAAAACCTTCCATAAAATACAAATTAGTGGCACAGACTGAAAAGAGAAAGTTATTAAAACCTAGTACAGGAAGAATGACAAACTTTCTTCATTAAATTTCCATACCATAACTTCACTCTTGCCATTGTACTCATGCCCCATTCAGCAACAGATCCAGAGAGTATGTGTGCAACAATAAGATGTTTAATAATAAATGTCTCATGTGCTCCATATGCTCTATTGGGCAGTTAAGTATATTATCACTGTGATTGCAAGAAACAGGAGCTACTATCATCAGCTTTCTACACTTGACAAAACTGAGGATTAGTCAGTTAAATTATATGCTTGAGGACATAGCTAATTAGTGGTTGACATGGGGTTCAAACAGGAAACTGTCAATGCCAAATTCCAAGAGTGCTAGAAAAGTTTGAATGGTTCAAGGTTTTGAAAACTTTTTGAACCCTTGGAGTGTGGGGGCTCTCCTATCTTCAACATTTTCAGGACCCAAATGTGAAACAAGAGAGCATCAATAGGAAACTTATTTATCTCAAATGTCTATGGCACACAACTTTTCTTTTTTTCTTTTGTGGTACGCGGGCCTCTCACCCTTGTGGCCTCTCCCGTTGCGGAGCACAGGCTCCAGACGCGCAGGCTCAGCGGCCACGGCCACAGCCACGGCTCACAGGCCTAGCCACTCCACGGCATGTGGGATCTTCCCGGGCTGGGACACGAACCCATGACCCCTGCATCGGCAGGCGGACTCTCAAACACTGCGCCACCTGGGAAGTCCCACATAGGCTTTTTGAAACTAACTCTCTAAAACTTACTTAGCAGTAGAAACTCTTTTTGGGATTGATAGGATAGGAAGCATCCAATCATTATCAAAGTCATTAAAGGGAGAAATAAAGACAAAGTCTAATATGTGAGAACTGTACCATTGTTTAGATTTTCACTTATTTCTTTAACCTCTGTAAAATAGCACATTTAAATTGTCAATTTAGAGTATTTGTTGTTCTCATTTTAAAATATTTACAATTCCTAATTTTAAATAATAATAAAATATTAATTTAAAATGTATTCATTTCCAAAGAATCTGAACAAATATAGACCATATGTATGTTTAATGATTAAAAATTACTCAGCTCTGTATTTAATTAATCATTAATTTGATAATTAGGTTATTGTGAAATTTTAAAAGAAATAGCTTTATTTTTTTACTATATCCTGAAAGGCATTAGAAAACCTTCAGAAATTGTTTCTCAAACTGTATCCTGCTGGCACGAACACCTAAATCACCTGAGGTGCTTTTTCAAAATGTGTATTTGTGGGACCAGCTTTAAATCTACTGAGGAGAGTATTCATATCTGCACATCCTGAAAGAGCTCTGCAGATAATTTTTATACTAAAAAATGTTTGATAAATTGCCTTTAGATTTAAATTTGCCAAAATTCTAGAGACTGCACTCTTAGAGATGTACCGTATCTGGCATTTAATCATAAAACTGATGTTTTAAAGAAAGGGATATTGAGGGTACAAAAATTTAAATCAAATAGAGTCTCAGAGTATTTAAAACAAAACAAAAACCAAAAATCATTGATTCAGCCATATATATCAAGAGCCTACATGTACAAGGTAGTAAGTATACTAGGCCCTATGGAAGGCTAAATCTAGAAATATGGTCACTATAACATATTGTAGAGGAGATATACAATTACTCCACTCTTACTCCAAAGCAGATGCTTTAAACAGTAAAGCTCTAAATGTTTTCAGATGCTGTCAATGTTCAAGTTCATGACCTGTGTGTCCGTAACATAAGCATTTGTTACATACTCATGAATTAAACTGTACATGTATGCTTTGCAAAATAAAATAAAATTGCTGTGAGACATCATTAAAATTATTTTTAATTATTATTTTTAAATGAAAAAAAAGATAGCCTCAAACAACCAAGTAGGCACAATGCTCAAGTAGATACATTTATTTATAGACTTCAACATTTTTCTCTTCAATTATCTACTGCAAAACTCATCAGCTAAGTTTAAAATGTACGAAGATACAACGTATTTTATCCTGGAAAACTCAGTCTCTAAGGAAGGCAGAGAAATGGACCTGGATAGCAGGTCCATTTTCTAGGACTCTAAGACTCAGAAACACCCTTATGGAAAAGTTTTAGCCATTTTGCCAGGATTTTCCAGAAACTTATCTCAGTTCAATCTGAAATTAACATTAGGACCAATAGGTGAAAGCTGCAAGATGCAGAGTTTGCATCAGTGTAAAAGAAAATTCATAATTGGAAGTAACTAAATGTGGAATGGGACTATTGCAGTGCCATGAATTTCTTGTTATTAAATGGAGCCAGTAGATGACCTGTTCATAGAGATATGCTAAACCAGAAGTTTAACTAGAAGTTAAAGTAGATATTCTCTAGTTCCCCTCAAATACTATTTTTTTCAGATTCTGATATTTTATTATTTAGATGAGTTAATAATCCTTCTGAAATTATGTCACATGATAAAAGATGTCATTCATTAGTGAATTTGATCAAAGATCTACCAAAATATGAAAATTTATGAACAGACTCTCTGGTGTAGCAAAGAAAGATCTCTTTAAATTTCAACCCTGCATGTCCAAGATAATGAATGCACCTGCTAAAAGAGATATGAATATATATATAATATATATATATATATACAGTATATATGTATAAAATGTTCCTATTGTTCACATAGAAGCTGTAGAATTTCTATGGGAGAAGGTTATTTCTTGTAATATATCTGATTAGCTAAAAGATACAGCATATTATAATCTGTTCATTTCTAAAACAGCTTTGTTGAAAGATTAGATTATGTTTAATACTTTGTTGGCTTCTCCCTTCAGTATCACATAACCAAAAGATATCTTTAAACAACATTCTTTCATAAGAATCTTTCATCTTCAAAGATGATGCAATTCTGGGGTTTAGAATGTTATAACTTTCCTTTACCTGGAGATAGCAAAACAATGTAACTATAACCATGAACAAAGCAGAACACTAAAATTGTTTGGAAAAATGGGCTTGAAAACGTTCAGAGAACTATTCTCTTTGTCACTGGATAAATGTTACCTACTTTACCGCCTTTGGAAACCAATTTCAAGTTTTTTCTGAAAACTTTTTTTCAAGACATTAGAAAAAACAGATTCATGAATACAGTTTCTTTCTTCAAGTACATTTGAGTATATAAATGCTTTAGCTTAAAAATATTCTGGTTATAATTTTATTCTTTTCAGTTGAATCTTAATCATTTTGGTTATGCAACTTAAAACTAAATTTGAAAAATGGAAAGAAAAGGCATGTAAAATACTACTAAGAATTAAATTACCCAAACTCGACTTATCATTATAGTATCAAGTTTTAAGAGGCTTATCTTGCCTCTAATATCACTGCAGAAAATAGTTTTTATTAGACCACACTCTGATTAACTCTACCTGAATATTCCTGAAGGTCTGTTCATATCTTTTGCCCATTTTTTAATGCTATTTTTTAAACCAAAGTATAGTCTTTTGCCCATTTATATATGTTTTTGTTTCTTTTCTTATTGTTGATTTTTCAGAGTTTTCATACATTTTGGATAACAGTTCTTTATCAGATATATGTTTGGCAAAGACATTTTCACAGTCTGGGTGCTTGACTTTTCATTCTCTTAACAATGTATTTTGCATAACAGAAGTATTTCATTTTAATGATATCCAACTTATCCATCTTTTCTTTCATGAATCATGGTTTATTGTTTTATCTAAAAAGTCATCATGAATCCCAAGGTTAACCAAATTTTTCAGTGTTATCTTCTAGGAGTTTCATAGCTTTGCATTTTACATTTAGGTATATAATCAATTTTGAAACAATGTCAACAGTGTAATGACAATGTCTAGATTCTTTTTTTTTTTTTTTTGCATGTGGATGTCCATTTGTTCCAGTACCACTTGTTGAAAAGACTATCCTTCCTCCAATCAACTGCCTTTGTTGGTTTGTCAAAGATCAGCTGACTCCTGTTGTATGAATCTATCTCTAAACCCTTTATTCTGTTCCATTGATCTATTTGGTTACTCTTCCACCAACACTGCATTGACTTGATTATTGTCACTTTATACTAAGTCTTGAAGTTGGGTAGTGTCTGTCCTTGGACTTTGTTCTTCAATATTGTGTTGTCTGTTCCCTGTCTTTTGCCTTCCATATACATTTTAGAATGTTTGTCAATAACCATAAAATAAATTGCATTGAACTTATAAAGCTGGAAAGAACTGATATCTTGATAAAAGACTCAATATTGAATCTTCCTTTTCATGTACATAGAATATGTCTCCAATTTTAAGATTTTCTTTGATATCTTTCATTAAAGTTTGTAGTTTTGTTCATATAGGTCTTGTACAGATTTTGTTTAATTTATACAAGTACAACTGACCTTTGAACAATGCAGGCATTAGGAATGCCGACCTTCCATGCAGTCAAAAATCTGCATAAAACTTATTGTTGGTCCTCCATACATGCGGTTCTGCAACTGCAGATTTAACCAATCACAGATCATGTAGTACTGTAATATTACTATTGAAAAAAATCTCCATGTAAGTGGACCTGCACAATTCAAACCTGCATTGTTCAAGGCTCGACTGTATTTCCTTTTTTGGTGCTAATGTAAGTAGTATTGTGTTTTCAATTTCCAATTCCAGTTGTCAATTGATGGTATATAAGAAGGCGATTGGCTATTGTATACTAACCTTGTATCCTGCAACCTTGCTATCATTTCCTATTAGTTCCAGGAGGTTTTTTGTTATTTTGGTTGATCTTGGAATTTTCTACATAGATAATTATGTCATCTGTGAATAAAAACAGTTTTACTTCTTCCTTCCCTACCTCTACACCTTTACTTTCCTTTGCTGGTCTTACTGTATTAGCTGAGGCTTCCAGTAAAATGTTGAATATGAGTGATAAGAGTAACCAAAGACTTTTAAGATGTTATAATTCAGATTCCATATTCCACTATTTATAAAAAACACTTTTCTTATATTTTAACATCTCTAACAATCTATATGTATCTTATCATTGATGAGGTTTTTTAAAAAGCTGTGTCATATTTAAAGTGTTTCTTTTTATTTTTTTCTTTTTAATAGTACATAAAAAACAGTGTATGTTAAAAAGCAATGCTGTCCTAACAAGAATTAAATATAGAAAAATAGAAAAATAGTATACTTCAAGAATAAATCTGCTTATTACATAGTTGAAGAGTGGCAAAAATCATATTTTCATTGTTCAAATAGCATGTTAAGTGACCCAGCTGTGGGTCTTGAACTACTGTTTCATAGAATATGTCAATTTTCTTGTGGCCTTGATTGCTTTGTTCTGACTGTACCTACAGATACTAACACTGCTACATTTTTCTTCCTTTACCTATCCAAATTTTGGTCATATTTTTACACTAAAATCTCAATTGCTAGAAGAATCTTTCCCTTTTCTTTGTCATTAGTTAACTTTATTCTACGTAGCATGCAATAACTTTACAGTTTCTACCACAGAGCGTAGACAAATGCTGTGTACATAGAAGACGCTCCAACCTAGCTAATATATTTGCTCATCAGGGAAAGTGAAAATGCTAAAATCACTTCCCTCCCAATCCATAAATAACCAACCTTTGCCCTTGCTAATGACATGCCTTCTACCTATCAAAACAAAATAACCAAAATGGAGTTAGCCACTTGCTAACTTCATAACTTCCGACACATAATTTCATGACTCTAAGTCTCAATTTTCTCACCTGTAAAATAGGGGTAATAATAGCTCATCTCATATGGTTTGTCTGGGGACCAAATCTATGTAAGGAGTTTGGCTCAGTGCTTGGCATAGAGTACTCACTCTTATAAATACTAGCTATTAATATTATTAGTATTAGTATCATATTTCTTATTGGCACCATAGAATAGCTGTCTCTCAGGTAATTTTCATAGAGAAAAATCTAAAATTCTGGTATGTGCTAAAGATTTCTTGGACTCTGCTTAGTTTGGGTTAACCTTAAAGTAGACACTGAAGCCAAGATTTAGGCAGAGATAGTTTATATGGGATGTGTTGTCATGAAACACAGAGTGAGAAACTGGGGAAGTGAGACATGGAAGGGAGAAAAGCCAGTTAAGGGTAAGTTAAGGTCATAGCCATGTGCAGACTCCATGTCATATGGACTCATAAAAGCCAACTGTTAAATTCTCAGGACTTTTGCAAACCAGTAATTAAACACAGCCATTGTTAAAAATTAAATGATATAAAATTCAGTTAAATCAATTATGTTTAAATTATGTTTAAAAATAGAGGAAAAATTATTTTTTTACTGTTGGCTATTAACTCTTTTGCTTGTTATAACTAACTGATTAACATGCAAGAAATTGTGTATGGGTCATGAGACTAAAATTAAAATGCATAGATTCTTTATCACACATACACATACATTTTTTGGGGGGGGTTGTGGTGTATATATTATCTTATTGATGACTAGATAAGTGGTTTAGAGGATATATATTAGGATTTGGAATCAGAAAAAGTTATAGCTTTTTTGTTTTGTTTTAGTTTAATCTTTCTAACCTTCAGATTTCCCACAATAAAACAAGTATAATAATATTTAATTCAATATTGTTACAAGGTTTAAAATAAGATAATATATGTAAAGGAGGTGCTTGAAATGTAGGAGGTACTAGATGTTTAATAATATTGTGTTTTTTTCTTATTTGGCTAAAATAAAATTATTTATTTCAAATTAAGTTTCTATGATTGTTATTTATCTTGTTTATATATTATCCAAGTCCTTTACTTTTTCTCTTATTCCTTTTCACTTCCTAACTCTTAACAATCTCATACTTCCTCAGGATTTTTGCTAAAGAAAGAGAGAGAGGTTGAACTTTAGATCAGTTAGTACTGCTCTTGCTGTACTTGCCATAAAAAGGTTGTGTGGGACAAATTGGAAATAAGTGACTTAATGAGCATCCTATACTATTTGTTGAGTTGGATAATTTAGCTAACCCTTAAATATATGAAATATGTTTAAATTTATACAGCCTTAAATACAGTTTCATGAGAGGAGAGACTGTATCACTATTTTTTCTTACTTAAAAGCTATACTTAAAAGCCTGATACAGAAGGTGCTCAATAAATGTTTATTTAATAAATTGATGAATATAGCTACGGATGAATGAAAGAATTGGTAAGATCATTATTCTCCATTACAGTGGATAAGAACTGTCTAGAATCCCACCACATGAAAATTATTAGATTTATATAGTATAAAGTGGACCTAACACATAGGAGGCCCCCACAAAAATGTCAGATCCTTTCACAACTTTTTGTGGTAATGCTAAAATATTTTCATATTGTATTCATATTTGAAGAACACTTTTGTAACATTTATATCTGTGTACTAATATCTTGGTTTATAAATCACTTATATGAGTATTTTAGGTTTAATCTTTTCATTAGTCATGGAATTAGATACCATAGGTATCAGTTCCTATTTTCAGATGGAAAAATTGAGTCTTAAAAGCATTAAATAACTTGCACATGTTCACACACCTACAGAATTACAACTCTGTTACTTGTACCCAGGATATCTGATTTTAACTTTGAGTCTGTTCTGTTTTTTCAAAGTAGCAATTTAGTAGTACTTGAATTATTTTAGTTGTTGAATGCCTATGCCCTAATCAGTTAAAAATAGCTCACTTGGGTTATTTGGGGACTGAGAAATTTGAGTTCAAAAATATCTTCCCAATTCATTTTTAATGAAATAAAATGTTTTATGCAATTAAAAAACACTAAAATCATATACAATTTTTAATGTTAAACTTTTCAATCTAATTATTTTTTACCCCCTTCTTTGTTTGAGCATTTAATTGATAGTCAATAATATTTATTGAATATATAAATTCTACCAACAAAACTATTAAATGCATGAAAGTATGAAACTTTAGGAAATTCTGAGATAAATATGAGGACAAAGTATAAGCAGTGAGGTAAAATATCTTTGACAGTCCCAGATGATTTATTTTGTTATTACCTTTAGGAGGAGCCATTAATGAATTAATGTACCAAGTGAATCTCAGATATGTGGAGTGAAAAATATCTGTACTGATCAATATTTTGTGAAAGTAGAAAAAAATTTCACAATCATTATTAAATGTAGATTAATCCCTAATAAATAAGAAATAATGAAATACTCTATTTTAGAATATCTGACTAAATGACAGGATAATATAAGTAATGAACTCTGAATGTATTCATAAAGAGAGGCCAAGAAAGAATAAATAAAGGCCATTTATTTATTAAAGCCCATTAGGGGGAATACAAAGATAGGCCCTTTGAGTGCATGTTCCTAACAGTAAGACAATAATGTCTTTTTTTTTTTTTTTGTATTTAAGGATCCAGTTCCTAATAACATTATACTCAGATATGTATCTTAAGTGAGAGAAATGTGAATTATAAAAATATGCAGTAAATGAAATAAAGGGATGCAAATAATAGCAATGATACTTGGGTAGAATTTTAAATTAATATAATAATTTATAGATTCCAGAATATTTTCCAACATTGATTAGGAGATATATATATATATATATATATATATATATATATATATATATATATATATATATGGACAAGAAGAAGATGAGCAGAAAGGACAAATAGAGGAATATATTTGCTTCACTCTATTTGATTACAAGAAGAAACATTTGGGACAAAAGTACTCTTCTTGGCAGAGATCTAGATGAGTCTTTATAGCAACTTTTTAAGCTGTTATTGAGCTTTTGGCTGTCTAAAGAACAGCAAATTAATGTTCCAGCTAGGAAATCTTCACTTATACAGGAATATACATTTTACTGAAATATTTGGCAAGATTAATTCTCAAAACACAGTACCTAGCCTAAGGATCAACAGAGGTGGACATCATTCTCTAGGTACAGTGAGAGTGGGAGGATACAGGGAAGTTATGAGACAGTGTTCAACTGCTATAAGGATACTGATATTAATAAAATAGCTGAAGTCGTTTAGGTTCATGATAATGTAATAATCCATACAGAGGAAAGGAATTTACTCAATTGGGAAGAAAGAAAAAGTCTTGATAGAAGACCTAGAATCAGAACTTGAGTTCTGTATTCACTATGTTTCACCTGTCAGTTATGGGGATGATAATATTTATCTCATTTGACTATTGTAAGTATTAACTGAAAAAATCTATGTAAAATATTGAACAGAGTGGCTGGTATACAGTAGACCTTCAAAGAGTGGTGGTTATTATTCTGGCAAAGAATAGACACACAGCAAGGACTATTGATGTTGACTAAATTAGTAAATTGCTTATAGATTCTTATAATAGATTTCTACAAGTAAAAGTAATTTTACTGCACTTTCAAGTTTTCTTCTTAGTTGCTGAATATTTGTTTAAAGAAAATGTTTGTTGTGTAACAAGTGAAATAATGTGTGGCTTCTGGGGTTTAGTCTAGAGAGAAGCTAGTATTTATGCAGTAAGGTTAGAGTCCCTGTTGATTGACAGTGAACTTTGCCTAATAATTGTTCTTAGAATATGTGAAACCTAGAATATTAGAACAAACACTTCAGTAGAAAGTACTTTTGAGGGGGAATAAAGAGGAGAGTGGAGAGGAAGTAGAAAAGTGATTCCATAGAAATCTGGTCGGTGGGGACCAGATCATATAAGGTCCTACCCATTAAAGTAAGGATTTTGTACTTTACCTTAAAATAGAAAGTTCTTGGAGAATTTTATGCATGGGAGTAACTTGAACAGATATAGATTTTTGCTGCACTATGGGGAATGTTCTGAAGATGGCAGTGATAGATGCAGAGAAACCAGTTTTGAAACTGTTAAATTACTTTTTCTAGAGAGGACAGCTCCTAGACCTAGAATTGTGGAAGAGGAAATGGATGCAGTTTGATACTTTTTGTTGAGAATTTTTACTTCTATATTCATAAAGGATAATGTCTGTAATTATTTTTCTTGTGAAATCTTTATCTGTCTTTTTTATCAAGGAAATGTTGGATTCATAGAGTTAGAAAATGTTCAACCTTTTTCTACTGTTTGGAAGAGTTTAAGAAAATTTAGTGTTGATTCTTCTTTAAAGGTTTGGTAGAATTCATCAGTGAAGCCATCTTGTCCCCGACTTTTTTTGTTGTTGTTCAGTTATTTTTTATTACTGATATAATCTGTACTTGATACAAATCTGTTCAGATTTTCTATTTCTCCTTGAGTCAGTTTTGGTAATTTGTGTGTGTTTAGGAGTTTGTCCATTGCATCTAGGTTACATAATTTGCTGGCAAATGATTGTACGCAATATTCCTTTATAATCTTTGCTATTTCTGTCACATTAGTAGGCTTATCTACACTTTTCCTGATTTTTGGTTGTGTATTTTCTCTTTTTTTCTTAGTCAGTCTAACTACAGTTTGTCTATTCTGTTAATAATTTCAACCAGCTGTTGGTTTCACTGATTCTTTTTCTTTTTCTATTTGGTATTTAACTTATCTCCACTCTAAGATTTGTTACTCACTTTCTTCTCCTGACTTTGGGTTCAGTTTGCTCTTTTTTTTCTAGTTTCTAAAGTGTAAAGTTATTTTATTGAAATCTTTCTTATCTTTTATTGTAGTTCTTTAAAGCTATAAATTTCCTTCTAGCACTGCTTTCATTACATTCCATGGTAGCCATTATGTTGTGATTTTGTTTCATTCATCTTAAAGCATTTTCTAATTTTCCTTATGATTTCCTTTTAGACCCACTCTTGGTAAGTTATTTTGGAGTGTGTTGTTTAATTTCTACACATTTGTGAAAAAGTCTGTTTTTCATTCTGTTATTAATTTCTAGGCTCATTCCATTGTTGTTGAAGATATTTTGTATGATTTCAATATTTTTACATTTGTTGAGACTTGTTTTGTAGCCTAACATATGCTCTAGCATATTCACTTGAGGAAAAATATGTATTTTGATTTTTAGTAGAGTATGCTATACAAATCTGTTAGTTCTGTTTGATTTATAATGTTGATCAAGTTCTCTATTTAACAAGAGGATTCTACCAATGGGATCATTTTTTAACAATTAATTCCTCTACCCACACACAAAACAATTTTTTTGCAATAATCATAAATGAAATGAACAAAAGTAATCATCAGCAGAGAAACTCAACAAGTGAAATTTTTATTTTTATTTTACTGAACTTTATGTGCATAAGCATGGTAAGGAAAAAATAAAAAGGTAAAATAAAAATAAGTATAACAGAAAAAGAAGCACTTCCTAAATATGGCCAGATTACATGGCTCTGCATTTAGATACGGATAAATTGGTGAAAAATATTCACTACAATAAAATCAATGATTACTTGGACTTTTTATTAGAACAAATGTTCTCCATGGACCAGGAACATTGGTATTACCTGAGAGCTAGTTAGAAATACATAATTCCAGGCTCCATCCCAAACCCATTTTATCAAATTATGTGTTTTATCATAATGCTCAGGTAATTCATATGCATATGAAGTTTGAAAAATACTGCTATAGCTCAGTGGTTCTCAGCTATGACTGCACTTTAGAATCATTAGATAATCTTTTTTTAAAAAACTGCTTGTATCAATATCTAGAGACTCTGATATAATCTACCTAGAATGATTCCTTAGCTTTTTTTTTTTTTAATCCTGCCTAGGTGATTCTAATTCTAACCAACAATGAGAATTTCTGCTTTATCAGGGGTTCTTAACCTAGAATCCACAGATCCCTTGTATTTCAATTTAACTGTAATTGGGTTTTTGGTAATCTTATGGGATTCATTTTAATTAAAAAATAAACCACTCTGTAAGGGATTTATAAGATACACCAGACTGCTAAAGGAGTCCATGACACAAAAATGTTAAGAATCTAGAGATAAATAATTACCCTGGCCTTTCTCTAAGGGCAAAATGACATATACACCCACAGATTAATGGAAGCACCACTAATACATGATTATTTTCTGAGCTCAAACTGCTTATCAGACTTTGTCTATCCTTTTTTTTTGTTGTTGTTCTTCTTCTCTTTACACTGAACAATAAAGATGTATATCTTGTCTTCAATTGATTAAAATGTCTTCTTCTAATTAATTTAGGCTATGCCCATTGGTAAATTAAGGTTAGAGATCTAGAATCCATTTTTCCTTCCATCATTATAAGTGTAGCCAGATTTTTCTTAAGGTATCTGATTCTCCCTCATACAGTTCCAATATTTCAAGGAAAAGTAAAATATAGCAGCTCCTTAGGTGGGTTCTGATAGCCTAATCCAATCAGTACCTTTTATTTTATTTTTCACAGTTATTAGTTTAGAAATGGTCATGTGACCTAAGTTAGTCCAATAGGATTGAGACTTTGTCCTCCTATGCTTAGAATGCTGGATCAGAACTGACTCCTCTTCCTCTGAGTATGAACTGGGAATCAACCATTCTCAGATGTGACTGGGAACACTTCTGTGACTATAAAGGAAGTTATCTTTAGGAAGAAGCCAAACTGTAGTTGGAAGGAATGAGAGATGGGAAAAAATGTATTTTTCATGTTATTATTAAATAGCTAAGTCATGCTACCTTGAGTCTGAAGGTCTCCATATCTCTGGACTTTATATTTATGTGAGAAAATAACTCCTCCTTATTGGTAAGCCAGATTGACTTTGCTTGCTGTTTTTCTCAACCAAGAACATTCTAAACTCTTACAGAACTTGGAATTGTGAGTAGGATAATTTTAGAAATCGTCCAATTCCATTAGAAATCTGAACTTGATTGAGTAAAGGTAAGAAAAGGAAACAGAAAAAACAAAACTTTTATCCACAATACATGGAACCTATCAATCATCATTTTATTGTAGCAAAACAGTTAAAGTGGGGCTTTTGGAGCATGGATTTAATCTCAGACCATGTGTCCAAGAAGCTGCCGCATTAAAATGTTGGTAATAATCAGGATATTGGAGCATGTTCTCTAAGAAACAAACAAGCTTAGTCCAAAAGTGGCTATTTGAAAACAGGAAAAGCATAAACCATAGTTTTCTAAGAGGGATTTAGTTTGCCTAAGGTCTGAATCCTCTAATGTTTGAAATTTCTGTAAATGTCAAGCCTGCTAGGGCATAGTCAGGAAAGCTAAATTTACACAGTAAGCTGAAGTTAATAAGGGAGAGATGAGGAGGTGAAGGATTTAGTAAAAACAAGGTTGGGACCAAAGAAAAACCTCCCTACCCTCCTCAAGCACCACTTGATAATTATTCCTAATCTGCCAAAGGAAGGATAGTGGTCTTTGTCAAGATGGAAGCATGAAACATTCTGGGATAAATAGGATGGTTTATAATGGATCCTCTCTTTATTTAAAAATTTGATGTTTTGTTGTATTATGTAATTTTTACATTAATATTGATATTTTAAAATATTGCATTAAGATAATATTCATCTTGATTGCAAAGTGTTTTGGTGCCACCTTAAATTTTGTGTCCTTACAAGTGCCTTATTCACCTCACTGTGGTCATAGCTATATATCTCCTCATTGGAGTCAATTATTTTGAATTGCTTAGAGCCCAAGGCCAAGATTAAGAAAAAAATGGAGGGACTTCCCTAGTGGTTCAGTGGTTGGGGGTCCGCCTGCCAATGCAGGGGACACGGGTTTGACCCCTGGTCCAGAAAGATCCCACATGCTGCAGAGCAGCTGGGCCAGTGTGCCACAACTACTGAGCCTGCAAGCCACAACTGCTGAGCCCACATGCCACAACTACTGAGCCTGCACTCTAGAGCCTGCGAGCCACAACGGCTGAGCCCTCATGCCACAGTTACTGAGGTCTGCACACCCAGAGCCCACGCTCCGCAACGAGAGGCCACCGCAACGAGAGGCTCATGCACCACAGCAAGGAGTGGCCCCAGCTTGCCGCAACTAGAGAAAGCCCATGTGCAGCAACGAAGACCCAACACAGCCAAAAATAAATAAAACAATTTATTTTAAAAAAAGAAAAAAATGGAATATGGTCTTTAATAATTCTGTTGAACCACTTCATCAGTCAGCCTACAAATTTTTTCTCAATTTCATAAGTCAATAGACCCCTTTTATTGATTAGCTCAATTTGAGATGGGTTTTTCTATTACTTTCCCCTGAAAACTTTCTAACATGCCTATGCTTCTTTTATCCTGCAAATCCTTTCTGCTCTGGTTGCTAGGACCACCACTTATTTAGTTTAGGCAGCTTAGGGTAGAAATGGTATTAATTTAAGTTGCCAACACTTTGGGAGATACAACTTTTATGATAACATATCCTCACTAAATGAGTGAGGACTTAGCTTTGAAGGCGGGGAGGAAAAATGCTTTTCAATTGTGAATATTTTATATACTATGAATCAAACTATGTGCTCAGGGCTCTGAAGATGGTTATAAACCCAACTGCTTCCTGGTCTTGAGGGACTCATGGGATAATGGCAAAGAAAACTCAGGTACAGTGGGTTAAGGACCAAGAGAGACTGAAATTGTTGTGATCCACAGAAAGCATGTTTGTTTGTTTGCTTGTTTTTGAGTGGGAGGGGTGCTGAATTAATTAAGGGAAACAGAAGAGAAAGAAAGAAAAAATCTTAAACAGTAACATCGTTCAAAATTTAACTTTGAAGAGAAAGGTAAAATAAGAGATTTTACTACATGGATTTAAAAATTAGATGATTTTTTTTTTTTTTCTTTTTGCGGTATGCGGGCCTCTCACTGTTGTGGCCTCTCCCGTTGCGGAGCACAGGCTCCGGATGCGCAGGCCCAGCAGCCGTGGCTCACGGGCCCAGCCGCTCCGCGGCATATGGGATCCTCCCAGACCGGGGCACGAACCCGTATCCCCTGCATCGGCAGGCGGACTCTCAACCACTGCGCCACCAGGGAGGCCCTAGATGATGTTTTTGATAGATGAGATATAGTTACCTCGACATTAAATGAGAAGAGTTAGGAATTTCTATCCTACAGCCAGATTCAGTATCAAAATACTATATTTAGTTCATTCACTCATCTTTTCATTTCAAAAGAGCTGTGGAGTAGTTATGGCCAGCAGGGTCTTAATGTTGCTATAGGGAACTGAAATATAAATTAGGAAAAAAATAATCTAGTTTCAGAATAAGATAAATGTACATATAAACATAAGTTGTGCCATGATATAATAAGTGCTCAAAAAGAAGCATAACTTAGGTAGTGTGGCATTGAGATAAAAGCAAGGTCATATCAGTTTTGGTAAAAATCACAGAATGAGCAATGGGGAAGGGGAGGTAGATTTAAACTGAGCATTCGAGGTTAAAACATGCATTGGCAGAAATGGCATTGAGGAATTGCTTTATTAGCTCACTTACACATTAGAGTTAGAAAATGTTATTCCCCCAAGAAACCACTTTATCAAAGTCTTTAATGGTAGATTTAAGGTTTTTCAGGGTTTTTAAAAGTACTATTTGGCCACTTTATTTTTTCTTCCTGAAAGAGTAGCACAAGATTATATTATAGAGTGAGTTTTTTTTGTTGTTGTTGTTGGTGGTGGTGGTGGTGATGTGTGTGTCTGTTTGTGTATGCTGGAATATGTGGGATAACGGAAGCTTGATATGGTTCAATTAATGAAGTATCTGAATTTGTTGCCTAATATATGGAGGAAAAAATAGTTTTGACAAAGGCAATTCCTACTTTATCTAATTTGTGTTAAAATTAAACACTGTAAACACATTTTATATTTTGATCCTTGTTTTGATGTTAGCACAGACTGTATATCTCATAATGCAGTTATATATACATGTACACTCTCCATCTTTGCTTTCCTGCCAAACAACAAGCCTATTCACCTTAACTATGAAATCTAAATGCCTATCTACTTATTTCTGAGTTGTATCTTTTGGTTATTTTAAGAATAAGAGTCTCATTCAAAGCAACATGAATATGTCTCTTTCTGTAACACTATAGACTATATAAAAATTTTGAAATGTTTCATTTAAATGAGTAGGCAAAGAAACCTACAGATTAATAACTGTTACTGATACAGTATCAGTAAGAGATTGCATATGTGAACTTCTTTATATCCTGAATGATGAGTAGGATATAGGAACAAAAACTTGCACCTAAATTTAAATTTCAGAATTTGGCAATGGATTCATTTTTTGTAATTCCTCTACTTTCTTCAAAGATATTCAAATGTGTCCCTTGGAGAACTAGCAAAAAAAAGACATCACATAAAAATGAGGCAAATGGTGGTGACTTGGAGTCATTCACTGACTAATTTTATCTGTGGAAATAAACAGTTATTTCTTCAAGCAGATTGTTTGACCCAGTAGGAAATGCAGACTATGTGCTTGATATCCAAATAAGTTGTCCAAAAAATAATCACCAGTGTTGGTTGTAGAATTGTTCATAAATATTCAATGCCTCCACCTTAAGATGAAAACAGGGAAGAAACTACCTTTGGTATAAAGGTAATATAAGGAAACTTACCAGAGACCAAAGGCTTCTATCCTTTAATCATACCTAACTCTGATGGACTTCAATCAGTTTCAACCTCTCAGCAGGAAGAATCTGGCTGCAGGATACAAATGTGAATTTCATTAATACTATTAGAATTTAATAATGAGTTTAATATATTGAACATAGGAGGAATTACTAATCCCAAGAGAGTCTTAAAAGCTGCTATTGGCTTAGATAATTTGGTGTTTTCTAAAAATAAAATGTGTTAAAGTAAGTGAATATATATATATATATATATATATATATATATATATATATATACATATATATATGGATATATAGTTATTAGATTCCAAAAGCATGCCATTGGAATATTGAATAAATGACTTCCATTCACAGGTGAAAAAAGTGGGGTGTGCATAGATCTAGTGTTAAGAGTGTTAATCATGATGAATTTTATCATAAGAATTGCAACAGTTTCTTAAATTTGACTCCACAGTCATACATGCTGCCTTTCTCTCCCTCTCATATCCCATCTCAATCTCTAAAGAGAGTGAATAAGTTGAAAACAATGATAGCAAATATTAATACAGTGCTAGTGACAGGTAATAGGCAAAGGATTTATGTGCATTATCTTTTTTTTCTTTTTAAAAAATTTTATTGATGTATAGTTGACTTACACTGCACTAATTTGTGCTGTACAGCAAAGTGATTCACTTATACATATCTATATATTCATTTTCATATTCCTTTCCATAATGGTTTATCACAGGATATTGAATATAGTTCCTTGTGCTATACAGTAGGACCCTGTTGTTTATCCTCTGGGGGTTAACCTTTTTTTTTAACAATTTTATTGGAGTATAATTGCTTTACAATGGTGTGTTAGTTTCTGCTTTATAACAAACTGAATCAGTTATCCATATACATATATCCCCATATCTCTTCACTCTTGCGTCTCCCTCCTTCCCACCCTTCTAGCTGGTCACAAAACACAGAGCTGATCTCCCTGTGCTATGTGACTGCATCCCACTAGCTATCTATTTTACATTTGGTAGTGAATATATGTCCATATATACAGTACCACAATCTCACTTTGTCCCAGCTTACCCTTCCCCCTCCCTGTGTCCTCAAGTCCATTCTCTAGTAGGTCTGTGTCTTTATTCCTGTCTTTCTCCTAGGTTCTTCATGACAATTTTTTTTTCTTTTTAGATTCCATATGTATGTGTTAGCATATGATATTTGTTTTTCTCTTTCTGACTTACATCACTCTGTAGAACAGACTCTAGATCCATCCACCTCACTACAAATAACTCAATTTCGTTTCTTTTTATGGCTGAGTAATATTTCATAGTATATATGTGCCACATCTTCTTTATGCATTCATCTGTCGATGGACACTTAGGTTGCTTCCATGTCCTGGCTATTGTAAATAGAGCTGCAATGAACATTGTGGTATATTACTCTTTTTGAATTATGGTTTTCTCAGGGTATATGCCCAGTAGTGGGATGGCTGGATCGTATTGTAGTTGTATTTTTAGTTTTTTAAGGAACCTCCATACTGTTCTCCATAGTGGCTGTATCAATTTACATTCCTACCAACAGTGCAAGAGGGTTTCCTTTTCTCCACACCCTCTCCAGCATTTATTGCTTGTAGATTTTTTGATGATGGTCATTCTGACTGGTGTTAGGTGATACCTCATTGTAGTTTTGATTTGCATTTCTCTTATGATTAATGATGTTGAGCATTCTTCCATGTCTTTGTTGGCAATCTGTATATCTTCTTTGGAGAAATGTCTATTTAGGTCTTCTGCCCATTTTTGGATTGGGTGGTTTGTTTTTTGATATTGAGCTGCATGAGCTGCTTGTAAATTTTGGAGAATAATCCTTTGTCAGTTGCTTCATTTGCGAATATTTTCTCCCATTCTGAGGGTTGTCTTGTTTATAGTTTCCTTTGATGTACAAAAGCTTCTAAGTTTCATTGGGTATTATTTGTTTATTTTTCTGCTTATTTCCATTTCTCTAGGCGGTGGGTGAAAAAGGATCTTGCTGTGATTTGTGTCATAGAGTATTCTGCCTATGTTTTCCTCTAAGAGTTTTAGAGTGTCTGGACTTAAATGTAGGCCTTTAATCCATTTTGAGTTTATTTTTTGTGTATGGTGTTAGGGACTGTTCTAATTTCATTCTTTTACATGTACCTGTCCAGTTTTCCCAGCACCACTTATTGAAGAGGCTGTCTTTTCTCCATTGTATATTCTTGCTTCCTTTATAAAAAAATATGGTGATCATATGTGCATGGGTTTATCTCTAGGATTTCTATCCTGTTCCAGCGATCTATATGTCTGTTTTTGTGCCAGTGCCATACTGCCTTGATTACTGTAGCTTTGCAGTATAATCTGAAGTCAGGGAGCCTGATTCCTCCAGCTCCGTTTTTTTTTTTTTTTTTTGTCAAGATTGCTTTGGCTAATTGGGGTCTTTTGTGTTTCCATACAAATTATGAAATATTTTGTTCTAGTTCTGTGAAAAATGCCATTGGTAGTTTGATAGGGATTGCACTGAATCTGTAGATTGCTTTGGGTAGTATAATCATTTTCACAATGTTGTTTCTTCCAATCCAAGAACATGGTATATCTCTCCATCTGCTTGTATCATCTTTAATTTCTTTCATCAGTGCCTTATAATTTTCTGCATAGAGTTCTTTTGTCTCCTTAGGTAGTTTTATTCCTGGGTATTATATTCTTTTGGTTGCAGTGCTAAATGGGAGTGTTTTCTTAATTTCACTTTCAGATTTTTCATCATTAGTGTATAGGAATGCAAGAGATTTCTGTGCATTGATTTTGTATCCTGCTACTATACCAAATTCATTGATTAGCTTTAGTAGTTTTCTGGTAGCATCTTTAGGATTCACTATGTATAGTATCCTGTCATCTGCAAACAGTGACAGCTTTACCTCTTTTTTTCCGATTTGGATTCCTTCTATTTCTTTTTCTTCTCTAATTGCTGTGGCTAAAAGATCCAATACTATGTTGAATAATAGTGGTGAGAGTGGGCAACCTTGTCTTGTTCCTGATCTTATTTGAAATGGTTTCAATTTTTCACCATTGATGACGATGTAGGCTTTGGGTTTGTCATGTATGGCCTTTATTATGTTGAGGTAAGTTCCCTTTACGCCCACTTTCTGTAGGGTTTTTATCATAAATGGGTGTTGAATTTTGTCAAAAGCTTTCTCTGCATCAATTGAGCTGATGATATGGTTTTTCTCCTTCAATTTGTTAATATGGTTTATCACATTGATTGATTTGCATATATTGAAAAATCCTTGCATTCCTGGGATAAACCCCACTTGATCATGGTGTATGATCCTTTTAATGTGCTGTTGGATTCTGTTTGCTAGTATTTTGTTGAGGATTTTTGCATCTATGTCCATCAGTGATATTGGCCTGTAGGTTTCTTTCTTTGTGACAACATTGTCTGGTTTGGGTATTGGGGTGGTGGTGGCCTCATAGAATGAGTTTGGGAGTGTTCCTCCCTCTGCTATATTTTGGAAGAGTTTGAGAAGGATAGGTGTTAGCTCTTCTCTAACTGTTTGATAGAATTCGCCTGTGAAGCCATCTGGTCCTGGGCTTTTGTTTGTTGGAAGATTTTTAATCACACTTACAATTTCCAGGCTTGTGACTGGTCTGTTCATACTCTCTATTTCATCCTGGTTCAGTCTCAGAAGGTTGTGCATTTCTAAGAATTTTTCCATTTCTTCCAGGTTGTCCATTTTATTGGCATATAGTTGCTTGTAGTAATCTCTCATGATCCTTTGTATTTCTGCAGTGTTTGTTGTTACTTCTCCTTTTTCATTTCTAATTCTTTTGATTTGAGTCTTTTCCCTTTTTCTTCTTGATGAGTCTGGTTAATTGTTTATCAATTTTGTTTATCTTCTCAAAGAACCAGCTTTTAGTTTTATTGATCTTTGCTATCATTTCCTTCATTTCTTTTGTATTTATTTCTGATCTGATCTTTATGATTTCTTTCCTTCTGCTAACTTTAAGGTTTCTTTGGTTCTTCTTTCTCTAATTGCTTTAGGTGTAAGCTTAGGTTGTTTATTACAGATGTTTCTTGTTTTTGACATAGGATTGTACTGCTATAAACTTCTCTCTTAGAAGTGCTTTTGCTCCATTCCATAGGTTTTGGGTCATTGTACTTTCATTGTCATTTGTTTCTAGTTATTTTTTCATTTCCTCTTTGATATCTTCAGTGATCTCTTGATTATTAGTGTATTGTATAGCCTTCATGTGTTTGTATTTTATACAGATTGTGTTCCTGTAATTGATATCTAGTCTCATTGCATTGTGGTTAGGAAAGATACTTGATATGCTTTCAATTTTCTTTAATTTACCAAGGTTTGATTTGTGACCCAAGATATGATCTCTCCTGGAGAATGTTCCATGAGCACTTGAGAAGAAAGTGTATTCTGTTGATTTGGGATGGAACAGACAGAATAACAATTAAGTGCATCTTGTTTAATGTATCATTTAAAGCTTGTGTTTCCTTATTTATTTTCATTTTGGATGATGTGTCCATTGGTGAGAGTGGGATGTTAAAGTCCCCTACTATGATTGTGTTACTGTCGATTTCCCCTTTTATCGCTGTTAGTATTTGCCTTATGTATTGAGGTGCTCCTGTGTTGGGTGCATAAATATTTACAATTGTTATATCTTCTTCTTGATGGATCCCTTGATCATTATGTAGTGTCCTTCTTTGTCTCTTATAACAGTCTTTGTTTTTAAGTCTACTTTGTCTGATATTAGAATTGTTACTCCAGCTTTCTTTTGATTTCCGTTTGCATGGAATGTCGTTTTCTATCCCCTCACTTTCAGTCTGTAAGTGTCCCTAGGTCTGAAATGGGTCTCTTGTAGACAGAATATATATGGGTCTTGTTTTTGTTTCCATTCAGCTAGTCTATGTCTTTTGGTTGGAGCATTTAATCCATTTATATTTAAGGTAATTATCAATATGTATATTCCTATTACCATTTTCTTAATTGTTATGGGTTTGTTATTGTAGGTCTTTTCCTTCTCTTGTGTTTCCTGTTTAGAGAAGTTCTTCCCTTAGCATTTGTTGTAAAGCTGGTTTGGTGGTGCTGAATTCTCTCAGCTTTTGCTTGTATGTAAAGGTTTTAATTTCTCCATCAAATCTGAATGTGATCCTTTCTGGGTGGAGTAATCTTGGTTGTAGGTTTTTCCCTTTCATCACTTTAAATATGACCTGCCACTCCCTTCTGGGTTGCAGAATTTCTGCTGTATGAGCAGCTGTTAACCTTATGGGATTCCCTTGTATGTTTTTTGTTGTTTTTCCCTTGCTGCGTTTAATATTTTTTCTTTTTGTTTAATTAGTGAGAGTTTGATTAATATGTGTCTTGGTGTGTTTCTCCTTGGATTTATTCTGTATGGTACTCTCTGTGCTTCCTGGACTTGATTAACTATTTCCTTTCCCATAATAGGGAAGTTTTCAACTATAAGGTCTTCAAATATTTCTCAGTCCCTTTCTTTTTCTCTTCTTCTTCTGGAACCACTATAATTTGAATGTTGGTGTGTATAATATTGTCCCAGAGGTCTCTGAGACTGTCCTCAATTGTTTTCATTCTTTTTTCTTTATTCTGCTCTTCGGTAGTTATTTCCACTAGTTTACCTTCCAGGTCACTTCTTCGTTCTTCTGCCTCAGTTATTCTGCTTTTGATCCCTCCTAGAGAATTTTTAATTTCATTTATTGTGTTGTTCATCATTGTTTGTTTGTTCTTTATTTCTTCTAGTTCCTTGTTAAAGTTTCTTGTATTTTCTCCATTCTATTTCCAAGATTTTGGGTCACCTTTGTTGAGGATTTTTGCATCTATGTCCATCAGTGGGTTTACATCATTATTCTGAATTCTTTTCCAGGTAGGGTGCCTATTTCCTCTTCATATGTTAGGTCTGGCGGGTTTTTACCTTGTTCCTTCATCTGCTGTGTTTCTTTGTCTTCTCATTTTGCTTATCTTACTGTGTTTGGGGTTCCTTTTTGCAGGCTTCAGGTTTGTAGTTCCCATTGTTTTTGGTGTCTGTCCCCAGTGGCTATGGTTGGTTCAGTGGGTTGTGTAGGCTCCTGGTGGAGGGGACTAGTGCCTGTGTTCTGGTGGATAAGGCTGGATCTTGTCTTTCTGGTGGGCAGGTCCTCGTCCGGTGGTGTGTTTTGGGGTGTCTATGGCACTATTATGATTTTATGCAGCCTCTCTGCTAATGGGTGGTGTTGTGTTCCTATCTTGCTTGTTGTTTGGCATAGGGTGTGGAGCACTGTAGCTTGATGGTTGTTGAGTGGAGCTGGGTGTTGGTGTTGAGATGGAGATCTCTGGAAGATTTTTGCTGTTTGATATTACGTGGAGCTGGGAGTTCTCTAATGGACCAATTTCCTGAACTTGGCTCCTCCATCTCAGAGGCACATCCCTGAAGCCTGCCTGGAGCACCAAGAGCCTGTCATCCACATGGCTCAGATTAAAAGCAAGAAAAAAAGAAATAAAAAAAGAAAAAGATCAAGTAAAATAAAATAAAAAAAGTTATTAAAATAAAAATAATTATTAAAAAAATTTTAAAGTAATTTAAAAAAGCAAAGAACAACCAAATCAAAAAACAAATCCACCAATGGTAACAAGTGATGAAAACTATACTAAAAAAAAAAAAAAGAAAGAAAAAACAAACAGACAGAACCCTAAGACAAATGGTAAAAGCAGAGCTATACAGACAAAATCACACACGGAAGCATACACATACACACTCACAAAAAGAGAAAAAGGGAAAGAAATATATATATCGTTGCTCCCAAAGTCCACCTCCTCAATTTGGGATGATTCTTTGTCTATTCAGGTATTCCACAGATGCAGGGTATATCAAGTTGACTGTGGAGATTTAATCCGCTGTTCCTGAGGCTGCTGGGAGAGATTTCCCTTTCTCTTCTTTGTTTGCACAGTTCCTGGGGTTCAGCTTTGAATTTGGCCCCACCTCTGCATGTAGGTCACCTAAGGGTGTCTGTTCTTTGCTCAGACAGGACGGGGTTAAAGGAGCAGCTCATTGTGGGGCTCTGGCTCACTCAGGCCGAGGGGAGGGGGGCATACGGAATGCAGGGTGAGCCTGCAGCAGCAGAGGCCAGCATTGCAACAGCCTGAGGCACTGTGTGTTCTCCCAGGGAAGTTGTCTCTGGATCACTGGACCCTGGCAGTGACTTGCTGCACAGGCTTCCGGGAGGGGAGTTGTGGGTAGTGACCTGTGCTTTCACATAGGTCTTCTGGTGGCTGCAGCAGCAGCCTTAGCATCTCATGCTCGTCTCTGGGGTCCATGCTGATAGCCGTGGCTTGCGCCCGTCTCTGAAGCTCCTTTAAGCAATGCTCTTAATCCCCTCTTAATCCTGATAATGCCCACATATATCTATTTAATCCATTACTTTCTCTTCAGTATGAATCATATATCCAACTGCCTAAGTTGAAATGTTCATCAGGATAGCACACAAAACCAAATGTATTAATCATGTTTTACCACTACATGACCCCTACCACCACTATGATCAAGTGTTCATGGACATGCACACACACATGCATACACACACACAGCTATCTTTTATCCTATGTTTCCTATCTGAGTTAATGTCACAACCATTCACACAAATCAGAAACCTAGGAGGCATATTGGACTTCTTCCATTGATTACTCTCTGAATCTTATTAAGTACCAACACTACTTGATTTTAGCAATATCTAGATCTGGAATTGGACTAGATATGACTCCAGATTAAGTGATTTATTAACTGTCTGATGTTAGAAAACCTACTTAGACTTCTCCATGTTCTCTGATTCCTAACCTGTTAAATGAGGATAACACTGCCACCTACCTTGGTGGGTGAGTGTAGCTGTTAATTAATTGAGATTATGCATGTAAAACATCTAGAATCTTATCTATTTTTCTTTTCATTACTATTATTTACTCTTCTAGTGCCTTGGTTCAAGACTTCATCAGGCTATAATCTTCTGATGTTTCTCCCTCTAGTCTTATCCATCTCAGCTTCATTCCCCACATTGCTACCAGAATGACCCTTCCAAACTCCAAATCCGAGCACATGATTCCATCTGGCTTAAAGGCCCTCAGTAACTCCTCACTGCCTCTTGGATGAATCTCTCATGCCCTAGTGCGATGTCAGAAATCTTGGTCTTATTTACCTCTCCAGACTTTTCTCTTGCTCCTTTCTTCCTCGTAGCCTTTGTTCCAACCGTACAAAATGCATAAATGTTTCTAATTTATGGTATGGTTTCATGACTCCATGTCTCTGTGTCTGCTATTCCTTTTTGGAAAGCTTTTCCATGTTTCTTTTGCCAGCTTAAATCCTATGTATCCTTCAATACAGTCTCAACTTTCTTATTCTCTATAGGACTGAACTTGACCTTCTCAAGACTAGTGGATTATTTTCTTCTTTTTGCCACTAATGAATCTTGTATACACCTATATTATAGCACTTGTGCTTTCTGTAGTGGTTTCTTACTTACAGGTGTACCTCTTCTACTACACTGTGAGTACTTGTTTTATGTTAGGAATTATGTACTGTGATAGAGACACAATGGTGAATAAGACATGGTCACAGATCCTGACGAGTTCAGAATCTGAAGGAGGCTGAAATGTAAATAAGAAGTTTGAACTCAGGGATGTGTTTCAAGTGAAAGTATATAAAATGTGTTTTGTAATTTCCAATAAAATAACATTTTCCCACTGTCTAAGAAGATTGAAAAGAATCTCAGCAATAGAATTACTTTTGAGCTGTGTGTTAAAAATGTTAAAATTAATCAGGAAAAAAAGGAAGTAAGGGTGAGAAATTTGAAAAAAAGATGTCATTGGTAAAAGCACAGAAAGAAAGCATTGTATACATGGGGAAATGCAGCTTTTTAAAGCCAAAGAGTAGTATCTGAGGGATAATGGCAAAGTTCAGGACAGAAAATAACTAGATGTTGAGTTATGAAGATATCTGTATGTTTAGTTAAAAGTCTGAATAATAATACTTTGAACAATAGCAAGCTACTGAAGTATCTTTAGCAGAGGAAAATATGATAAGGTTGTGTCAAATACCCTTGTGAAACAGCCAGTGAGGAAGGTAAAGTGATAATATAAGCTGTCTGTGATGGGGACGCAAAATACATGAAGGTAGTTGAGATGGGGTATAATGAAGTACAAAAAAATGAAGTATGTATTACATAGAAGATGGATGGATTCAATGATTCATTGAAAGTAAGTGATGATGAAGAGTAGAATCTAGTAAGGCTCTTAGATTTCTTAATTGTAAAAGCAGAAAATACAAGACAGGTATACATGAGGAGAAGTGGATTTGTTGGGTAGAGGGTAGACAACAAGACAATTCTGGAATACAATGAATTATACCTGAGAATCAGAATTTCTATAGTAACCAACTGAAGACAAGTGTCTATAACTAGAAAGGCAGGAATGGGCCAGAGAGAGCGACTGAGAAATTCTGAGTACATAATAGTAATTGAAAATGAATAAGTTCACTCAATCAATGAGAAAATAATAACAAGTCAAGGGGAAAAAATCCAAGAAACCTAAAAAATTAAGAAGTGAATAGAGGGAAACATATTTATTGAAAACCATAAAAAAGTCACAAATCCATGATAAAGTGGAATTAAGGAGAAGCCAAAGGAATAGAGTTTAAAGAAGGAAGAAGTATTCCAAAATGTGAAACTCTTTGGAGAAGGTAAAGAAGATAATGGTCAAAAGTAGTCACTGGATTTGGCAAATAAAATCTCCTTGGAGAATGTAGGGTCAGTAGAATATAATGGAAAGGAAGCTGATAGCAGTAGCTGGGAGGAGGAGGAGCAGGAGGTGAGGATCTGGGAATGTGAGTGTAGTCTTGTATTTTTCAAGATGTTTAGTTGATGGGAGGGTCAGAGAGCTAGTAACTGGAAGAGTTACCACAGTGGAAAAAAAGTGCTTTGTTTAGTTGCATTTATTTTTTAATGGAAATATTTAAGTGAAGTCTATCAGCTAAGATAGGAAGGTGGTGGAGAAGATAAATTTATAAAAGAGGAGGTTTGTCTTAATTACTAATATTAAACTTACTTTGCTGTCTTATCACAGATATAACTAGCTTTGTAAAGGAGAATACAAGTAAGAAAGTTCTCCTCTTCCTCAAAAAGCTTCAGGAACATTTCTTTTACTCTTCCATATATAAAGAGCCCATTAAAAAAATTCCAAAACAAGATCATTCTCCCTCTCATCCATACATTTTCCATCTTCTTTTTCTTTCAGTATTTCTAGTCAGCTGTGTGTCTTCCACACCTGACAAGTAAAGTTTTTCTTTATTCTCTGTACATTTTTTGGTTTCCTTTTAGCATAAGAATTTACCAATTTCCTGCTTTCCTATTGTAGGTATTTGCAAGATGACCATGACTATCAGAAAGGTATTCCTGCTGATGTGATATTGTCAGTATGACTGTGTTCATGATTGGTGATGTTACTGATATTTAACCCAGGTAAGTTTGTGGCTTAGAAGGTGTATTCAGTGTTTGATCTCAAAAAATAAAATAAGGCAATTGTGCTCAAACTTTAGCTTACATCAGAAACATTTGCAGAAAACACTGATTTTTGAGCTCCAACCCTAGAGATTCTGTTTCAGTTTGTCTGGGGTGAACCTCAAGTATTCGCATGTCTAGCAGATTTCTGGGTAGTGCTGATGACACTGCTTGCTAACCTCACAGTCACTGAACACCACTAACAAGGATAATCAGGTTCCCAGTTGGACAGAGTAAGTATAAATGTATGTGGGCAGCATTTTGATACTTGTTAAATAACAGCTATTGACTCCAACTAGCATCATCATGGTTTGAAGAGAGCAGAAATAATACAGGTCATAGACTATTGTCCTTTCAAGAGCACAGGTTATTAAAAGACCAGAATTCACTCAGTAATAATCTAAAACTGAGACTCTGAGATTTGAATGTGTTTTAATGGCTCAAAACATATAGCACCTCTGTAACATTTCAGATTATTGTCTCAGAAAGTGCATGGCAATTTTGAAACACATAGACATGGAAAAAATTGAAAATTTTAATAGAAGTCCATTTTAGACATGCTGGGGAACGTATCAGAAAATAATATACGTTTTAAATGCACTATCTCTGAGTCTGCCACCTTTCTGACATGGATTTAAGTCAAATAAGCACCTTTTCTTTCTGGGACATTGTACTCCGCATTATGTTCTATTGTTTTGTAGCAACAAAGGAGCTAAGGGGCAGTCTCTGAGCATTAAAACAGTGTCCCTATCATAAGCACAGTTGCAGCCATTAAGTAATTACTTTTGTTTCCCGGGAAACTAAAGTACTTGGATGCAACCCATCTTTGATCACAGGCTGTGTCTCTAGGCAGCAGCATACACTGAACCACTGACCTTTAGCTGGAGGTGGATGGTTGTTAAAAAAAAATAAATTATATTCCAATTGGAAAATTTTCTTTTGAAAACTTTTTGTTTTCAGTTTTTATGTAAATACTAAAGCAGCCTCCCATTAAGAGTCCAGGGAGGCATGGACAGCCCTTAGTCTGTCTAGGATTTGGGCTCAGCTAGTCCTCATTTCCACAAGTCTGCCCCTTACTCAATGTATGACCTGGGCAAGTTACCCACGCTTCCAATGTTTTAATTTTCATCCCTGAAAAATAAGGATAAATGAGGATAAAATGCCTATCTCAGAACTTCCCTGGTGGCGCAGTGGTTAAGAATCCATCTGCTGAGGCAGGGGACACGGGTTCGAGCCTTGGTCTGGGAAGATC
Source organism: Mesoplodon mirus (assembly GCF_964341445.2). Lineage (NCBI taxonomy): Eukaryota > Metazoa > Chordata > Mammalia > Artiodactyla > Ziphiidae > Mesoplodon > Mesoplodon mirus. The sequence continues at coordinate 186,904,401 of NC_138977.1, forward strand.
CCACATGCGGTGAAGCAACTAAGCCCTTATGCCACAACTACAGAGCCTGGGCTCTACAGCCCATAAACCACAACTACTGAGCCAGCTCTCTAGAGCCCACAAGCCACAACTACTGAAGCCCATGCACCTAGAGTCTGTGCTCTGCAACAAGAGAAGCCACAGCAATGAGAAGCCTGCTCACCACAACAAAGAGTAGCCCCCATTCACCGCAACTAGAGAAAACACACGTGCAGCAACGAAGAGCCAACACAGCCAAAAATAAAATTAATTAATTTGTAAAAATGCTTATCTCATAAGACTATAATAAAAACTGTTAGCTAATACATATAAATTTCCCAATACTTCTGACTGTTCCCATATTTCTATCAAATTATCCAGGAGAATAAAAGTAAGGAAAGGATGTGAATAGGTGGTCTGGCTGAGAAAGCAAAAATATTTAACTAAAAAAAACAAATATAATCTATTGTACAATAAAGAATTTGTCTGGTCTTTTTCCTGGGTTCCTGGCATGGAGCTTCTAAAATCCTTGGAATTTCTTAAGTGATAGGAGAGTCTTCATGTTATATTAATGAATGACTCACTGTAGATCCCTAGAGAGCTTTGCAGTGGTGGCTGGTGACCAGAAAGACCAACTGTGTGATTATAGGGTCTGGATTTTGAGCCAGGCCAGCCTCCTGGGAAGATAAGGAGCTGGAGATTGAGTTAAATCATGTGGTCAATGATTTAATCAATTCATCTCACCTATGTAATGAAATCCCAATAAAAACTCTGGATATAAAAGTTTAGTAGAGCTTCCTGGTTGATGAACGTGTTGATGTGTTGGGAGGGTAACAATCTTAATCCCATAATGAGAGGGTGCAGAAGCTACTCATTTCCATGAGTCATATGCTCACTTGAGATAATCAGAAAGATATATATATATATATATATATATATATATATATATATATATATATATATATATTTAAATTGCCACCTCCTCCTATCTAATCCATCATAGTAATTGCTCTTTTTTATCCGTGTTTTCTCTTATATTATGAATTAGTAATCTGGGAAACATGGCATATAAATAATAGCCATGTGCTCCCAGTTGACCCAAACTGAAAGCATGGGAAGAGTTCAGGTTGGGAAGCTATGGTGAGTTATGCAAAATCAAGGGCAACAGGTGGTAAGATTCACAGTGGTAAGGGCCCTGTAAATCACATTGTTGATTAATATATAATCAACAATGATAATATTCTCACAGTAGGATAAATAGAAATGAAGTGTGAAGATGGGAATTGGGAAATAAACACAGAGTCAGGTACAGTTAAGAGGAGGCTCATATCTCAGGGTAAAGGAACTAATTTGTGCAATTGATTCTGAGGTTTTCTGCTTCACATGTGAGGTGGCCGTGCTTCTATCTCATTCCACTTGATCTTGGAGGAGCCCTTTTCCAGAGGCAAAGAAGAGTTTATAAGTTTGTTGTCTGTGCACCAGGAAATCTGGGAGATATCTGACTGTTATATTGAAATGCTACGTAATTTAACTTTGTCTTCACTTTTACTACTCCTGAAAGTTTCCAATTTACCTCACTGCCAACCCACTACCACCTCCCTTCTCCAACTCCTCAACTTTCTCTCATTATTCCTTGTGACTCAGACTCTATCTAGTTTTATTCACCAAATTCATTCCAACAAAATCCACTTCACTGATTGGACAAATTTTCCAAAAGGCCAAATTATCTAAATATGTTTATTTTGTCAGTTATTCATATGATTTACAGAAATTCAAATTAGATCATATGGTTTTAACAGCTTTTGAGATTTCTATTACCTTTTAGTTGTCTAGCTTTCATGTTGGCTTACAAATAGCTTTTAAAGATTTTTTCAACATGTTTCTCCACCATGTCCTTACAGATAAAACCAGTGAGAGCTGGAGGAAGGAGAGAGAAAGCTTTCATCTGGAGGAAAAACTAAGGAGAGTTCACTCAGAAAATTGTCTTCCTGATAATCTAGCCACTGGAATAATTGGCTTTTGGTGAATTAGCTCAAAGAGAATTGGCTTGCTTTCTGCAGCTTTAGACAGTAAAGCTAAAAGTTTGCCTACCAACTTTCAAAGCAGTGAATTTTTTTTTCCTTTGACTGTATATCAGGTTCCTAGAAAGCTATAGAATAAAAATCCTGCTACAGAAAAGGAACTAGACATAGCAGTAATAATTGTCCATTTTGCATACTTATTTACAATCTTGAAATATGCATTAACACAGAAAAATTAGTTCATTAAATTAAATAACATGGGGCCAAGTTCTTAAGGAGACCACATGATGGGATCTTGGATACAAATGGAATTCATGTGTGCTAGAGAATCATAAGAACTCTGTGACAGCCACCTTATAAACCCAGCAGGGATAGAGATGGTTTAAAGCTTAGTTAAAAGCAAAATCTTTTCTACTTAAAAGGATTGTTTTTCGTCAGCTTGCAAGAGAAAATCCTGATGCAGAAGTGACAATGCTCAGTTATCCAGCGGTACCAAGACCACCAGAAAGCAGCAGCTGTTGGTCAGAGCAAGATAAATTTAAAATCAGAATTTGATCAGAGTTTGGACTGTGATGACAACTATAACTTTATAAATGCAAGTTCTGCTTCTGAAAGGGTGCACTGGCTGTTAAGACGTGACAGCATTCAAATGTGAAGGAATCTAACAATTGCTCCATTTTTCTCTTTTCCAGAAGTCTATTATTAGCACATGAGTTAACACTTGATATGTCAGACATTCAGACTTGCATTCTGCTAACTTGTATGTTTACCACATTGAAAATAGGTTTTTTTAAAAAATTAAACCAAAATAAATTAGTTTAGAGGTTGTATATATGTTTCTGTATAATGGAGAGATGATTATACTTGAAAATATTATTAACTTATTTATTGACTGAAGGTAACTTAAAAACGCAAACTTGTTAAAACTAAAGTAAGAATAAAAATGTGTATTTTCCACAAATATTTAAGTAATTATTCAGACTTATCTATTGTCTCTTTCCAAGTGGGAATAAACACTGAGAAATGTACAGGAAGTTCAACAGTCAGTCTGTGATAGCATCAATGTAAAATTTGCTTTTCAGAGATTTTTAAAACTGTTCTATAAGGTCAAATGGACAGAGGATTTTTATAAATTTAGAGTACACATTCTTCAGGTTATCTAACTTAAAGGCTGTGTGTAGTCTCATAATTTTAAGGAAGTTAATATAGTGGTTGTAAAATAAAATTTAAACTGAAGGAGCTAGGTGTGATGGTGTAGAAATCAGGGAGTTTCAACTCATGTAAACATTTGAGGTGGGACTTTTAAAATTTAATGGCGCTAGGGAAATAGGGGCAAATTTGAAGAGTCTTTTCTTCCATTTATTGACTAATCCAATGGTAAGGCAAGTCTATGGCCAGGAATAGAAGATGTTCTCCATAGTATTGGACCGTGACTATTCATATATATATTGTCCATATTTCTTCTTTGAACTTTGAAGTGCCTTACATGCCTAACTATACTTAATGCATATATTTTTTATCATCTCTTTAAATATCATTCTCCATTAGTTTTGAGTTTGAGGATAAAAGTATAAGGTAACCCATTCTTATTTCACTTAATTTAAATCAGAAATCAGTATGGGAGAAGAAAAAAAGAACTTTAAACATCTATAACCATAATTTTCTAAATTCTTGTTTTTTCACTGTTTAAAAAAAAAGATCACAAATATTTTCTTGTCTTTTCACTCCTAACATTTTATTTCACAACTTACATTTACTCAAAATCCAGCACTTTGAAATTTACTGTATATTTATGCTTTGCTTACTTCACCTATCTCCTGAAGAGTGTCTCCTGAATAGTAATAGATATCATCACAATATTCAATAAAGATACATATGTCAAACTGATTTATTTTTCAGTCTCTACCCATGTAAAATGCATAAAATAAACCAGATTTCTGCAGATATTTGACTATTCTAGTGGAAATTATAAGTACAAGTCATCCAGACACAGGTATTAAAAGAGCCACTGGAGAAAAGTCTCTGTCTCTTATACTAAATTGTTTCTTCTTAAAGGATGAGATAATTTACTAAATGCAAAAAAATAATCATAATACATGCTAAGTTATCACACATGATAAAAGCTGAATTTTACAGTTCATGATAATTCGTTTGGAGGACTGGAAGTTATAACTAAATAGATCTGTGACAAGAACTTAGAACTAAGTTCATTTTATTTTCAGATTCAGTAGTTAAGGCAGATACTCAAAAAAAAAGTCAGCTAGATTTATTAAAACCTTGTTGTAAAATCCTTACTTTTAAGTTATGGAATCACAGAAGCGCAGTGTGAATTGATGTCACCTAGAAGATAAACAAATTACTCAGCAAAGAAGCTAAGAGAAGTCTGCTTTTGTTTTTCTCCTTCTCCCTTTCCTGGTCATCATCATATTTCCATGTGATTCCATGCCATTTTTCTGTCCCCTGGATGCTCCTTACAAGAGGGTTAGAATAATAGTTTGTAATATTGTAAGTCCCCAACTCACCATTCTCAAACAAAATTAGCTAGAAATATCAGAATCACATTCATCCTTCCAAATTCAAGACAGTAACTAAAATACCTCATGTGTACTTGCAAAAATGGCTTTGACTCATTTTTTAAATTAATTAATTAATTATTTTAGCATTTATTGGAGTATAATTGCTTTACAATGGTGTGTTAGTTTCTGCTTTACAACAAACTGAATCAGCTATACATATACACATATCCCCATATCTCCTCCCTCTTGCATCTCCCTCCCACCCTCTCTATCCTACCCTTCTAGGTGGTCACAAAGCAATGGGCTTATCTCCCTGTGTTATGCGGCTGCTTCCTACTAGCTATCTATTTTACATTTGGTAGTTTGTATGTGTCCATGCCACTCTCTAATTTCATCCCAGCTTACCTTTCCCCCAATAGACATTTCTCCAAAGAAGATATACAGATTGCCAACAAACACATGAAAGGATGCTCAACATCACTAATCATTAGAGAAATGCAAATCAAAACTACAATGAGGTATCACCTAACACCAGTCAGAATGGCCATCATCAAAAAATCTACAAACAATAAATGCTGGAGAGGGTGTGGAGGAAAGGAAAGCCTCTTGCACTGTTGGTGGGAATGTAAATTGATACAGCCACTATGGAGAACAGTATGGAGGTTCCTTAAAAAACTAAAAATGGAACTACCATATGACTCAGCAATCCCACTACTGGGCATATACCCTGATAAAACCATAATTCAAAAAGAGTAATGTACCACAACGTTCATTGTAGCTCTATTTACAGTAGCCAGGACATGGAAGTAACCTAAGTGTCCATTGACAGATGAATGCATAAAGAAGATGTGGCACATATATACAATGGAATATTACTCAGCCATAAAAAGAAATGAAATTGAGTTACTTGTAATGAGATGGATGGACCTAGAGTCTGTCATACAGAATGAAGTAAGTCAGAAAGAGAAAAACAAATACCATATGCTAACACATATATATGGAATCTTAAAAAAAAAATGGTTCTGAAGAACCTAGGGGCAGGACAGGAATAAAGATTGACTCATTTTTTCTCTGTTCATTGCTTACCACTTCTTCCCTGTACTCAGACCATTATTCACTCACTGGTCTGGCAAGAAATTTCTATAGAGGTAATGTTGGTATCACTCATGTTGACTCCACTACTAGGGCAATATAAGGCTTTGCTGTTTCTGAGTTTGGAAGAACAATTCTTTTGCCCCAGTTTTGTTTTGTTTTGTTTGTTTGTTTTTTGCGGTACGCGGGCCTCTCACTGTTGTGGCCTCTCCCGTTGTGGAGCACAGGCTCTGGACGCGCAGGCTCCAGATGCGCAGGCTCAGTCGCCATGGCTCACGGGCCTAGCTGCTCCATGGCATGTGAGATCCTCCCGGACCGGGGCACGAACCCATGTCCCCTGCATCGGCAGGTGGACTCTCAACCACTGCACCACCAGGGAAGCCCTGACCCAGTTTTAAACATGGTGTTGCTAAAAAGGGAAGTATCTTCCCCTATCATGTGTGTCCCTCCATGTCCTTTTTCTACTATTTATATTATAGAGAACTAAAGACGCAGTTCTTTGATACCTCTTTTCTCTATCTTCTTACACCCAGGACTGTGTTATGAGTCATTATAACTGGGCCAGAAGACAACCTGAATAACACACACAAGATTGTACTCAAAATTTTTGCTCTCTTTCGACCCTTTTTCACAATCTCTACATCAAGTCCTCCTCCCAGCAAGTTCCTGCTTTAACGGATACACCGTTTTGGGGGGATGCATGGTAAATGGTAGCCCTTATTAATTTATGAATTAGAGGTATTTTTTCTGGAGGACTAGTCTTTAGTTCCAGTGAATCTAGTGGTTTCTATGGGACTCCTCAACCCATCGTGGAAAAAAAAAAAAAGAAAACTAATAACAAGACTGCTTTGGAAATTGAGTTTTAATATATTTCTTTACTTCAATTAATTCAATGATAAGGAAAGTCTATTATCAGAAACAATACTGTATATATCTGACTATGCTATAGTTACAAAGCTTGGGACATCATTGTGTGAAATTCCTACAGAACAGACATTACTAAATTATAAACCAGACCACATTGTCTATTATTGAAATATTTCTAGAAGCTTTATGTACAACTAATAGATGGACATCCGCCCTTTTAAATTATTTTTTATCTTATGTGAAAATAAATTGACTTAATTTAAATTAAAGTGATATTGTAAGTAGAAAAATATACTACTGCATTAGCCCTTAACATTTATACTGTTTTTGACCATCACCTTTTAAAATAACTGTAGGCTAGTCTTATTATTCTTCATTTTGCTGATAAGAAAATGTGGGACACAGAGAGGTTAAGTGAGTCAACTCAGATTACACAGAAAGTCAATGGCAAAAGAAACTAATATTACTGAATCCTTAGTGTCCCTTGTTGTTCTGCTTAACAGTGCTGTCTCTTATTAAAAAGGACAACCATAGTTATCCCATTTATAAGCCTGCTATAATTTAGTCACATTCTAACAGATTCAATTTGGTATTTCACATTGATTAAATGATTTAAAAGATATTTAAATATAATTTAAATTATTTATCAATGACTTTGAAGGTGTTGTTTCTTCAAGGCCACAAAGCAAACCCCTTATAAAGCTAATAAAGAAGTCAAGATCCATGTTTGCAGATCCCTGTGGCTGTCAGCAGAACAGACCTCAGGCATTTGGGGGTGGGGTGGGATTAATTAATTTACATAAGAACTTTAATAGTCCTCAAAATCCAGTCTTTCATCAAATGATTACTGACTGCCTACTATGATCCAGACATATTCTAGGTGCTAGTAGTACATAATACAGAAAACAGAAAACATCTCAACCTTCATGGAGTTAACACTGCAGCAGGGAAAGACAGATGATAAACAAGCTAAGTAAATACAATGTATAGTATGTTACCTGGTTATAAATAGTATAACCACAAAAACAGGGAAGGGAGATAGGAATTATTGCAGGTCAGAGATTAGGGGACCACAGAAAGCCACACAGAGATGGTTTTTGATGAAAGTCCTAAACGACTTGAGACTGGGAGCCATCTGTGGGACATCTGTGGAAGAAGCATTCCAGGCACAGGAAACATTAAATATAAAGGTCCTAATATAAGAGTGTGTCTTATGTTTAAAACAGACATCAAAGAATCTTTTTTGGTTGGACTGAAGAAAAGCAGTGGGAAATAGTTTCAGACTGGTGATAGAGTACAATATAATGCAGAATCTTATCAATCATAATAAGGATTTAAGCTTTAATAAAACTCTAAGTGAATTGAATAGAAGAGTGGCTTTAGGTTTTAAAAAGATAACTCTAGCCACAATTGAGAATAAACTCCTAGACACTAAAAGCATAAGCAGAGAATTCTGTTTCTTACTACACTAAAGACATATATTTCTGCCACTGGATTATTCTCTTGGAAATCAAAACTGGGTGCAATGGTAGTGCATGTTATTAAAGATCAATGGCACTCTGCTGGCTAAATGGCTTGATCTGCAAGGGAGGTACTGGATGGGTTCTGGTACTGTTGGTTGTTGGGTCCTGTTGATCAATTGTTGGCAAATGACACTAGAGCTGTAGTGAGGAAGTGAATGATAAGCTGGACTAGCAGAGCCGCACAGGCGTTGAGGTGAACTCACTCAAGACTCAAACTGAATATCGGATACTGAGAACCATTGAGTAGTGATGACTTTAATGTAGACATAGTCTGTCTAGGGGGGAGGCTAGGGATGGGTGTTAAAGCAGACAAGTAACAGTTATTCATATGGTCCAAGACTACCTTTTGAGAGATGTCTAAATTATGCTAAAATCACTGCCAAACCATTTGTAAATAACAAAAGGGTTCTTTTCAGATACTTCCTTGGCATCCTTGTAGAAAAGCTCTGTTAAAAAAAAAATGACTCAGCACTGTATTGAAGAGAGCCCTTAAGAAACAAGTATTCTTACTCCTGTAGTAAGTGACATGAAATGAACAGTCATGATCACTAACCGTGTAGTATGTATGAATGATCAAAAATATTTTCAAACTGGAGAATGTGAACCAAAACATTTCTAGTATCACAGAATATTGGCAGAAAAGGGAGTTTTGAGTGCATTTCATAAACCAGTTTTGTATGAGTTACGTTATTTCATTTTTAGGTTCCTTTTGTTACTGCTCTTGCACTTATTTTTTAAATTTTGAGCTCATTTTCAAAAGACTGATTAAAATTCTGCCTACTTCTGGGCTGAATACTTCCTTTCTCATCAAGGCATAAAAGCTGTGAAGTTATTTTCTTTTTCCAAGTTTATATCTCAATTGTCAATCTCCATTTATTTGATTCTTCTAGCTCTGACTTTCATTTTCAATTTTCCCTCTTATTAGCTTTATTTGGGATTATATATGATTTTTTAATCTCTATTTTCCCCTCTCTCCTTTTTTTATTTTTTTGATGAATCCTTTGAAACTTCCTGTGAACAAGGCAGTGATACTTAATTTTGATAGAACAAAGATTAGTTACAAGTTTCACCTCTTTATCTCTGAGAAATATCAATTCCTAGAAGTTCTTGCTCATGTAAACAACATCTATTATTTTATAGTAAACTTTGTTCAGCTTTTTAAATTAGGTAAGTTAGTTATAACCAATCCCAAATATGTCAAATGATCAGAAAACAATCTGTCATCTATTTAATGCTGGGATTATTGGTTTTGATATTTTTGTCATTATAATTTTATACCTAGAAAAGATGATCTCATAAATGCAACAGTATATAATGATTAACAGATGCAAATGAAATTGCAGACAGTTAATTTAATGGATAAAAGATGGCTATCTTAAAATAATGGTTAAAGGTCATATGACTGGGCTTCAAATGTTACAAAACAAAAATAATTAATTGAATAAACAGGCATTTATTTAGAACCTAAATTAAACTAAGGACAGTGATAAGACACCTGACCACAGAGCTAAACAATTAAACTTCTGATGGTAAGGAGTTCACTTTGTTACTAGAGGAGCAGAAAAAGGTAAAAGTGAGTCTTAAATGGATGCATAAAATACATTACATTGTTTCATAAAACATGTTAGCTGAACTAGTGCTTTAGATGAATATTAAAACATATATGTTTATATTGTGTACTTGATTTATTTATTATATTAAATTGAGACTTTTTCCCCCCCAAAACACATTACAGCTAATGACAAGGAATTACAGAATGTGCCTGGGTGGAAAATGTATAATAGGAATAGTTATTAGAAATAAATGGATCTCAGTATTTCACTATACAGTACGTTTAATACACAAAATATTGAAAAACTTATTTTCTCAAATACTGTATATATTTCCACCTTTTGTAGAATGACCTAACTCACACTTCTCTATTAAAATATGATTCAAAAGATACTTCCTCTTAAGATGTCTCTAATTTTTACCCTTATTTATTATGGGACAATTTCTATCCTGCCATTTAATATTTATGTTGTAGGTTAGTGTCAATCTTTCCTTAGAGACAGTTTGTGATATTCTCCAGTTCCATATACAAGTGATAACACTCAAGGCCAACTTTGTGAGTGTGCAACCTGTGCAGTCACATAAGGCCCCACACTTAGCAGGGCTCTAAATTTGATTTAATGGTCCAAACTCAGTGCCTTGAAATTCTGAATAATTTTACTTTGAATTTATGTTTTATAAACAAAGTTTGATGGGACAAGGGAGCTTTGTGTGAGCAGAGTAGATGTATGCAATACATGTATCCTCTGTTCCCTGCTTTTCCATTTGCATATAGTGTTTGCAATGCTCCATGAGCTCAGCGTCCCAGTGTACCACAATGCTTAGAGAACTCAACTGAGTACAAGGTAAGCATGTATCTTATTCAGTTAGGGCTGCTATAACAAAGTAGTATACACTGGGTAGCTTAAACAATAGAAATTTATTTTTTTAACAGTTCTGGAGGCTGTAATTCTGAAATCAGGATGCCAGCAGGATCAGGTTCTAGAGAAAACTCTCTGGCTTGCAGACTTTTGCCTGCTTACTGTGTCCTTCAGTGGCAGAGAGACACACAGAGCTCTGCCATCTTTTCCTTTTCTTAAGGGTACTAATCCCATCATGAGGGCCACATCTTTATGATTTCATTTAACTCTAATTGCTTCTCAAAGGCTGCATCACCAAATACCATCACATCGTGGCTTAAAGCTTATACATATGAATTTTGGCAAGATACTATATGGTCCATAGCAGTATGTTACATCTACGACTGACTAAATGAGGGTGCTGACAGCCCTTATAACTCATGCTTTCAATTCAAACCAGCACTTCCTTTGAACGCAGAAAGAAGGTCATAATATTCTAAGAAACATGAATGACCAAAGAACATTATCATTTCTTTCTGACTCATATTACTTTCCTGCATTAACCAACTTATGCTGAAATTAATAATATAGAAGGAAAGAGAAAGGCAAATCAACCGACACTTCATATTTCTTTCAGCCCTTTCACATTCCTCAGTGGCAGAATATGGAATCATATTCTGCAGAATCAAGGAATGAAATAAAAACACTTTGAATTAATTTGGTGAAACATTCCCATTGTTCTTATAGGAAATAAAGCTTGGCTTTCACACTGTTGATTGTATGGTACCAATCACTATGCATACACTGAGCTTCAAACTAAATTGTGTAATTTCAATGATTCCACATATGTATATGTAGATACTCAGATATCTGCATTTAAAACTGGTGCAGGAGAAGAGATAGTAATGGGAGGGTATGAACAGAAGTTGATGCTTTAGGGTCAGCTATGCTTTGAGGTAGTGAAGACTCTGAGGCAAATAACAGGGGATAAACACAACTAGTAAAATCTAGATGACTTCACCTTACTCCCTGGGGAATTGGCAAAGTAGTTGGTCCAGGAGAAATGTGAGGAGATACCAGCTAAAAATATTTTTTTTGTTTTTATTATCTACCTTAATGAAACAGCAAGTGTTTGGGAGAAAGAGAGATAAACAAAGCAGCAATATGTCCAGTGTTTGAGACAAAATATATTCATATTATAAACCAAGATTCTTGTTGGAGATCTGAAAAACATTGCTTTAATCATTATGACACTTCTGTGTGACTGCTTATCATGAAAATATGGTTCTGGGGCCAGATGGTGATGGGCATTTTACTCTAGGAACCAGAAGCTATGGTATAAAGAGTATTTCACTGAGAAGAAGATTCAGATACTGGAAATTCCCTGTTTTTCTTAAATTTCAGACAAAATTTCTAAGGACAAATATTTATTTATGGTCACACCAGAGGATAAAGGAATGTCTTATCTGAGTAATAATTCAAACTTGCCACAGTGTCTGATGTTCAGAAATTATCATCTCTTATATGAGCAATGCCAATTTGGATGGAGGAGATGAAGATGGAATGAGGTTAATCTTTGGCAAAGAGGAAAATTGTCCACTTCCTCCTCGGCTATGCAGTGGTATAATTCACAAAAGCCATAAAAATGAAGATAGTTAACACTCCACTTTCACCAATGGATAGATCATCCAAAATGAAAATAAATAAGGAAACACAAGCTTTAAATGATGCATTAAAAAAGATGGAATTAATTAATACTTATAGGACAATCCATCCAAAAACAACAGAATACACTTTCTTCTCAAGTGCTCATCAAACATTCTCCTGAATAGATCATATCTTGGGTCACAAATCAAGCCTTGATAAATTTAAGAAAACTGAAATCATATGAAAACTTTCTTGACCACAACACTTTGAGACTAGATATCAACTACAGGAAAAAATCTGTAAAAAATACAAACACATGGAGGCTAAACAATACACTACTTAATAACCAAGAAATCACTGAAGAAAATAAAAAGGAAATAAAAAAATACATAGAAACAAATGACAATGAAAACACAACAACCCAAAACCCATGGCATGCAGCAAAAGCAGTTCTAAGAGGGAAGTTTATAGCAATACAATCTTACCTCAAGAAACAAGAAAAATCTCAAGTAAACAACCTAACATTACACTGAAAGAAATTAGAGAAAGAAGAACAAAAAAACCCCTAAAGTTAGCAGAAGGAAAGAAATCGTAAACATCAGATCAGAAATAAATGAAAAAGAATTGAAGGAAAAAATAGCAAAGAACAATAAAACTAAAAGCTGGTTCTTTGAGAAGATAAACAAAATTGATAAACCATTAGCCAGACTCATCAAGAAAAAAAGGGAGAAGACTCAAATCAATAGAATTAGAAATGAAAAAGGAGAAGTAACAATTGACACTGCAGAAATACAGAGGATCATGAGAAATTACTACAAGCAACTATATGCCAATAAAATGGACAACCTGGAAGAAATGGACAAATTCTTAGAAAAGCACAACCTTCTGAGACTGAACCAGAAAGAAATAGAAAATATAAACAGATGAATCACAAGCACTGAAATTGAGACTGTGATTAAATATCTTCCAATAAACAAAAGCCCAGGACCAGATGGCTTCACAGGTGAATTCTATCAAACATTTAGAGAAGAGCTAACACCTATCCTTCTCAAACTCTTCCAAAATATAGAAGAGGGAGGAATACTCCCAAACTCATTCTATGAGGTAACCATCACCCTGCTACCAAAACCAGACAAAGATGTCACAAAGAAAGAAAACTACATGTCAATATCACTGATGAACATAGATGCAAAAATCCTCAACAAAATATTAGCAAACAGAATTCAACAGAACATTAGAAGGATCATACACCATGATCAAGTGGGGTTTATCCCAGGAATGCAAGGATTCTTCAATATATGAAAATCATCTCAATCAATGTGATACACCATATTAACAAATTGAAGGAGAAAAACCATATGATCATCTCGATGCTGAAAAAGCTTTCAACAAAATTCAGCACACATTTATGCTAAAATCCCTCCAGAAAGTAGGCATAGAGGGAGCTTTCCTCAACATAATAAAGGCCATACATGACAAACCCACAGCCAATATCATTCTCAATGGTGTAAAACTGAAACCATTTCCACTAAGATCAGAAACAAGACAAGGTTGCCCACTCTCACTACGATTATTCAACATAGTCTTGGAAGTTTTAGCCACAGCAGTCAGAGAAGAAAAAATAAATAAATAAAATGAATCCAAATCGGAAAAGAAGAAGTAAAGCTGGCACTGTTTACAGATGACATGATACTTTACATAGAGAATCCTAAAGATGCTACCAGGAAACTACTAGAGTTAATCAATGAAGTTGGTAAAGTAGCAGGATACAAAATTAATGCACAGAAAACTCTTACATTCCTATACACTAATGATGAAAAATCTGAAAGAGAAATTAAGAAAACACTCCCATTTACCATGGCAACAAAAAGAATAAAGTATCTAGGAATAAACCTACCTAAGGAGACAAAAGACCTGTATGCAGAAAGCTATAAGACACTGATAAAAGAAATTAAGGATGATACAAACAGATGGAGAGATATACCATGTTCTTGGATTGGAAGAATCAACATTGTGAAAATGATTATACTACCCAAAGCAATCTACAGATTCAATGCAATCCCTTATCAAACTACCACTGGCATTTTTCACAGAACGAGAACAAAAAATTTCACAATTTGTATGGAAACACAAAAGATCCTGAATAGCCAAAGCAATCTTGAGAAAGAAAAATGGAGCTAGAGGAATCAGGCTCCCTGACCTCAGACTATACTACAAAGCTACAGTAATCAAGACAGTATTGCACTGGCACAAAAACAGATATATAAATCAATTGAACAGGATAGAAATCCTAGAGATAAACCCATGCACATATGATCACCATATTTCTTATAAAGGAGGCAAGAATATACAATGGAGAAAAGACAGCCTCTTCAATAAGTGGTGCTGGGAAAACTGGACAGCTACAGATAAAAGAATGAAATTAGAACACTCCCTAACACCATACAAAAAATAAACTCAAAATGGATTAAAGGCCTAAATGTAAGGTCAGACACCATCAAACTGTTAGAGGAAAACATAGGCGGAACATTCTATGACATAAATCACAGCAAGATCCTTTTTGACCCACCTCCTAGAGAAATGGAAATAAAAACAAAAATAAACAAATGGGACCTAATGAAACTTAAAAGCTTTTTCACAGCAAAGGAAGCCATAAACAAGATGAAAAGACAGCCCTCAGAATGGGACAAAATATTTGCAGATGAAGCAACTGACAAAGGCTTAATCTCCAAAATTTACAAGCAGCTCATGCAACTCAATATCAAAAAAAAAAAAAAAAAAAAAACCCAATCAAGAAAAATAGGCAGAAGATTTAGACATTTTTCCAATGAAGATATACAGATTGACAACAAACACATGAAAGGATGCTGAACATCACTAATCATTAGAGAAATGCATATCAAAACAACAATGAGGTGTCACCTCATACCAGTAAGAATGACCATCATCAAAAAATCTACAAACAATAAACGCTGGAGAGGGTGTGGAGAAAAAGGAACACTCTTGTACTGTTGGTGGGAATGTAAATTGATACAACCACTATGGAGAACAGTATGGAGGTTCCTTAAAAAACTAAAAACAGAACTACCATATGACCCAGCAATCCCACTACTGGGCATATACCCTGAGAAAACCATAATTCAAAAAAGTCATGTACCACAATGTTCATTGCAGCTCTATTTACAATAGTCACGACATGAAAGCAACCTACGTGTCCACTGACAGATGAATGGATAAAGAAGATGTGGCACATATATACAATGGAATATTACTCAGCCATAAAAAGAAATGAAATTGAGTTATTTGTAATGAGATGGATGGACCTAGAGTCTGTCATACAGAGTGAAGTAAGTCGGAAAGAGAAAAACAAATACCATATGCTAACATATATATATGGAATCTAAGAAAAAAAAATGGTTGTGAAGAACCTAGGGGCAGGACATGAATAAAGTCACAGACGTAGAGAATGGACTTAAGGGCATGGGGAGGGGGAAGGGTAAGATGGGATGAAGTGAGAGAATAGCATGTACTTATATATACTATGAAATGTAAAACAGATAGCTAGTGGGAAGCAGCCACATAGCATAGGGAGATCAGCTCAGTGCTTTGTGACCATGTAGAGGGGTGGCATAAGAAGGGTGGGAGGGAGACGCAAAAGCGAAGAGATATTGGGATATATGTATATGTATAGCTGATTCACTTTGTTATAAAGCAGAAACTAACACACCCCTGTAAAGCAATTATACTCCAATAAAGATGTTTAAAAACAAAGATACTGGGCTTCCCTGGTGGCACAGTGGTTGAGAGTTTGCCTGCCGATGCAGGGGACGCGGTTTCGTGCCCTGGCCTGGGAGGATCCCACAAGCCGCGTAGCGGCTGGGCCCGTGAGCCATGGCTCCTGGGCCTGCGTGTCCGGAGCCTGTGCTCCGCAACGGGAGAGGCCACAACATTGAGAGCGTACCGTAAAAAAAAAAAAAAAAAAAAAAAAAAAAAAGGTATTATACCTAATAATATAATAATAATAATGGCTAACATTTATTGAGTGTTTAAAATATTTTAGATACTATTTTCAGTAATTTTTATGTATTAGCTCACTTAATTTTTCACTACAATCTTTTATGGAAGTTATAGTATTACAATTCCCAGTTTACAAAGGAATAACTTGAGGCACAAATAAGTGAAGCCCTCTGCTAAATGCCACAAAGATAATATACAGTAGATTCAAAATCTGGACACAAGATGTCTTGCTTCAAGGTAACAATGTACTATAGAGTCATTTCATTTTATTATAAGTAGTGTGTGCTACAGATATACATGGGTGTGTGTGTGAGAGAGAGATAGAGAGAGGAAATTGAAAATCAGAGAAGCCTCAGTCAATGATGGATCTATGGAGGAGCTGCATTTTAAAGTAACAGTAAGATTCTGAAATGTGGAAAGACTATTCACATGATTTTTTGTTTTATATCAAAATCAAGTTTTAAAAATACAAAAATCAAATAAAATGGTTAAAAATTTGTGTGAAGTCTCCCATGTAGACTGCTTTAAAACAACAATGTTTATTTGGTTAAGTTATGCTGTTTTAAAATTTCTATAGTATAAAAATTTCACATGTAGACTCATACTTTACTGTTAAAAACAAATTTAGATACAAATCTTCACTCACAAAATAGGCATTTGAGAGGTTCTCCTTTTTATCTTTTGTGACTATCATAATGTATCTCTATTTATCATCATTACATAATGTGGGTCTCTAGGAAATGCCTCTCCAACCAAAATAGTACTACTCACCATGGTTTAAGCTTCTTCTGTGGCAGTGGACCTTAAGAGTTAGCATGTCTTGAGTTCCTGCTGTACAGGAGGTGGTCCTAAGACTTATCCACGTTATGAAAGAGGTTCTGTTCCAAGGTGGCAACATAGGAACTTCCTGAACTCACCTCCTCCCATGGACACATCAAATGTATAACTACACCCAGAGCAATTTCCTTTGAAAGAAATCTACACAGTAGCTGTATGATTCTTACACATCAGGCAAACAAGAGAATACACACACTGAAATGCATAAGAAAGGCTGAGACACACTCTCACAATAAACCCTACCCCAGGCATAGTGTCATACAATCCGGAGGGAATTGCCGACTGCCAGCCTGTCTTTTCAGTGTTCTCATTTAGTCACATTTGTAGTTCTTAAAACCAGATGAATCTTTATAAGACAAATAAATGTGTACTATGTTTTTAAAGGATGTTTTCTTCTTTAATATAAATCAGAAAAGTTTTAAGTTATTTTTTTCTTCAAAAATATATGTGTGAAAATAATAATTCAACTTTTGTTATGGAACATACTTTGTTTCCTTGATTGTAAGCCTTAAATTTCATTTTACTTTTACTTTTCTTAGGCTGTCTCAGAAAGAAAGCCTCCAGAACTCAAGTTTTAATTACTAGTGTGCGTGGAGAGGCACTAAGGAAGTGAAAGGAAGCTGAAAACCATTAAGCTAAAGTCATCCATTTTTAGTGAATATACCAATGTTTTCCAAAGTCTCAGTGGTGTGGCTAAGACCAATGAAACATGTAGTCCTACTAAGAAGATATGTTAATGTTTCTAAAAATAATAGCTTCCTGAGTCTTCTCAGTTCCCAACACAGACATTTATTGCCTTTATTTACATTGTAAATGTTTCAAGAAGTATTTGAAATAACCCTTAAAGAAGACATAACATGGTTTGTTAAAATCGTTTTGCCTTTCAGGGTGAATGTAGCAATAACACTTTACTGTTATGGTAAAAGCAATTTTTCTCCACACTTGTACTAGAGTTTTATCAGAACCCACACATCTGAGTCTAGTCTATGTTTGCTGGAAGGATGGGAACCATATATTCACCATGCTTATATGCTTAGCTTATATATAGAGTCTATATATAAAGGCAATAGCTTATATATACAGGCAAAATTATATAGATGGCAAAGTTGGGCTATGGACATTGTTCTCCCTCCCTTTTCAGAAATTCCCTCCTTCCTACAAGCCCCTCTTCATGCCTTCTAGATTCTCAGCAGGTCTCATTATGATTCCTGTGAAACTATCCTTCATAAATAATCTAAATGTGACTGACTTTGACTTTGGTGGTACATTTATTTTTCAAAAGTCCCTATCTTACATATCATTGCTAAACAGCTTGATCTCATTGTAAAATGTTTTCTTATACTTGTCCACAGTAAAAACATGATGAATGGTGTTATATTTTAACATTTAAAGATTTTTAAGCATTTTTATTATCCCTAGAAATTAAGAGAATGAAGCTCTGATGATGAAATTTCAGTTACAATGTTGAACAAATTGGGAGAAACAGTTCCTCATTGTGTTTTTCAAGTTCTACCACATACATAGCTTTTTATCCTATTGCCTTTAAAGCTGACTCTGCTTAAAAGTCATATTCTAGCTCTGCTGTTGTATCAAATATAACTACTGTCTGATCACTTGAGTTAACAGAAGAAGGGGAAAGAGGATATCGTGACTCTTTAATGTCTTAAATGTGTTGTAGTCTTTCCTGACTTAACACAGGACTTTCCTACCTGTGTTCAGGTAGAAAAAATTTAATTTCCCTTAGTTGTTCATGACAGAGTGTTACCCTCGAGCGTGTGTGTGTGTGTGTGTGTGTGTGTGTGCATGTGTGCGCATGCACATGCACACATGGACATATGCATATACAAAAGTGCCCAGGCTGATGGTGGTGGGTTAGGTGGCAGTTTTGCAATCATATCAATCATTTACTTGACTCATGATCTCACTGATAATGGGATGAAAGATACTGGCTTCTGTGCGTGAGGATGAAGCCAATGACACCACCATTTCACATCTGCAAAGATTTCTTCCCCTTATACCCTCATTCAGCAGCCTATCAGAAGACCAGGTACTCTGGGCTGCAGCTCTAAGTGTAGCTGACACTGTCAGAAGTATATGTTCCAAGGGCAAAATACACCTGAATGATAGGGGAATCACAATCAAGAAAGCGTATGCATAGATTTGATCAACAGGTATTTAATTCATTCCAGAGTTAAATAGGAAAAAAATACACACAACACTGTATTCATCTGTCAGAATGGTAATTATAAGCAGGCTAGTCATGAATCAGATGTTGGAATCTGAATAATAAATAAGTGGACCCAACAAAAAAAAGCAAATTCATAGAATTTATAGAAAAGAAAATCTGATAGTAATGTAGGACACAATTTAAAATTAATGATTAGGGCTTCTCTGGTGGCACAGTGGTTAAGAATCTGCCTGCCAATGCAGGTGACATGGGTTCGAGCCCTGGTCCGGGAAGATCCCACATGCTGCAGAGCAACTAAGCCCATGGGCCACAACTACTGAGCCTGCACTCTAGAGCCCGTGAGTCACAACTACTGAGCCCGCATGTCACAACTACTGAAGCCCATGTGCCTAGAGACCATGCTCCACAACAAGAGAAGCCATTGCAATGAGAAGCCCATGCATCACAAGGAAGAGTAGCCACCCCTTGCCGCAACTAGAGAAAGCCCGCGTGCTGCAACGAAGACCCAACGCAGCTAAAAATAAATAAATTAAATAAATTAATTTAGAAAGAGACATTTAAAAAATAAAATTAAATTAAATTAATGGTTATGTCCTAATTTCCTTGGAGGTACTGGCATTTTTTTATGACAAAATTATAATATATATAAAAAATTGTATATTTATTGAGTGCCACAACATATTTGGTACAGTTTTTCCTGGGCACTTCATATGCATGCAGTATCTCTTGTAATATTTTCAAAAATATTCCCATTTTTAATATGAGAAAATTGTGACAGACACAGGATAAGTGACTTATTCAAGGTCATAGAACTAGTAAATTATGAAAACAGAATCTGAACCCAGGCAGACTGACTCTATAATCCACTTGTTTAACCACATAATACATCAATCTATTCTTGCTCAATATGTCTTGACCAATTTATCAAAGATAAAAGCAATATTTTAAGCAAATGTAAAATTTTTATCTACAGTGAAATATGAAATTAAAAGACTAGAAGCCTAGATTAGATATAGCTTTTTTTAATAACATTTACTCAGTGCAGATCCCTCACTCTTTTTCTCTTTCTATCTCTCCTTGCCTTAAACATATACTTTAAAAACACATTTATTTATTGTATTGTAAACAAAAAGAACAAAGAGTCACCCTCATCATCCTGTAAAACAGAGAATTAATTCCAACTCAGTGCAATAGCCCACTGACAGTGTGCCCTGAGGGGAATTCAGGGTGGAGGAAAATAGGATGAAGCATTCTGTGTTTGGGAATTATGGGCCCCTAGGTAACTAAGGTGCACATCCAAGGAAGAATCTCAATGACCCTAGATTCTTGCATCTTCCCATACATAGAAAAACACTGAGAAAATTAACTTGAGATATCTGTTTTTTTTTTTTGTGATTAGCAGTAATCTTAACCAAGATGTATGCTTGACTACATGTATTTCCCAGGAAAAATATATATACTGGCTCTTTCCCTATTTCTTTGGAGCAGTCCCCTTAGAGCTATTGAGAGGCTATTTCCCAGGCTATAGTCCTCAGTAAAGTCCCTGAATAAAACTGAAACTCACTGCTCTTTTGTTGTGTTTTTTTTTCCATCGACCATTTGAAAAATTATCATTTTAAAATAGCTCATTTACTATGTTATTTATATATAATATAGTGCTTTAAATTTCCATTTGTTGTAAGGCAACTGTTTATGTACCAACTGCTTTGACTTGATGACAGGCAATTTGAGGCTATAAGAAACTCCTTAGTATCCAGCCGTGTGAATCTGTATATATCTTAAGTTGGTGAGAAAGTAATGAGGGCATTGGGGTGAATGCTGCTACCTTCATTTGAATGTAAATCTTACTAATCTACTTCCATGCTATAATCTCAGAATTTTTTTTTCCTTTTTGGTATACATGCAGCAACCCATTTTTATTTCCATCTTGTAAATGCTCTTCCAGTCAATTATTTCAAAATTATTTTCCTTGGATGGATGTTAGAAAAGGTGACTCTTCCTCAGGAAAATCACTGTATTGATGAAATAAAATTCATATGGCAAGACAAGAAAAATTTAAACATAAATTCTTTTTTCTGTTTGGGTCTCCCCTTTCCCTTTAGTGTGTGTTGTGCATCTGCATTAACCACACCTCCTTAAGAGATAACCTTCCTTAATCATGCAGGGGGTCACAATGACCCACTACCTGCTTTGTACATGCAGATCTGAATTGTATAAACTGTCAATACATTATTTGACTTACAACCCTTTGTCTCAAAAACTTATATAACTGTGCTTTGACCTATAATGGGTAGAACAGTCCTCAGAGCTTTCTGAAAGACTGTCTCCAAGGTTATAACCAATTTCCTTGGGTTTTATATTAAGATGTTAATACTTTTACCATCAAAATTTAATAAAAGTTTTGACAATTTTATTAACGAGCCCCAAGTCAATCATTTGAAAATTTTATTCATTAATCCTTTGAATGTCTTTAACTGTATGCTTGGCACTGTTTTAACCTCTTTGCAAATGTTGTCTCATTTAATTCTCATAACTCTATGTTGTAGGACTTATTATTATCCTCATTTTACGTTTAAAGAAACTGAAGAACAGAGAGTTTAAACAACTTGTTAAATAATTTTGTGCCCAAGGTAACAGAGGTGGCAGGTGAAGGAGCCAGATTCAAACCAAGACAGAGCAGCTCTAGAGTCCATGTTTGTCCAGCATAGGAAAAAGATCATAGAAAAATTCTATTTGAAAAGTTCCAAACTTTTCATTTAAAAAATGAATTAAATTCAAAATAATTTTATTTGCCTATGCCACAGGGATAGGAATGTTATAATTTTTAAATTGAACCTTATACATAGGCAATCTCATACATGGCAGATATGACATGTATGTACATATATATGTATATGTAAAAAATAGCATAGATGAAGGCACCAAAATTCCACTGGTTATATTATGCTTGATGTTGAGAGTTTCTAACATCTTGGTACAAGTTATTATATAGACTTGTACTATAATAACTATAATATAGTTATTATATAGACTTACACCATAAAAGTACATAAGAAAGATAAAGTCTTCACAGGGTAAGGTCACCTAGGAAGGGCAGAACAACTGCAGGGAGAGGAGACATACTCTCCTTTTGCCAATTTCTGTTTGATACATTTTCCAAGCCAGGCACTCTGCTCATTTTTCCAAATCTTTAGGACATGAGCTCTAAAATGCTTTAAAATCAGGCAGCTTGAACTGAAGTTCATATCAATGGCTTAAGCCCAATTCTTTCCCCACTATGGCTCATATGGAAGGGATGATGGGTTACACTAGTTCACTTAATGTACTTTTGGATGAGTTTTAGAACATATTCAAACTCCATCCCTGCAGAGAGATCAACATCCAGTCTTACATTTGCTGTTCCTTGTTTACTCTGTAGGTCTGCTGGTATATGCCCAACTTGACTAACACATTTACCAAGAAAACTTGAGGGTAAAATGGAAATGATTTAGAAACAGTACAGATTCTGAAAGCTGGAGGTGGATATTGCAGGACAGGAATAGTAGGATAAGGTCTAACTATTGGGACCATACCTGAAGCTTTTGAAACACACAAATATATTCCAATCACAAAAGAAGCTATGTGCTAGTTTTGATGGCATAGAAAGAATTTTAGTGAGTATCTTAATAGCCACATTTTTGATTATCTGACTGTTGAATGTTTCTAGGAGAGAGAAGCAAAGGAAACATTCCAAATGAAGTACCAACCTATAGTGGAACATCTATAGATTCTCCCATACTCTGCACACACCCACTCCCCAATACCATCCCCCATGCCCACACACAACCACACGTGTGTAATCATATATATATATATATATATATATATATATATATATATATATATATATATATATATAACTACACAATACCAAACCCACATATCTTAGTAGCAGATCTATCCAGACTAAAACCTAATAAAGATGAATGGCTGACAATTCATGTAATAACTGAAGGGCTGGGGAAGATGAATGGAATAGAGATTCTACTACTAAACCCTCAATTCGATGTGAATTTAGTATGGTTTTGAAAATATGAACCAACCTACCACCACAAAGACCTATTTTGCACATTTTCCTAAACTCTGTGTGTGTGTGTGTGTGTGTGTGCATGAGCACACTCCTTTAGCTAATAGTAACGTTGTTAATGATGAAGTGAACCAATCCTTTCTAATTGTAAACTTAAAGCAGTGAAATTACATATATTACTATAAAGTCTGGGCTGTAAGTCTGTGTGGAAACCTCTAATCTTGGTGGTCTGAAAAGGATGTCATGGAGGCACAGGAACACCTTTTGCCTCTCTCACTTAAATGTTAGACAGAGGGTTTCCCGGGTGATGTAGTGGTTAAGAGTCCGCCTGCCGATGCAGGGGGACACGGGTTCGTGCCCCGGTCTGGGAAGATCCCACATGCCGCAGAGTGGCTGGGCCCGTGAGCCATGGCCGCTGAGCCTGCGCGTCTGGAGCCTGTGCTCCGCAATGGGAGAGGCCACAACAGTGAGAGGCCCGTGTACCGCAAAAAAAAAAAAAAAAAAAAAAAAAGTTTAGACAGAAATTAGTACTCCTTTTTCCATAGGCTCATTCTCTAATCTTGACCCAGAGACAATTGTATTCTAAAGGTGAGATGTTGTTTTCAAGATACTTGGAAAGCAAGGTCTCCAATGATAAAGGAAATATTTTGCTTCCAAACAATTATTTATATTCCTCCTCTCATCGAAAATCCATTTTCAGTAGTTTGATCCTGTTCCTTGACTCTTCAGAAGCTGTTTAGGATAAGACTATTTTGGACTTGGTCATCTTTGTTGCTTTAAATTTTGCTTGGCAAAGAAATTTTAACACAACACTAATATGCATTCATTCTTTTATCTAGGATTTCAACACATGAACAGTTGTTGTAGTCACAATTAAATCTTAATTCTCTTTTTTCTTGGCTCATTAGTGCTACAGAACACTTTGTCAGTCTTAACTTCCACATATTTGTTAAGAAGTCACTATTGTCTTCTCTATCATAATGTTCTTACTAAAAGTTGAAAATTCTAAATTATAGCATGTATTCAACCATAACACTTCTCTACCATTGTAAGTTGACTTTCACTGCTGTTACAATTTTGAATATCTTTCCTGAGCTTAAAGCATTTAAACATTCCACTGAGTATAAAGTATCTCGGTGTGATACTCATAAGAGATGCATTAAGTCACTGATAATACGATTCTATTAGTGTAATTAATGCTTTCATTAAAGGCAATAAATCCTGCACTATGACTTTGGTGTGTTTTGTATTTTTTCCAAAATGCTATTACATTTTTTTTATGATATTCTGAAGAAGACATTAAAAAAATAGATGTTCTTAGTAGAAAACTGAAGGGAATAAATGCTGAAGATGTGTAAATATCTCTTTTAAATGACTTACCTATTGTCACAATTTTAAACTATCCTGTAAAATGAGAATTTTTTGGAGGAGCCTAAATACCCAAGTGTGATGACTAGGAGTGTTACTATCTTAAAATTTAAATAGATTGAAGAACTGCTTCTTGAAAAGACCTCATAACTTGCAGTATAGGAAAATAGATACTTTATATTAGGCAGTGTTTAAACATTTATTGATTACTTATCCATGCTTGGCATTGTCAAATTATTAAGAAAACAAAAATTTCAAAAATTTGGAAATAAACCAAAAGGATGGGTTTGTGCTCTTTCAGTGTTTTACTGGCACTTGCTGCATGGGTCTAGTCTCATTTGAAGATTATTTAATTTAACTCTTTAGGAGTATTCACTTTTCTTTGACTTACTATTTATTAGTGGATAGGATATTTTGCAACTCTTTAAAGGTTGATATTAACTTTTATAAAAATGATAGTAACACAAATTATCTTTGTACAGTAGAACATCATATGGATTTTGTCCTATAGAGATGCAAATGATTTATGCCCAAAGAAAAGATAATTCTAAATTTACAGTTTTATTACT
This sequence comes from Mesoplodon mirus, assembly GCF_964341445.2. Classification (NCBI taxonomy): domain Eukaryota; kingdom Metazoa; phylum Chordata; class Mammalia; order Artiodactyla; family Ziphiidae; genus Mesoplodon; species Mesoplodon mirus. Next base: position 186,929,499 of record NC_138977.1, read on the forward strand.
GTCAAACATTAACCAGCTTTGAATCTATTTATCAGTCTTATTCCAGTGTTCTTTCTTTCAGTGCCTATAAATAACTTTATTTCTCCTACACTCCTTTGAACCAATATTTCCTTGGAGTTGGCTGCCTCATTAATGACTTAAATAAATCTTTGACACATGCTTATATTTTTAATAGAGTCACGCTCTTTATCTTTTGAAAGTCATATTTTAACAGGTTTTTGTTCATCTGGCTGGCTCTTCTCTCTTTATATAATATATAAATATATATAATGGGGCCTAAATTGCATAAAATCTGCCACACATTTCTACAATACTACTTCAAGCCTTATTCCTTCTAATTATTTATTAGAGCTTATTAAGTCTCCTAATTTTATTCCTCATTATTACTTATCTTAGAATTTCTTCAAAAATCTTAATTTCTAAACTTTTTCCTCTTGGGTTTACCCCTGAACATTGGCTCCCACTACCTGTCTGTATTTTAGAATTATAATCCTAAATTGGGCTTATGATTAAATTTGTCAGTCTTTCCTTCTGTATATCTTTATTTTTAGGCGTACTTATAAGTGTTTCACCATTCCTAGTTTATATAAGCCTTCCTTCAAGTTTTTCTTCTACTTTGCGTGGTTTTCATTCTATTATAGTCCTATTGCAGTTATTTTTTAATGTAAATCTCTAAATCCATTTAGAATTCATTCTAGTTCATGAGAGAAAAATGGGCTTAATAATGTCATTTCCTTGTGTTTCTTCATTTATCCCAACACTGATTATTGACAGTTCATCCTTTCCCCATAGATTTGAGTCACACACTGTGTGACAAGAGGGAAGTCTGACAGTTGACTGCCATGGACTCCACAAGGTGACATTTTTCATAGATCAAGATCAGATCCTCAACCTTTTATGTCAGAAACTAATTTGCCCAGGGACAATCAGACTCTCAGTGTTGGGTTCACACTAGATTTATGCATAATGCTAGTTTACAATCATTTTGGTTCAATTATTTACAGAGAAGAACATATGCTTTAAGTGGGTAGAATATTATAATGTTTCTTAGAACATATCCTACCTAAGAATCAAGATAGCTATGACATCTATCAGTAATCAGGAAGTTAACTGGTGTGACTGGAGTGACAATAGAGAAACATAGATAGCTGGAGAGATACTTAACTCAGGTCATGAGGAAACCTAAAGAAACAAAAATGCCATATATATGATAACATACTCTGGTGACCAATTTGATCATATGCACCATATTCAACATCCAGCCTAATCACTGCTGCCTTTTCTATGCTGTTGAACTCCTTCAGTACATACAGTCTTTCTTTAGATAAATGAGCATCATAGATTGACATATAACTATTCTTACACATAGCTGTTCCCTCACCTCTATGTGTATATTGATTTAATTGGTTGAACTCATCAAAGTCATTTTTTTCCATTAAGGCATCTCACAATCTGTTATGTCCTGCTTACAGTGGGGATTTAAAAAAGTAAATTGTTGCCCCTGAAAGTGAATTCTCAAAGATGACTATGAAAAATTGGATTCAGTAAATCCAGGCCAGGGCCCATATATCTGCATCTTAAATAAGTACTATGCATAATTGTGCTTACACTTGGTACCTCAAAAGTTCTTTGGGCTTCCAACACTTCAGTTCTGAACCATGGCTATCATTTATTGAATTACCTAATCATCACTATTACCAAGGGAAAAGCATTCCATTTGCTCATAAACCTTGTGAGAACCAGGTTATGAGTTGCTTCATGTTAAGGGTGAGTGGTCTCAGGTTAAGGATGGCAAGGTTTTGAGACCATACTTTTGGACAGGGGCAAATTTTGCAGTCCAACTGGCAAGTTGGTTTTTGTATTCATGTACCTACTATTCACACTGGGCAGGAATCATGAATAGAGAATGGTTATGGTTACATTCTAGGATTAAAGGTCCAGAAGTTCAAGCCACATGGGAAGTCAGTTTCAGTCACACAACACAAATCAGTTTTGTGGTCAGATTAAATGAGAGAAACAGAATATTCAAGACTTGGAATGGGCAACTGGTTCACTGAGTACCAAATCTGGCAGGTGGCTCTTGATCCTAGAGCAAAGACTGCCTATATTCCTCCCTGGCTTTAAGCAACCATAGCATGTGGTTGGAGAACACCTAATTAGCTTGCTTTCTTCTCTCCAATAAGGTAGGGATCTCTGGGTGAAGAGAATTGTCCTGCAAGTCTACTTTTTCTGGCAGATCCTCAGGGTTAAGCAGATCATTTTTGGCATTATCTCCAAATCTCTAGCTTCTACTCTTATACCCTGAGTAATGTAAATTTTGTACAGGCCAATATTTAGCAGGAGATTCTCATTTTTAGGAAGAGGAGCAGTAATATAATGCCTAGTCAATATCTAATAATATCTCCTGTGGGCTCTTTTTCTATATGACACAGATATAATTCTCTAAAGTTAGCCTCTTCTCTGAACATGTGAGACTTATTTCCATTATATAGAAATCATTACTACCTTTACCTTAAACCATAAAACAAAACTATTCTTTTGGAGTACAATCATTTATAAGAGTGGAAGTGTGGAAAAACATTTGGCCAGGAGACTAAGAGGTACCAAAAGAGCCTGGACTGAATTGGCTCTTAGTTTTCTTTGAGTTCAATATTCTATGATTTTGGGATTTAGGACTGCATTATTTTCTTTATATTCTCATATCTTGTTAGTAAGCTGTATTTTTCATATTTATACACACCTTACCAAAGTAGGACAAAATAAGATGTTTTGGTCACTCTACTTTCTTTTTCTACATCTATTATTGACAGGAGAATTCAATAGGGGAAAAAACATGGCTTTGTTCTCAGCTGAGCTATTTTCTTTTTGATTATTTTGGTCCTGGAGACTGAAAACAAATCTTCTTTAGTTGCTACTAATTGTTTTGCTTTCCTTCTATTTGCTTCATTACATTCTTGAATTGATTTCTTTTGTCTGTGGGTACATTCTGCTCTGATCTTTTATTTCTCAGAAATAGTTAAGAGGGTGACAACTGTAAAAGGAAGCAGATAATTTATACCTATTTCCTATGTTTCAGAGTTTACCACCAACTGTTCTCCCACTGCATCAAACAGTCAAATTATTCACTTTGACTTCTTGGTTAGTACTGACAGTCAGTATTCAGGAAAATGGTGGTCTTGCTGAAGGTCTGTTTTTTGGGCTGAATAGTAAATCGTGGCTTACTTTTCATTGCTCACTTTGTCCTCTTAATGATGACAATATGAGGGTGAATATGTTTTATTTGTTGAAGCTGAAATTCAAATTCTAATAAAGACAATATCTGTTCTGACTCTAAGTCAAACCTGTCACCCATTCTAGCCCAATATTCTGTTTTTAACAAGAAAGTGTACTGAAATGAAGGTCTAAATTTCCATTATGATCTGATCAGAAATGGTCAGGAATTAACTCAAACATCAAACTTTAAGCAGATTTTTGATAAACACAAAATATTAACTCAGTGTATCAATTCAGCAACTAGTGATCTATATACTATGAAGCTCAGTATTATTTAGCAGTTAAGGTTATGGACACTGGTGCCAAATCACGAGTCTAAATCACCTGCTCTGCCGTTTGCTAGCTTTGGACTTTGAGTAGCTTATTAAATTGCTTTAGTTTTTTACTATGTAAAAAAATCCTATCTCACAGGATTAAATTATACAATGCATATAAAGTATTTAGGATAGTTTCTAACACATGTTAATTATAAGATGAAAGCTAGTTATTAAGTTATGTACCAAAGAATATGCTAGGTATGTGAGGGTTCAAAAGTTCCTTCAAATATGATGTCTACTCTCAAGTATTAAGAGTTTAAAAAAAAATGATGAGCTTACTTGAACGATAACATAGTTGGCTGTCTTAGAGTTTTGCCTGAACCCCACCTTTTTTCAGTATGTTCCTCTACTTCTTCCTTCTCCCTCTCCAAGGAACGGTAATTTATATGGATTTTGTTAAAATTTACATGGGAGGCAAGACAACTTAAACTTCCCAATTAGCCATTTGTCCTCTCTCCAAGATTCTCCCCTTAATCACACACTAAGGCTTTAACCTCTATTCCCTTCTCTCATAGTCATTCAAACTCCCTCCTTCCCATAGTCTAAACTGGAGCGATTTTTCTCAGCTTGCAGGCCTGCTCAGCAAATCAAAATCTCTGCATTTAGTAAGCTACTTTCCCTTATTCCCCAAGTTTGACACATAATGTCATGTTTATCAAAGCACACATATACAACAAGAAATAAAGTGTTATGAGACTTCAGAAGGGAAATAATTTATTTCAGCTAAAGCTGATGGGGGTTGTGGTTCATGGAGTAAACTACATTTGTGCAGTAAAGGACTAACTCAGCAGACTTGGGTTGTTAGAACCCTGCACGTTCCAAAGACTGGACCAGCCTCTGGGAGATAACCTCCAAGTCCTTGGGATATCCTGCCTGATAAGAGTTGTTGTTTACCTGGGACTTTGAGTTACCCCAGATTGTTAACCAGTTTCATGCAAACATTGTGATTTATGGTGAAGGCCTTGAGCCATGCAGTGTCAGTTCGACCTCAGGAGAGGCTGGAGACTGAGTAAGTAGATCAGCCATGTGGGCACTCCATGCCTATGTGACTGGTCCCACTGGACACCAAGACTTGGTAAACTTCTCTGGTTGGCAATGTTGTCATGTATCATTGCTGAGAGAATACAGTGCTATCTATATGAATCCAGTGGGAGAGTACAAGTAGAAACAAATACCTGGTCTCTCCTGGACTCTATACTATGTGCTATTTTCTTGTGCTGATTTTATTTTATTTTTTAATTAATTAATTAATTAATTTATTTATTTATTTATTTTTGGCTGCATTGGGTCTTCGTTGCTGCACACAGGCTTTCTCTAGTTGTGGCGAGCAGGGGCTACTCTTCATTGCAGTGTACGGGCTTCTCATTGCGGTGACTTCTCTTGTTGTGGAGCACAGGGTCTAGGCACATGGGCTTCAGTAGTTGTGGCACGCAGGCTCTAGACCGCAGACTCAGTAATTGTGCCGCACGGGCTTAGTTGCTCCAAGGCATGTGGGATCTTCCTGGACCAGGGCTTGAACTCGTGTCTCCTGCATTGGCAGGTGGATTCTTAACCACTGCGCCACCAGGGAAGACCCTCTTGTGCTGATTTTAATCTGTACCCTGTCATTCAAATAAACTATAGCCATGAATAAAACAGTTTTTCTGAGTTCTGTGAGTTTGTATAGTGACTCTCACACTGAGGGTAGTTTGGGGGAACACTAGTGACAATATTTTTATTTGGATTTTCAGTTGGACTGAATGAATACATTTTCAGAAATGTAGAAATGTGAGGGCAGAGGATGGAAACAGAAAGTAACAGGAACAGAGGTTATCTGAGATGGAGGAAACTAGAAGAATCTAGGAACATAGAGAACACTGTACCATGTAAAAGCATCAATGAACAATTCTGCAAAATACTGCATTAAATCTGTTTTTTTTAAAGCCCATTACCTCAAGAAGAATAGGCAGTAGGGAGAGGTAAGACTTAATGAAATGTCTTTGTAGGACTTACATGTGGAATCTAAGAAATAAAACAAGCTCATAGATAATATGAAATTTACACATTAGTTCTGGCTAATAAAATAAGATAAATAGATTATACACCGCAATTCTAAACTGCATTAAGCTAGAATTTCCTATCATAAATAGGACCTCACTGGACGTTTCTTAAAAAGTACTATAGGAAAAAAAAACTTATTTCACCATAGTCTTTAAAATTTTTCTCCATTAAAGTGAGTGATTCTATGTTTTGAGAAGTATATAATTCCCTTTTTATGGATATGTTTCATGATTTTATAAAACAGAATTCAAAGTTGATCATGAATCAGAAACTTAAACACCTACAGGAATAGAGAGGGGCCGATTGCCTTACAGTCAGCAAGAAAAACAGGCAAAGTGAAATAAATTTATACAACTAAAGGAAGCTGTATAGCAGAGTGATTAAGAGGATGAATTCTGCAGTCAGATTTGCTCAGTTTAATCCTGGCATGTACTTGGGCAAGTTTCTAATACAATCTGTTCTATGTGTTGGTTTCCCAATCTGTCAGTTGTGGTTATTATATTAATTTCACAAAACTGTAAAAATTTAATTCTATGTAAAGTACTCAGATCTGTGCTTGACTCATAGTATATACCCACCATGTAATAGTTTTTTTTTTCAGATTTTGTTATGTTGCATTTTCATTTTCATATTTCTCAAGATATTTTTTGATTTTTATATTGGTTTCTTTGTTGACCCATTGGTTGTTCAGGAGTATGTTGTTTAATATCCATGTATTTGTCATTTTTCCAGTTTTATTCTTGTAATTGATTTCTGGTTTCATACCATTGTGGTCAGAAAAGATGCTTGATATTTCAGTCTTCTTAAATTTATTGATACTTGTTTTGTAACTAGTATATGATCTATCTTGGAGGATATTCCATGTACACTTGAAAAGAATGTGTATTCTGCTGCTTTTGGATGGAATGCTCTATGTATGTCTATTAAGTCCATCTGGTTTAAGGCTGGTGTTTCCATATTGACTTTCTGTCTAGATGATTTGTCTATTGATGTAAGTGGGTGTTAACATCCCCTACTATTATTGTGTTGTTGTCAACTTCTCCCTTTATTTTTGTTGATATTTGCTTTATATACTTAGGTAAGTCTATGTTGGGTATATATATATATTTCCAAATGTTACATCTTCTTGTTGAATTGATTCCATTATCATTACATAATGTCCTTCTTTGTCTCTTGTTACAGTCTTTGTTTTAAAATCTATTTGTCTGATGAAAGCATTTGTACCTCAGCTTTCTTTTCTTTTTCATTTGCAATGAATATCTTTTTCCCTCTCCTCACTTTCAGTCTGTGTGTGTTTTTAGATCTGAAGTGAAGTGAGACTCTTATAGGCTGCATATAGATGGGTCTTGTTTTTGTACCCATTCAGCCACTCTGTTTTTAAATTGTTGATAGGTTTGTACTTATTGCTATTTTGTTCATTGTTTTCTGGCTATTTTGCAATTTCTCTGTGTTCCTTTCTTCTCTTGTAGTTTCATGAATTTCTGTAGTTTTATTCTTGGATACGTTTTATTCTTTTCTCTTTATCTTTTGTTTATCTATTATAGGTTTTTGCTTTGTGGTTCCCATGACGCTTGCATATATAACAGTCTATCTTAAGTTGATAGCAAGTTATGTTTGAATGCATTTTAAAACTCAGCATTTTTTGCCCTCTCCCTCAACACTCACATATTTTATGTTTTTCTTGTCAAATTTTACATCTTTTTATTTTGGATATACCTTAACTAATTCTTGTAGTTACAGTTATTTTAACTACTTTTGTCATTTAACCTTTATACTAGCTTTACAAGTGATTAATCCACTACCTTTACTGTACATTTATTTTCACCAGTGAGATTTTTACTTTTATAATGTTTTCTTGTTACCAATTAGTGCATTTTGTAAGCCTGGGTTAGTGGTGATGAACTGCCTTATTTTTTGCTTGTCTGGAAAGCTCTTTATTTTTCCTTCAATTCCTAATTATAACCTTACCAGGTAGAGTATTCTTTTTCTAAATATTTTTCCTTTCAGCACTTAAAATATATCATACCACTCCCTTATGGGCTGCAAAGTTTTTGCTGAGAAATATTCTGATAGTTTTATGGAGCTTCCCTTGTATGTAACAAATTGTTTTTCTCTTGCTGCTTTTAAGATCCTCTCTTTATTTTCAACTTCTGTCATTTTAATTATAATGTGTTTTGGCATGAGTGTCTTTGGGTGCATCTTGTTTGGAACTCCCTGTGCTTCCTGGATCTGGATATCTGTTTCCTTCTGCAGGTCAGGAAAGTTTTCTGCCATTTATTTCTTCAAATAAGTTTCTGCCCCTTTCTCTCACTCTTCTCCTTTGGGACCCTTATATATGAATGTTATCCTGCTTGGTATTGTCCCATAGGTCCCTTAAGCAATCTTCACTTTTTAATTTTTTTTTTCTTTTTGCTGCTCTTTTTTTTTTTTTTTTTTTTTTTTTTTCGGTACGCGAGCCTCTCACTGCTGTGGCCTCTCCCATTGCAGAGCACAGGCTCCGGGTGCACAGGCTCAGCGGCCATGGCTCACAGGCCCAGCCACTCCATGGCATGTGGGATCTTCCCGGACCAGGGCACGAACCCATGTCCCCTGCATCGGCAGGCAGACTCTCAACCACTGCACCACCAGGGAAGCCCTTTGCTGCTCTTTTTGGATGAATTTCACTGTCTTGTCTTCCAAATCACATATTCTTTCTGTTCTCCATCTAGTCTGCTGTTGAACCCCTCCAGTGTATTTTTTAATTCAGTTATTTTATTCTTCAGCTCTTTGACTTCTGCTGTACATTCTTATATTTTCTATCTCTTTGTTGAAGTTCTTTCTGTGATCATCCATTCTTCTCCCAAGTTCGAGTCTCTTTATGAACATAAATTTTAAACCTCTATCAGGTTAATTACTTATCTCCATTTCATTTAGGTTTCTTTTTTTCTGGGCTTTTATGTTGTTCTTTTGTTTGGGACATATTCCTCAGTTTCCTCATTTTGTTTGACTCTCTGTGTTTGTTTCTATGTACTGGGCAATATAGCTATCTTCCCCACTCTTAAATGATTGGCCTTGTATAGGAAATAAACCTTATTGTTTAATCTTGTACTGGCTTGGTTGTCTCTTGAACTGTCTCTCCAGTTGTTTCAGACCTCTGGGGCCCACAAGCGCAATCCCCCTGGCCACCAACATCTGGCATTCAAGAAGCATCCCCTGTATGGACTGTTCATGCCTGTCAGCTCTCATGGGGCTGCAGGTGTGGCACAGGGGGTGGGTCACTTGCCTACCACCTCTGGCTGGGCCACAGGCAGAATATTTAAAAGAGCCAAGAATTTTAATGTTTTAAGAAAATTTTCAAAATGTTAAAATATTTTGTAACCAAATACAATATACTGGTAGGTCAACTGGATCATAGACTGATAATTAGAAACCACCCCTTTATAGATAAGAAGAGTTCTTCTAATGTAGTAACACTATGACTATTTAAACATCTAAAAGTTAATTTGGGGCTTCCCTGGTGGCGCAGTGGTTGAGAGTCCACCTGCCGACGCAGGGGACACGGGTTCGTGCCCCAGTCCAGGAAGATCCCACATGCTGCGGAGCGGCTGGGCCCGTGAGCCATGGCTTCTGAGCCTGTGTGTCTGGAGCCTGTGCTCTGCAACGGGAGAGGCCACAACAGTGAGAGGCCCGCGTAGAGCAAAAAAATAAAATAAAATAAAAGTTAATTTGTAGAGTAGATGCGGAGAAGATGTTTAACTATATCCATTTTTATTTTATTGACTTAATAGAAATAAGGAAATAAATAGGAATTATTAGTAAAATCCATCATCTGAAAAGCCAAAAAGTGTCCTTCCTTGTGAACCAATTCTAAAGGCATTCTAGTTTATCTAAATTACCTGGAAGAACAGTAGTAATGACAGTTCTGTAATCCCTTTCCTCTGTCCCTCCTTGGGGACACCACTCATATTAATTACTACTTTAAATAAATTAACACCCCTCCACCCCACCTTCAGCATAACACAAAACTAGAATACAGGAAACCAAAGAACTATCAAGCTACATTTTTATATTAACACACATTTTTACAATTAGTTTGAAAAATTGTAACTATGCCAGCAAGGGGTTCTGTGTTGACTGTCAGTGAAATCTGCAGGTTTGTCAACTTGGAACATCTCAGAAGTCCAACAAAAAGAAAGACAGACAGACTGAAAGAAGGAAAGACACTGCCATCCAACAACTACAAGGAAAAAAAAAAAACAAACCTTTGAACAACCAAAACTAAATTTATTAATCTTATTGTATTACTGCAGTAGGATAAAATTACCTTGATAGAGTCTTAGTAGTGTCCCAGAAAGGGAACGTCAAGGAAGGATATTTATAAAATTTCAGAGCCTGAGCTTAGTGATTTTAAGGAAGGTGTTTCAAGAAAAAGAATTTGTTAGGATTGTGTAATTATAGCATAATAGCTTTGGATTTGTTGGCACAGTGAACAAATGTCTTGAAGTAATTCTTTTTTTTTTTTTTTTTTTTTTTTTTTTGCAGTATGTGGGCCTCTCACTGTTGTGGCCTCTCCCGTTGTGGAGCACAGGCTCCGGACGCGCAGGCTCAACGGCCATGGCTCACGGGCCCAGCCGCTCCACGGCATGTGGGATCCTCCCAGACCGGGGCACAAACCCGTGTCCCCTGCATCGGCAGGCGGACTCTCAACCACTGCGCCACCAGGGAAGCCCTTGAAGTAATTCTTGATAAGCAACCAATTAGTCCTGATAAGTAAGCTATTTCAGTTGGTTCACAGTCTTATCTTTCAGGAGCAAGTATTTTCTGGTCAAGTAACTAAGGTGATTTTGCTTATTCTCAATATTATTTAACATACAGATAGGAAAGTATGCCCAGTCCAACTACTGTCTAACATAGAGACAGGAAATTATGTTGACTTTGGTTTTCAAGTTGCATAAGGGTAAACTTTTATTTTAAGGTCAGGTTTTTCATCCTACAAATTCTCTTGATGTTAAGCATTTTTTATGAGGAATAAACTATTATATACATTATATACATTTATTGAATCCTAGGATATTTTTTTTATTTTTATTATTGCATTGTTTAACGATTTTTATGGTAAATTGTTTATTGAAATATGTCTATTAAAACATCCACTCAGTGAGAGCTAATAAACCTGGATGTAAAGAAGGTGTATATTATGTTACAAATATTTGGCCACAAGCATGCACTCAGCATTTTTTGGAAAAAAGAAATCATAAAATATGATGAACTACTATATGCAAGTGCAAGGAAAGAATAAGAATCACTTGTCCAACTTGATATTCCAGATGTTATTTCCACATTTTATTTTCAGCCTGGCCAAGGAAGTTGGAACTGATCTAAGTAAATAAATATCCATTCTCCAAACTTTTCTTTTTTGCAAGTAGTTAGCCTAGTGTTATGTGATTTCGACCAAGCTATTCATACATTTGTTGTAATGCTCACAGCAAAACATTGTAAAATACACATCGCTTTATAAAAAAAGTTTTACCTGTTACTTGGTAAACACTTGATGTTTATGTACAGAATATTAATTGATGGTCTTATTGTGCCCACAAGACTGTTATTCATGTCAGAGTTTTCTGCTGACTTTATAAATAACAAGAACATCTTTTGAGTGCTTTAAAATCCTGAAGCCAAATTTAGAGCACTGGAATATTTACTTTACATACATGTACTTGTCTCCCCAAATGTGAAAAGTAAAATTCTGTATAGATATATAAAAGTTGTCATTTAAATATTTGTATTAAAAGGAAGGAAAAGAGTTTCTAATGTGGATTTTAGATATCACATTTCTGTGACTTGAAATGAGGAACTATGAAGAAAATTATCTTTTAAATAGTTTACAATGTCATTGTGGTTTCAAATGATGAAAAGTTAATTCCAAAATGAAAATCATTTACTCCCATCACTGGGAAGAATGAGGATGTCACTAGACCTCAGGGATCAGTGAAAACATGGGCTTGATTCTGCCATGACTCTCAATCCACTCTCAGCTTTGCACTTATCTTTGTATTAGTTTCACTTTGTTGCACTATTGAGAACTTTCATCTACATGGTAGGAAAAATAGTCATCAAGAGCTCTTGAGCTTCATAACTTTTGGCTTCCATTACTGTTAAGTTTCTTTCTCTATTTCCAGTAAGGGAAAAAATGACTCAGATGGCTTGGCTTTGGTCAGGAACTCTCCGCAGGACCAATTATCTGTGGCCAGTAATAGGAACACATAATACATTTGCAGTTTCCAATATATCAATACACATGTGAGTGGATGGAGGGTGATTTATACCAAAGATATTGATTGTTTTCATCTCATCTGAATAACAATAAGCATTCTTCTCTGAAGACATATCAGTTACACAGTATTGGTTAAGATAACAGAAAAATTGACTCAAACTGGGTTAAACAATGTATATAGAGATAGACAGAGAAAACATATGCGAAAAACCCAGAGGTATGCTTGGTATAATCCAACAATTTAATAATGTTTCTAAGAGCTCAGTTACTTTATGTCCCTCTGCTCTGCCTCTGCAATGCAGCTTGAGCCAAAGGAGGGCTGTGTTTGTGATTGCAAGATGATTGCTATATGCTCTTCGACACAGATATCTTTGTACCTGTATTCCCACCAAAAGTCCTCTTATTCACTTTTATTATAACAGCTTAGACTCATTTCTACCCTGGAAATGTCACACTTGGCCAGGATACTGGAACGTTCTAATTGGTATGTCCTCTGCTTTTGGAATTTGGAATGGAGTCAAATGGATAACTAACATAATTTGGGGGCTACTGGATATCAAGAAATAGAGGAGTGCTTACTGGGAATGTAACTTAGACTATCTGTCACACATCCATCCCTTTACTGTTATCTTTTAATTATTCTATTGCTATTTTATTCTATTTGACTGGAAGATAAAATTTAACTGAAGTCATCATTGTTAAGGCTTAAATATGTAACTCACTCCTTCTTCCTTATAGGAAACCAAACAGTTATAAAATGCTGGTTGTTGATCACATGCTTGATATTTCAACAAAAACTCTTAAGGTTAAATTAAAACTCACAGTTTATATTTGAGACTAAATTATTCCTATTCTCTCTTTCCCATTCTAAATTTTTGGGAAGACATATTTGGGTATGCCTGAGACAGAATGAGAGGAATAGGACCAGGTCTGTAGAGAGCAACCAACTCAGTTTACCTGTCTCAGTAGAGGGATGAGGAGAGCCAGCCTACCTTAAGTGGCAGCAGGAAGTATAAGAGGAGTCAGAAAGAAAGAGAAAGCACTCTGAAGGAATGCTGATTTACAGCATGGTGACCTGTCCATTTATGCTGATCAGGAACCAACAAAAAAGATTATCCCTTCTCTCTTGTGGAAAACTTCAAAAAGGAATGAGGAGAGAAGCAAAATCTCTCCCCTCATTACTTCCCTGAACGAGGAGAAAGGGCAGAAAATTCCTGTGTTTAAAATTTCTGTGAGGAAAGAGACAATATTTCTACAAACTGTAACTGTATCCACACTTCTTTAAGTAACACATCTCATGTTAGGTAGGAGACCACAATTATGTATGTATGTATGTATGTGTATATATCTCTATATACCTCTCTATATATAGTTGGCCCTCAATATCTGTAGGTTATGCATCTGTGCATACGAAGGGCCAACTGCACTCTGCCACTTTATATTAGGGACTTGAGCATCTGTGGATTTTGGTACCCAAGGGGGTCCTGAAACCAATCCCTCATGGATACAAAGGGATGACTGTACATATTTCTCTTTTATCCTCTGTAAATGGTGCATGTCTATATTTACTTTGAACTTATATTCATTCAACGACTGATTTAGAACATGGGAAATGAGAGAGAGAAAGGAAAGATCAGTGATTGAGCTGGCTGAAATGGGACCTTTGCTGGAATTAGAGTAGGAAGAAGGGAAATAAGCAGAAACAAATTTGTCGACCAGTTTATTTACTGTATTGATTATGTGGCGATGAACACCATGTACATTTTCATTACGGACAGTTATTCCTAAGGCTTGGGAGTTTATCGATCTATTTGAGAGTGAGAACTCTAGCTAACAGACTTTAAGTTACTAAGTTACTTTGTCTTTTTTTTTTTTTTTTTGGTCTTTCTCAGAAGTAATTCATCAATAAGACCCATTTATATGTACAATGGGATTATGGTGCTTGGTAAAGAAATAAACAGAGAATAAAACCTTGGCCTAAGCCCTGAAAATGCGACACATCTCCTTTTCACTCCTTCTGTCATTATTTAGCATTGATTGATTGACTGATTGATTGATTAAGAGGCATCAATCATCATCAGAGGCAAGGAATCTAGTATCTCAGGCCAGTAAGTAGTCATTTTATAAGTAAGTACTGATCCCTGGAGATTTTATAGAAGCAGATTTTTTTCACTCTCTCCCCTAATGAAATTTCCTGATCTTGCTATATACTACATTATTTCATCTTAAAAATCTCTAGTGGAAATGAGGACTCTCTGTCATAAGTCACTGGATGCGCAGGACAACAGGGCACACAGGACTACACAGTGGCCTTCCTAGGTTTTGTCACTTGCCTAGATTAATGTTAGAGCCAAAATATTAAAAGAAAAGACTCATAGGACAGTTGGTTCTTTAAATGTAGATGTTTGGTTCTTTATGTAGAAAGGCTGGTCAAGCATGGAGGGCTAGGCAAATAGGCTGTTTGAACTGCAGTATGTAAAGATTAAAAGGGAAGAGAAGGTCTTTGGCAGGTGTCAAATAATTATAGTCAAGACCATTTCCCACACAGCATTGATAGACCTTTGTTTTGCCCCTTCACTTCTCCATGTTGGTTTCTGGATTCCAAGTGAAACTCCTCTGACTAAGGACAATATTTCTCTTCCTCTCACTATTTAGTTAGGAATTACTTCACTGGCTTGTCCAATCTGTCTCTAACTTTTTTCTTAGAGGTCACCCTTGCCAGATCTGTCATGGAAGCTTGAGGCTTTATAGATGATTTTTTACCTTGAGAAATTGACTAGTGCACATGACTGGACTTAGTTTTCAAGTATTTCAATGTAAAGTCCACCACATTAAAAGGTAGTTGATATCAAAACAATTTAGGGAGAAAATCACAATTTACTTTTTAGGAAAAGGAATATCAGCAACCCCTGTGTTAATCTTTTCTTCTATAAGTGAAAAGAAAATTGTTATTTTGGTATTTGACTTCTAACAAGGTTCCACATTCTGTCACCTCAGTTAAACAAATTAAAAGACCCCCTTCCTAAGTTTTCTATTACTTTATTTTGTTTCATAGATAGCTATGTTAGTCAATTATTCTATTGTAATGATTCTAATTACCATGTGTATTCTGAGAATAGAACTCTTATTACTTGATCATCACAGTAAATTTAGATACTTTTCTATTAAGAAGAGTGTCAATTCAGATGCATGCAGTTACGTTTGGAGTGCTATTAAATATTGATAGTCATATAGCAGTCTAATTTTAAAATAGAATGGGAAATTAGCTCAGGCATAAAAGTTAATATCTGCTATCTTCCCTCTGATCACTACTCAAGTTCATTAATGGATGATGGCATTGAATAGATATATGGCTACACAACAGCAATGTGTTATCTCCAGTTGGCTGTGTTAGAATGGGTGTATTAAACCAAAATATCTTCACATTTTGGGTTCATTTGTAAAATTTGGTATCTAACTAATCAGGCAGTTTAGAAGCCCATTACATTGATGTTCCCAATGAATCATATCTCTTAGCACTCATGACCTATTTATCCCCTCCCCTTGAAGCCGGGCTGGGCCTGTAACTTGTTTGAACTCTTAGAATATGGGGAAAGTAACTGTCCAGGTTCTGCCTAAGACAAAATAAGGCCTGGGAGCATCCATTTTTGCACTTGGATACCCTATGGAGATACAATGTGAAGAGAGAATCTACGAGGAAGGGAGGTTCTGAGTCTACAATGAAGAGAGGAAGAAGCTCAGCCATCTAAGAGACCCAGTAGAGCTCAGCCCCTAATAGACCTATCAGCTGAATGCAACCTCATGAAAATCCACTGGCAAGGAGATCTGAAGAAATAAAGTAAAAATAAAATGGCAGTCATTTGAGAGTCATAGTTTTTTTTGGGGGGGGAGAGGTTATTATTTAGTAATAAATAATTAGAACATGTAGAAATGGCAAAAACTAAATATATCCTCACTCCCTACCCCTACCCCTATCCTCATCCATGTGGTATATGGTATATGGATTTAGACCTTTGAGGTTTGATGCAGGCAATTGGAGTCTGGTGTTTGTCCGCTTCTAGGATAAAATAATGAGTTATATTAATTGGACAAAACAGGATCAGGAGTCTCACTGAATAAATTAGGGATATTACATATGGAATGTGTTTCTCAAATAAGATCCCCTCTAACAGGCCCTCTCCACATTTCATGAAGTAGTTACTATGTTGGCTTGAGAAAGTAAGAAATTATGGGCAGACAGGACGTTATAAATTTTTAGTTCTTAAAATCCTTGTGAGAGTCAGTTTCTTTCTCTCTCTTCCCCTCTTCACCACCCACCTGGCCCCTCATTTCTTTCTCTCTCTCTCAGTTAATCTTGAATGGGATATTCCTTATAATTTCCTAAAATTCTGCCTGCCAGTTGTCTTAGTTTTAATTACTTCAGTACAGGTCCATATAGAAACACTAATTGTGTGTGTGTGTGTAAAACTGGACACAATGATTTGCATATGCCAAAATGGCTTTACAACATGCTCTTTGGCTATGTACTGAATACAACATGTTGGATGTATTTTTTTTTTAAATGTTGGGGGTAAGCGTTTATTAATTAATTAATTTATTTTTGCTGTGTTGGGTCTTAGTTTCTGTGCGAGGGCTTTCTCTAGTTGTGGCAAGCAGGGGCCACTCTTCATCGCAGTGCGCGGGCCTCTCACTATCGCGGCCTCTCCCGTTGCGGAGCACAGGCTCCAGACGCGCAGGCTCAGTAGTTGTGGCTCACGGGCCTAGCCGCTCCACAGCATGTGGGATCCTCCCAGACCAGGGCTCGAACCCGTGTCACCTGCATTAGCAGGCAGACTCCCAACCACTGCACCACCAGGGAAGCCCTGGATGTATTTTTGTCTAAAATAACTCAGGCTAATTTCACTATTTTGATAAAAATGAGTGGGTGTTGCTGAGAATATTGAGGGCTCTCACTAGATTAATTTTTTAAAACACTTGTACAAATGTCAAAAACACTGGTTCTTATTATATTGACTATAAAGCTAACTTTTTATGACTAATGAATATGATTAATGTGATGCATATGATGAAAACTCATTATATTAAATGTCACACAGGAAATACTTAAGTATCAAATTAGAAATAAAATAATAATTGTGTTTTTAAAATTTTAGTATATATGAAAATCACCTGTTTAGTATATGAAAATAATTCTTGAAAATGCATAGCACTAGGTCATACCTCTAATTTCTAATGAACAACATGTACCATAATAGATTTTCATTGAAACAATGTTCAAAGCTATTTAGTAACTTAGTAAGTGAATTAGTAAGAATAATTAAAATATGATATGAATCAATTATATTTTCTTTTTGCTTATAATTCTTGTGGTACTAGCTCAGTAAGAAGTCTGGTTTCTATAATATGTTGTTAGACCTCTGCTCATGGTTGTATCTGCAACCTCTACATTTTTGGCTTCAGTGTTCTGTTTTCACTGCAACCTGAAAGTTTACGAGTTGATTATCATTTCAATTGCTGTTTTCCTGGTTTAATATGAATAATTGTTATATTTATATAATACATTTTCCTTGTTGTGGTTTTTGGCTTATTCCTACTGCTTATAAAGATGCATATTTTCAGCAACAGAGTTTTTAAACTATACATTTTATTAACTAGATTTTTACCATATTATCAATATTAAAGTTGATATAATTAAAAATATTTTTTAAATTCTTGAACAGTGAAACATCACTAGTGATATAATATCTATGAATTTGTAGTGTCTCTAGAAGTTGTAATGTAATATTAAAGGAACAGTATTCAAATGATTTGGGTATTTTTTTAATTTATGGGGGTGTCATTTAATAATATAAGATCATGTGTTAAGTTTATATCCCTTATTAAATATTTATTAAATAATTCATTTATGTTGGTACAAAAATGTTATATTTTTATTTATACTGTTATGAAATTATTTTATCATGGGATATGGAGGATGTTTAAAGACACAATGTCCCGAAAGGAAATAGCACCTTCAGTTTAGGCAGTTGTAGTAGAGTTCACTAAAGGTCTATTTAGGAAAACCACAGGATATAGTACTGGCGTAGTACTAGCAACAGTGGAAGCACTTACAATGACTTAGAGCATGGGCTAATACAGTTATCAGAATCCAGACAGGACAACTGTATGGAAATGACTTCCTTCCAGGAGCAGAGACTTGACAGAGGGATAGCAAATCAGTAGGGAGAAAGCTGGGAGAATAAATACCTTAACCTCATTCTGACTGGTGTCCACCTCCTAAAAGTGCTTCTTGTTATGCTAACCGAGGCCTGAAGGCAAGGGGGCCCACTATGTAATCCATAATGGTCATCTTTCCAGGGTACAGAGGATTATGAAGAAGGGTAGAGAGTGAATCTGGAAAAACAAGTGAAATTATCCAGAACAAATGGATAACTTAAAAATTTTTGGAGAACCACTGTCTTAATAAATTGGATATTCATACAGTAATTAAAATCACGCCATCAGTGTATTCATAGACTGTATTGGATGTGCATTGCAGGGTTAATTTCATTATAAAATTTAAATACTCATCTCTCTAAAAGCTGGGTATTGGTCCCACAGCATCTTGGATACCTTCTAATTAAATAACTCTACTAAAGTCATCAGTATTTTAAAGGGCTTTCTCTCATTTTTCAAGGTCACTTAACACCGATTTTATATCCTGAAAAAATTAACAATTCTGTATACTTCAGATTTAAATGGGAAGTTACCAGGGGATATCATTATTACATTTTTTGAATCACTGATGAAAGAATGACTTTTTTTTTTTTTTTTTTTTTTTTTTTTTTTGCTGTACGCGGGCCTCTCACTGTTGTGGCCTCTCCCGTTGCGGAGCACAGGCTCCGGACGCACAGGCTCAGCGGCCATGGCTCACGGGCCCAGCCGCTCCGCGGCATATGGGATCCTCCCAGACCGGGGCACGAACCCGCATCCCCTGCATCGGCAGGCGGACTCTCAACCACTGCGCCACCAGGGAGGCCCAAGAATGACATTTTAAAAATCACATCTGTGTAAACTTTCAGTAGGTATTCATCCATGATATTAATGAAGCATGGATGTAATATAACTGAAAAATCACAAAGTAATGAGTGTGTTTGCATACTCTACTCATGTATTTTACAAGAATAAAAAGGAAAATAGTAAAATTTCCTATAGTTATGATAGTTTATAGGTTACATTTTGTCATCTTTATTTGATCAATGTAAATGGTCCTAATCATAGTGAAGCTGGACTTGGTATGCAATAACTAATTTGATAAATAGTTTTAGAAAAGGAAGGTAATGAAAAAAATGAAACTTCAAATTTTAGGTAGGTGGATTGAAAAATGTGTACAATTATGGGGAGTCTCAGTGTTAGCCAGTGGAGACAGATAAAATTATCTTAGATTACAAATGGTTTATAGATCATCATATAGTCGAGTTAATACTGGGCTAGGAATCAAAAAAGAAACATAAAATTGATTTCTTCGTATAGCCAAGTGATCTGGTTAGATAATACAGACATGTTGCCCTTTATTTTTCTCTCCATAAATTGATGGATTTTGTGATCATGTGCCTTCCGTTTTAAATATTTCACTTAAAAGTTAAAAATATTGGGGCTTCCCTGGTGGCGCAGTGGTTGAGAGTCTGCGTGCCGATGCAGGGGACACGTGTTCGTGCCCCGGTCCGGGAGGATCCCGCGTGCCACGGAGCGGCTGGGCCCGTGGGCCATGGCCGCTGGGCCTGCACGTCCGGAGCCTGTGCTCCACGGCGGGAGAGGCTGTGGCAGTGAGAGGCCCGCGTGCCGCAAAAAAAAAAAAAAAAAAAGTTAAAAATATTAACATTATTATGTCAAATTAACTTCAAATTTCTCTTGAAACTTGGAAAGTTATAAACTAAACATACCCATTTAAAAAAAAATTCCCAAATAGTTTGAGTCCTCCTCAATTATGGAAGAAGTCATAAATTTAAACAGATTTTAACTAATCTTGAATCTAGCTTACTGGACTGGGGAGCTATGCCTTCTTTCCTTTCCGTCCTGTTTTCATTCCTTGGATTCTTCATAGTCTGTCTCTTCACTTTTTTTTTTTTTAAAGAATATTAACTATTATTTCTTCCAACTCAACATGGCAACTGTATAGTTTCTCCTTATAACCCATGGTTCTCTCTGACCAGAAACATCAGCATCACCTGGGAACTTGTTAGAAATGCAAATTCTCAACCCAGAACAATTGAATCAGAAAACCTGGAAGCAGGGCTCATATTGGTTTTTACTTTCCTAGCAATGACCTTTTCCCTCTTGTCCACTTAACAAATTCTTACCTATTTTTTAATGATTTGGTTCAGATACTATCCATTTATAACATAACTGTAGTTTCTGCCTCTGGAGGAAAGGTTTCTCGTAGTGATCTTTTTATCCCCAGTGTCAAGCGCCGTTCCCCAAGCACAGAATAATTAATTAGTAATCAACAGGGCTGGGACTTCACTGGTGGTGCAGTGGTTAAGAATCTGCTTGCCAATGCAGGGGACACGGTTTCGATTTCTGGTCCGGGAAGATCCCACATGCCGCAGAGCAACTAAGCCTGTGGGCCAAAACTACTGAGCCTGCGTGCTGTGACTACTGAAACCCATGCGCCTAGATCCCGTGCTCCACAACAAGAGAAGCCACCAAAATGAGAAGCCCGCATACCACAACGAAGAGTAGCCCCCGCTCGCCGCAACTAGAGAAAGCCCATGCGCAGCAACGGAGACCCGACACAGCCAAAAAAATAAGTAAATAAAACAGTCAATAGGGCTAACTTTATTTTCCTTTGAATTACCTGAAAAGATACAACAGTATGAAAGAATGTAATATATTTGGGTAACTGCATGAAGAGTATAATGTTTTACGCCCCAAGAACTCATGGTCATCTGTTAAGGTAAACAGGAGGTAGACCACAAAAAGTTGATATGACATGTTAAAGAGTTTGGACTTAGCCTGAAAGCTCTATGTAAAATTTTAGGTAGGGCAGAACGTCAAATAGTTAATGTTATGGAAGGACCACATCACAGTGGTACTGAGGTTGGGAATAACTAGCTTCACTTCGTACATGTAAATACAGGGAAAGGAATATCTGAGACAAAGAAAAGAGCTGTTTAGATTCTTCCATCTTCCTCTCAATCCATGGGGAAGGGTGCTAAGCAGTGGGGGCTATCCTATGGCTTATGTTCTAATACTTAAATTTAGGAGAGGGAATTTTACCAAATAAAGGCAGAAATAGTGAGACGGAAAAATATTTTTGAGAACATTGAGGGTCAGTCTGAGAAAACCAAGATCAATTGATAAGTCTAAGGAATTGGAGAAGACAAAAATATCATGACCAACTCCAAAAACAATAGAAAATACAGATCTGGAGTAAGGAAAAAAGTTGAACATGAGAGTAGGTTGTGTGCAAATTCAGGAGATTCTATATAAAATTATCTTTATTGTAGTCACCTCACCCACAACGTATGTCAATGGGCCTAACTGGTTTAATGTACAGAATCAAGGAGGGAAACATTTGAAGAGAGGCTCTGAATTAGAAAAAGAAATGAGGCATGAATGGTGAAGAGTAAGTCATACTTCAAAAACTTGACACATTTATGATGAGCTAAATGTGACAGAAACACGTGAAAAATATTCTATGTTTACAAAACTCAGAAAAGAACAGAATATACATTCCTTTAAGTAAGATTTATCAGAGCAGGAGGGCTAAAATAGTAATTGCCTATTTAATTGTCTCTTTTATGAGAGAATCTTAAAATACAAGCAGTTTCTATAATATCAGTCACATGTTTGATAAAGGATTTAAGTTGGTCTAATGATGAAATGTTGACTCAGTTAAATGTGACATCCACAAAACTGATAGAGAATGATAATTCCAACATATTTATTTTTCATTTACCAGCATAATAAAAACACTGTTTTTGACATTGTATGTATCAGTAATCAGAGCAGTGAGTCATGGGTAATAGCAAAATGATGCTTTCCATTTCATAGTGTCTTTCAAATTAATTTTCCATGGCAGCATCATTAGCTCCAATTTATAGATCAGAGGGTACTGTATACAACTATCAGAGTGAACAGACAGATTTTGAGTGAGCATGAATAGTGACTGCTTCAGTGTTTTTGAAGCATAAATTCCTTGCAAGTCTATAGCTTGTCCTCAAGCTTGTCTTGGATTCATTTTCTTGTTCCTGGTATGTTTCTCATTATTTACATACTGGAACGGGCCATGAATCTGTTCTGGATCCCTCAGCATCTGCATTGGAGTGACTCATAAATAAAGAGTTTTCTTCCCTCTATACTTTTACTGATCTGTATGAACACCTGATATTGTTCACGTTACTTTGTAATCACCTTTAATTTTTTCTGGTCTTAGCAGTTGGATATAAATCTTAAAAAAATGAAAGTTAAATGATGATATTATTAGTTCATAATGGTCTTGAAGTTTATAGTTCATAATGGTCTTGACATCTTAAAAATGATTGCCCTATTTGGACATTACATTACTCCTATCATGTAAGTACGATTTGGAGTGAATGTAAGGAAACTTAATCTCAAAAAGTTTGAGTAACGTGTCTAAGATCAAACTGTAAGTGGCAGAGCTAAGACTGAACCAAAGTCTGTCAAATGTTAAAAGTTCCTTTCCCACTATATCAAAGAATCGACTACACAGTATAATGATTCACTTTAAGTGGCTGAGAAACCCTACCCTGCTCAATGTTATGCTCCAGAGAAACTAGAGAGGGTTTCTCGGTGCAGGGTCTTAGAACCAGGGAGATGAGTACTAATTCAGCACCTTAATTTCCTCAGTATGTATATCACTCTTCTTTTATTTTCCTTATGATCTTTCTACTGATGGGAAATCAAAATAACTTTAGTGACACTAGACAATGAAGACTGAATTTTTAGTGACACTGGAAAATGAAGACTGAATTTTCATTTTTTCCATCAGATGTTTCAGCATGTGTTCTACCATATAAACTTGAAAAAAAAGGTATAATAAACAACTTATCTGGATTTTCCTCAATGGAATATGATAGTATCCTAAGTGATTTATATTTATTCCCCTCAAGAAATGGAAGCAGCTTTTGAAAAATATCACATATTCTTTTTAATCTCTAGCTGGAATCTGTAAGGTTTTTCTTTTCCAGTTTGAAGTGAAGAGATAGAAATTTGAGACAGAAAATATTGAATCATTATACTTACTAGTGGTTCATTACACACACACATTTGGTGTTTTGTCCAATTGAGAATTAAATATCTTAAATTTTATCACTCTACCAGCATCTGCTACATATACAATATTTCATTATACCAAACAACTTATGAGGATGCAGTTTCCCTTATCTCTGATATTCTAGTCTTTCTGATCCACTGACCACCCAGCCAAGCTATTCTCCCTTCCCATGAGTCAAACTATATTCCTACCTTGGGCTCTTCTTCTTTCCACACGAAGTGGATGGATGAAATAGTATCCACTGGGAGGACTTTTTTTCCTACCTGCTAGTTTCAGGACCACTCCTGATTTTGGCTTTAGCACA
Organism: Mesoplodon mirus; assembly: GCF_964341445.2. NCBI lineage: Eukaryota > Metazoa > Chordata > Mammalia > Artiodactyla > Ziphiidae > Mesoplodon > Mesoplodon mirus. The sequence continues at coordinate 186,952,964 of NC_138977.1, forward strand.
GCAATCATCCTTTATTGGTGTGCATCCCATACTAAGAAACGCTTCTATTAAGCAAGCTTTGCCTTTTTCCTCCTTCATTAGTTAGTCATAAGGTAACCCAATGTGGACATAGGTTTGAGCTGAGGAAGAAGTCACAGTGTGACCGTAATGGATGACAGGGAGGTTACCTACTCATGTATTTGTGTTCTTTGGTTCTGCTTGTGATTGATCTTGAATGTACTTCTTCCACCTAATGATGGATTTATGCTGGGCCACCTATGCTTTTGACTTGTTGGTTCTGACAGAAACTGGATTATGAAGGAGAAGTTCTGATCACATGGTTACTTGATGTGTCAAGTGACACATCTTGATATCAGATTCTCTGTCTCTACAAGGCCCATAGCACATCAGAACTATTTTTGTATACTGTACAATTATATGTTGCAGATGGCAAAAACTGGACCCATTAGTTTAGAGTTCTAAGTTGTGATTTTCATATTGAGGTTGCCATGAGCTCCACATAGGGTATTTTCCAACAGCATATAGACCTCTAATGTCTGTTGACTTGTATTGGTCAAATGACAGGACTGCTTGAATTGCCACCTGGACCTCAGAGTCCTTTCATATTCTGAATTCTGCTCAAATCTGATAGTCTTTTATGTCTGTCTCAGTCTACTTAGGCCTGCTATAACAAAATGCCATAGACTGGTAGCTATTTATTTCTCACAATTCTGGAAGCTGGGAAATCCAAGATCAAGGTGCTGGCCAATTCAACTCGTGAGAGCACACTTCCTGGCTTGCAGATGTCCACCATCTCTCTGTGAGCTCACATGACCTCTTCTTTGTGACCATGAAGACAGAAAGAGAGCTCTGGTGTCTCGTCCTGTTCTTATAAGGGAACTAGTCCCATCATGAGGGCCCCAGTCTCATGATCTCATCTACACTTACTTATCTCTCAAAGGTCCCATCTCCAAATGCCATCACTTTGAGGGTTAGGGACTTTAACATATTAATTTGGAAGGGAGAGGAGTCACAATTCAGTGCATAGTAATGTCACTTGGTAAAAGTGGCACAACATTATTTACAAGTTTAGAATATGCTGCTGCCTCCAGAACCACTAAAAAATTATCAGGTTTTGTGCTTCTTTCTTAGCAGTATGACATATGAGATGCAATGATTCATTCTTTATTTTTTTTTATTTTATTGGAGTAAAATTGCTTTACAGTGTTGTGTTTCTGCTGTACAATGAAATGAATCAGCTATTTATATACCTCTAACCTCTCCCTCTTGGACCTCCCTCCCATCCCACCCCCCACCCCATCCCATCTATCTAGGTCATCACAGAGGATCGAGCTGAGCTCCCTGTGCTATACAGCAGGTTCCCACTAGCTATCTATTCTATACATGGTAGTGTATTTATGTCAAACCTAATCTCCCAATTCGCCCCACCCTCCCCTTCTCCTCCATGTCCACATGTCCATTTTCTACATCTACATCTCTATTCCTGCCCTACAAATAGATTCATCTGTACCATTTTTCTAGATTCCATATATATGCATTAATATACAATATTTGTTTTTCTCTTTCTGGCTTGCTTCACTCTGTATGACAGACTCTAGGTCCATCCACACCCTTTACTTTAGAAAGTGTCCCAGCATCCCTCAGACAGTTGGATCCCTAAACAATTCACTGATATGGTAAGGCTTTGAATTTTTTTTAAATCTCCATGTTCTAGAATACATATGTCTTGTCAAGACTTCCAACGTACTTGTTCATTCTTAGTCATCTACTTCAATTAACAAGATATCATTGACAGAATGACTAATGTGATGTTTGGAGGATTGTATAGATTTTCAAGGTCCATTCAGACTATAGTATGACAGAAGGCAAGAGAGTTACTCAGCTCTGTATCAATAACATACATATGCATTGTTTTCTGTCCCATGAGATTGTGAAATGCATCTGGTCCTCCTTCATAAGAATGGAAAATAGCACATTTGTCAGATTCAATGGTAAATTACTTTATAACTGAAGGCATGATTTAATCCCATCTTTCATGTTACATTCCCTTTGGTTCAGCACTCTCAGTATCTAATTCCATACATATTTATCATTGCTTTTATTATATTAACCACACTTTGTAACTCTTTCATAATATAGTCCCTGTGGCTTTCACACGTCACCTTAAATTTGTGATTATCTTCAACTTTTCACTGATATCAATTATCCCAACAATATCATTCAATTCCTTAGTCATTATTATTTATATTTTTCAATTAGAGCATTACAACTACCAATACATTTCCTGCCTCAACTATCTACCTTAGTTTAACATAAATAAGTTCTAATAATTGTGCAGCCACAACATTATAAGGGCTATCATTGTTCCACTTATAAGCAGTAATGATGTTCTCATTATCACCCTGCTGGTGGGTGATCCATGTCCAGTGTCTTATTTTACAGCCTGCTTCCTTAGATCATGCCTAATATCAATGGTCTTATTTGAATTCCCTTGGAAACAGACTCTAAGATGGAGATCTTTGTGTTGCATCAACACCTGTGGTAAGGAAGTGTAATTGTGTACAGTGAGATGTTGAACTGGGATGCAGTATGACAAAATACCTCAATCAATCCTACAGAGAGCCCTGGACTTGGAATGGCCCTTCATAATCATCCTGTCCTGAGAAAGAGCCTGTCCTTTATATGGCTGCATGGACGAATAATTGGATGTGGAATAGGAAGGGAGTGACCTAGGGTAAGTGGCTTTTCCTGGTTAATGACAGTTCCTGAAGAGGAACTCAGCTTATCATTGTTATTTCCCAGTATACTCTGAAGCTGGGGGAATATGTATCTAAAATATTAGTTTGGGATGGCATTCCACGGGTTCCAGTTCAACGGCTTTAAAGAATTCCATGAGAATGAGAAAATACTAAATCCTCACTATTTATACCAAAATTTTATCCATCAAACATGTATATAAATCAGAGACAGAAGTAACCTAATCACCAGAAGAATGGTGGGTCACAAGATTAGTGAGCAATGGATATTTCCTGCTGAAGGGAATACTGCTAAAACTGTTGAATAATCAGAGCTACTGGCAGACTAGAGACCTTTAAGTATTGTTGTATCCTAAATAACATTTCTATTATTCTACAAGTTTAACTGTATAGTTGCTGGGATAGTTTCCTAACCACTCATGTCTCAAAGGATCCTCACCACACGTCCCATGTATAAAAGTATTTGCACGAATATTCTTTCTTTGCAACTAAGGTAACTTAGTTTTTACAAGACAAATACTATTTAAGGAAAAATAAGAAAACTTGACCAAAAATCATTTCAGGATTATTTATTATTCTTGAACTTTTCTGCTTATTTGTATTGTCAGTTGCTTGCAAATGTTTTTACTATCAGGGTCAAATTAACGTAATAAATGTATGATGCATGAAACTGATCTTAATCCTTGTTTTGAGGCTCACTGTCTGTGATTTAATTTCCATGTCAAATTAAATAAATGTTATCATTTGTAATTCATATAATTTGTTGTAAGGAAGTAGAATTAGGTCAATTAAATTTACATCAGGGCAATATGTTATTTTTAATTGTTATTTAAACACAAAGTCAAAGTTGATATAAGGAATTTGCATTATTAAGAGCACAAGATTTATCGTTCTGTATAAAATCCATCTTCAGCATTTTTTGGACAGCTATGAAATATAGTCTATTCTGGAAGACTATATTCTTTTCATTCTTTCCCCCAGATTTTTGGCACTGAGACAGTTTAGAACACTAATTGGGCTTACTTTGGTAAATCATATATTAAAAGTAATCTCTCTCTAATGAGTACATGGAGAGTATTATACAGAATTATATTTCATTTCATTTAAACCCTTCAATTTATGTAGTTGACATAATCCTGTAGCTCCACGTTTACAGCTAGTATAAAACCACTCTTTATTTAAGCCTTTTTATTTTTTTTTCAGCAGAATGGATTGCATTTAATGTAAATTCAGTTTTATGAAGCTTAGGAAATATGTTTTTTTGACATGTAGAAATTTGAAAAAGATAATGAAATGATGTAACACAGAACAAGAAGAATCCTTCAGATCTTAATCAGTTAAAGAAGGGATACAGTTTCATAAAGGAGCACAGTTATAATAAAATCAGAAATAATTTAAATGTGATAAAGAAAAATAAAGAATAAAATTTATGTCAGCATTATATTTACATGAAAGAAAGGAATTAGCTGACTCTAATTATGGTAAAACAGCTGCTAGAATTTTATGAAGCTCTTTTTAGCAATATTAACCTTTTTTGCACATACTTTTTTGTGGTCTGGTATTCCTATAAGCACAAACTTTTTAGTCTTTTTACTATTAAAAATGATATTGTATTGTTACTAGAAACTGGTTATATCATATGCAATTTTCTAGGGGACAGGTGCTAGCCTGGTATACGTACTTGGATGAGAAACATTAGAAATAACTCTTAGCAATATTTGGAGATAGCAAAGTAAAAAAATTAGAAATAAAATGCATAAAAGTTTACATCTTGACTAAGGATAAGTTCAGTAGAGCTGATATTCTAAAATTTTGAAAAGCCTGCTCATTTTTGCAGTTGTAATAGATTATATGATTTTTACAGAGCATGTTTTATAATACGTACTGCTCATAAAACTGTTATTATTCAATTCATTTACCTGTTAAGTGAAATAAAAAATGCATTTATGTTACATTTGTGTTCCAAGGAAAAGAAAGAGGCATCCTAGAGAAACTATTTCATTATTAGCTTTTACAGTCACATTTAGTATCCTTGGATTACAATTCCATTTACATAGAATTTAATGTCAGTGTTATTAATGCCAATGACAAAATTCAGGCTCTCCATTTATGGAGACTTTCCACTTTTGCAACTGTGTCTAACTTATTAAAGAAGTAGAAATAGTTTTGTTCAGCAACACTTTTATTTCTATTCTTTATTTTCACAAATAGTCATCTATAACAGTGTGGAACCTATCACAAATTAGAGTAAGAAAAGTGGCACACCTCTAATGTTTCACTTTCTTTACTTGGAATATTTTGGGTTATTATAACAGACAGTAGGGGAAAGTGTAATTTGAAATATCTGACACATGTAGTCTAGAGATTGGACAAGTGAGTTATGCTGTCTTAAAATCAGAGCAAGCAACTTAAAGGAAAAAACAAAATAGTTTTGGTTTAAATGCCAAACAACTAAAAGTCAGTCTTACATTTTCCTTTCTGTGGTGAGAAAATTTGTCTGTACAACATTTTAGAATCTAGAATGCAAACCTTCAAAGTACTTATATTGACTAAGACATCAAGTTATTTCAAAAATATGTGCAAAACATAATTCACAGAAAGTGTTTGAATACAATGAATAAAAAATATCCAAAACTCATGTAAATTTATTCACTGATGGTTCTGCTCTACTTTTGGAAGCATTTTCTATGGCAAGGATATTAATGTATGCTCTTCTGTTTAGGAGAAATAAGATTGGCGTCAAGAGCTGGTGCCTCATAAGTTCCATTTTCAAGGTAGTGATACAAATGGTATGGGACTTAATCACCGTTACTCAAGCTTTCTCCTCTGCTGAGCTTACTTGTTTTGGTATGAAAAGACCTACATACTATTTGTTTCCACCAGGGATTCTTGAAAACCTTACCAATTAACAGATAGATCCTATTAATAGAGTTTCAGTGGAAAGTATACCTCTTGCACTGATCAAATTTTCTCATTTATTTTGTAACTTAGCACTGTGGTGTGTACGGGTGTAGTTCTAATTTCTTTCTGAGGCACCTTGTTATAATATCAAGAGTTTAAGCCCTTGAATTTCTTCTTTAATGCCATGTGTCTTGTCCTTGTCAGTGTCAGATTTCTGAATAAATGTGGTGGATTGAATAGGCACTTTTACCTCTGTTTCTACCAAATCCTACCAGTGACAGGAAGTGACTTTTCAAAAGACATATCCTTTGATGAAAAAAGAGAACAGAAGAGATAAAATTATTTTACAGACTGGAAACAGATGACTAATGGTGATTAACTCAACAGTTCTGAATCCAAAGTTAGCAGTGGATAAAGCTGGATGATTTACCCTACTACATTCCCAAAAGGCTCAGAAGTTTGTTGTATTTAGGACAAAGTAATTGGCAAAATTATGGCTAAAACTGAATGTTTAACTTCTTTTTAAGAAGCTAAACCCCCATATATTTTCTTTACTTTGAGAATCTGAATGGTTTTCCTCTCTCAGTCTAACAGAATATTGAAAGTATATTTTCTAGAAAGCATAAAGCAGCATGGGGAACAGAAGGCACCGTTGAAGCAGAAGTACTATAATGAAAACAGGAGCACTGATTGAAATATACTTTGTGAATATTGAGTCCCCACCTTCTTCTCCCAGGAATGATGGTTTCTGGAATGATGACAGCCGGACATAGCACCCACATAAGAGAATATTGTATTGTGGATTGAGGGTGCAGGTGGAATGTCACCATCCAAAAGGAAAAAAAAAACAAAAAATGTAAATGTACTAAGATAAGATTTCCCCAATGAACAAACAATTCCAGTGAATCCCATAGTCGACAAACCCATCAATGGATAGTGAACCTCCAATCAGCATGTAACTGAACCTCCCTTAAACTAGAGTAGGCAGATAAAGAGCACCATACACTAGATTAAGCCACCATATCAGCATTAGAAACTAAACATAATTAGAAAAAAAATTGGAGGAAAGAGAAGAAACTTTAAAAAAATATATTTCAATAATATTTTTAGAGAAAAAAGCATCCATTAAATAAGAATGGGCTGCTATATAAAAAGAATACAGAACATGGTCTTGGAAACAAAAATATGCAAGAATAAATGAAAATCAAATTAAAAATCTCAATAAAAGCATTGGTGTGGGGGATTGAAAGGCAAATGGCAAGCACATAAATAAGCCAGAAAACTCACCCAAGCTTACAGCTGAACCCCACAAATTCATGAACCAAATAAAGATTAATTATTTTATGCCACTAATGTTTTGAGTTATATGTTATGCAACATTATCATGGCAATAGATAACAGATACAGTTACACTTACTTACAATGTAATTATAAGCAAAAGTACAGTTAGTACAATTAGTCTAAAGAGATTTGAGAAGAGATGAGAATGACTGATGGAAGCAGATTTATAAGCAATTACTAGAGATTAGCCTATTGGCTAAGTCATCAACCATGAGTAGGTATTAATTGTATTGTGTAATTTCTTGGGTGAAGTAGAAATTGGTTAACATAGATTCTACCTTGCTTTGACTGTTTAATATTTACAATTGTTTACTGCATAAGGGAATGGATTTTCATTTTATAGGAATAGAACTGAGATTTTGAGAGGTTAAGTAGCAAGACTGATATTAAATTGTCAGAAGAACCAGAACCCCAAAACATATCTGACTCCAAAGTCCGTATTTTTTATTACTACATTATATTGATTTCCTATTTAAAATATTTAGTTCCCTCAAATTATCCACAAACATTAGTTGATTGGGGATTTCTGAGGTGATTTTTTTAACCTATTTTAAAAGGACACATTCCAAAGATTTGGCCTATTGAGAAACAAATTTCTTTAGTTGACATTGTTTAACCAGAAACCCCTCAGACCATCTTTACTTTGATGTTACAGATCATATGTCAGAGTTAATGTTAAATGGAAAACTGAGGTAAAAGGAAAAGAAAAGGAAAGAAAGAGGAGGGGGTGGGGTTGTAGAGTCAGGAACGGCAATCAAAGTTAGAAACAAAACCTGCATGAATGATATGTTCATAAGTCTCACAATTAGCAGGAAACTGGATTCATGTAAAATGATTTCTCAAACAATATCCTATTTTTACTACATATTATCAAGATACACACATCCACACACACACACATCCACTGGTCTAAACTACATAATCCTTATTTAGTAGGGAAGGAGCAAGTTCTTCATTTAACTTATGCTCTTGAACACAATTACAATTAAACAAAATGTGTTTAGGAAAATTATCTTCTACTGTTGCAGTACACTTGAAACCATTCTTATTTACAACCTAAATATGGGTGGCTGTTAAAGAAAATTGTAACACAGTATTAAATTTTTATAGTACTGTTCATGTCACTAGAAAAGAGCCTTAGAAAAATGCCTCCTTGTTTTCCATGAGCTTATTGATGAACTTTGACAGGTCACAAAAGAAATGGCATGTAAAGCAGTCTGTGGGGTGCTAGGCGTTTGTACAAAGCCAGATTATTTTTTCACCCTATTTTATTTCCCACACTCTCATAAACAAGTAATGCCACATCTTCAGCTTGCACCCCACTCCAAATCCATGATGTAACTCATTATTTGTTGAGGAAATATATTAATAGTAAACATTTCAATAAGGAATTAAATATGACAGTAACATTTATTCTTATTTGCTTGGCACAAGTGGCTACTTGATTAAGGTAGGCTAGTTACTATATTTAAAATGAATTTGATGAGATGTTTCAGAAAATATTGTTGGATGGACCCGTTTTTTTGAATATAAATATATGGGCAGAGAGATATACACACATATATACAGAATATAATTTTTATCACAGTAACCACTACAACTTTACTAAGACACCACAATTTTTACATGGTCGGCACATTTGAAAAAAGGAATGCAATCACAGTATAAAATAGGGAACAGTGGACCTGTTATATATATGGTTTGGATATTACTTAAATATTGGCAAATCAGTAAGACTTCCCTAAATATGCTCTTTCTTATATTCATGGCTAATAGGTCTGAAAATTATTCAGGTGAACTGCCCTTATTTTCAGTTAATCACAGGGCCAAAGTCCATAGATACCCTAGAGACACTTAGAATACAGTTGGACAGGCAAGCATTTTTTTGCTGTATTTATTTATGTTTCTTGTGACAGAACTGATATATTGTGAAGTTTGTCCTTAATATTATATATAGACAGATGCTAAAAGAAGTTTTAGTAAAATACAAAAGAGTTTCTTATTCACCTACATCAAGCTATCACCCAGAATACAGCTGGAAAATATTGAGTAGGCAAAATTCTTTACTCATGTTAGAAGAGATACCTGTACAGTTTATAGTTCTTAAATATAAAAATAGATGTTCAGAAAAAAGATAAAAATAAATTATAGCAAAAGCAAATTAATAAGGCATCAGTATGTTTGTGTCACTCAAATATTTTTTACAAATTTCATAGAATTTTATAAACAGGTTATAAAACAAGTTATACTATGAGAAGATTACCCAGTGGTCTTGTACTGTAATTCTATCAAAAAAGGTGGAAAATTTATGAAATTATAATAGAAACTCTACCCATTTTAAGAAAGCTTTCTACTGTGTGATTCATGTTAGGAATGAGCCTTTCTATGAAGTAATTACATCACTACTCTTGCAAAAGCAAATGCAACCCAAATTTTATATACCTCATAATAATTAACTTGTATCTACTGAGAAAGGTCAATGGTGTGGCATCAACAAAGTGCAAACATTTGCTGAAATACAATTATAATACCAAAGAGAATCGTTTGGTATAATTCTACCCTTAGGCCTCTAGTGGAAATGGTTTTATCTTTAGGTCAACACTTGTTGCATTTCCTGCTATTCTACCGGCAAAATCTTCATGCACTTATTATAAGGCTATGACATCAGGTAAAATGCACCATAGAAAGAAGTCATTGTTTTCTCAGTAAATTTGATAATATTGACATATAACTCATTAAATTCTAGTCACTAAGCTGGCTTATATAGTTTTCAAAAGATATGAATTCTGCCCTGAAAAAGCTAAAATAAATTTAAAACTAATGAGGGGAAATGTTTATATAATGATACTTCTTTATCATGCTACAATGAAGGAATAAACAGATTTGGAAGAGTGAAAAAACAACAAAAGACAAGACACTTGAGATGGGTGGGGAGGGTCACATGATGGGTAGCAGAATAGGAAATAGGCACACTCTGTGCATAATATGGAGTTGGAAAGCTTATTTTACCTACTTCACGATTTAGTTTGCTTTTCCCATGGATGATGGTAACAGATGGAAAGGAATTTCCTTTTTCCAGTGTAAACACCAATGGTTTCCAAATCGTTATTAATGGAGTTGTATTAATGACTCTAAATATTTTTTTTCAGGATATTTTCTCTCAATGCAAGAGACAATAGCATATTGTGCTGCCTTACTCACTAACACTGTACACTTGCCCTGTAGGCTCCACTAGCAATATTAGAAAACATCTTAGAAGTAGAGCAAATTAATCACTGAAAGACTTCTTTAAGATCACTCAATGAGTGAGGATGCAGGTCTCAGCTGATATTTTAGTTTACTAATTAGTTTCAAGTGTACAAGAACCTTTTGAGATCTGACACTTTTCATAATTTATGAGAAATTATTTTTTTCCAATGTTTATTGATCAAGAAATTTTTCAACACGTGGAAATATCAACAGTCCTGTATTGTATGTTTACAAATGTTTCCATGGTTGACCTATTTGGAAAATATTTAGGAAATCTCTTTAATTTCTTTGAAGAACATTGTGGCCTCATACTGACAATTTCAGAGTATATTTCCTATATAATATTAACACTTTTAAAAATTTTAAATCAATTGGTTGTAATTTTAAGGAACAGGCCCTTTATTCTACTGTGTTTTTTAAGACCAACCAGATGTTGTTTAAGGGTACAAATTTGCAACAAGTAGTAAATAAGCCCTAGAGAGCTAATGCACAGTGTACTGAAGATACACAACAATATTGTATTATACTCATCAAACTTACTAAAAGACTAGATCTTAATTTTTCCAACTACTAAAAAGAAATTATAATTATGTGATGTGATAGAAGTGCTAATTATCACTGCAATGGCTATCATATTACAATATAGAAATGTATCACATCAACGTGTTGTAGACATTAAATTATACAAAGTTATATGTCAAATATATTTCAATTTTAAAAAAAGACCAATCAAATGCCTGAGGATTATAACTCTTGCTGAAATGTAAAATTTTGATAAATATTAAAATGGAGCATTATAACTTAAGTAGATTCATATAATTTTAGTGCAAAAAATGACTAAATAATTTCTAACCTGAATGTTCATATTATAGATAAGGAAACGGGTTCAAAGTATGGTAGTATATTTTTGCACACTAATTGCCATGTATCTAAGAGAATCTTGCTGCTTCTCTCTCTGGTTCAAATAGGATGAAGAATATATTTGAAAACACTACCCACTGAGAAGAAACAGAAATAGAATTCAATCAAATTTTACAAATATTATTGCTTAATGGAATGGAAACTAATAATTCAAAGTAAAAATATTGCTATAATTTTCCATTTGTGGTGTTAATTTTATCCTAGATAACATAATGAAAACATCTTAGTTACTTGTTTTTATGAAGACTGTTTTCCCCAATCTGATATAGTTAAACAGCTTTAAAAAATAAAAGATAAAATGTACAGTCCTCGTGTATTATAAACAACTCTGATGGCAGGAAAATATCTAATCATGTTTGTTAATTTTTATACCATATTTCACCTTGAGAGTGGTTTCATACAAAAAGGTAAAGAAGTGTCCACTCACACTGTTGTGTTTCCATGGTAACAAGCTCTGACAATAAAATATTTTATTGTAGTTATGTTGTTTTACTTATTGGCATAATTCAAGTATGTTTCCTAGTTCCTCATGTCAAAGGAAGGTCCTTTATGCCTGAAAAAGGGATATCTACCATGGATATAGAACAGCCCAGTCTACCATTTCTCATGACCTACATTATGGGAGCTGTCCTCACCCAAGCCTATCCATCAGAAAAAGGGTTCTTTCTAACACTGTGATTGCTCCCATGGTCTTTTCTGGTATGTTCCTGGTTGAGATGGGTGGAGTGGGGGTTTTCTGAAGAAAGGAGACAGTACTGGGCTGAAACCTTTGATATCTTTTTACATTTTTCTTCTCATTTCTTCTGTGAAGTTTGTCCTGGCTCACTCTCCTCACTTTAATGAAGCTAATACTAATTTTTTTTACCCTGCTAAAATTCTATACCTTCTGGTATCATTATATGCATCTCATTGGATTAAAATTAATTATTGGAATAAGCTTCTCAGGATTTGTTTAGAATTTAATTATACTAATAATTTTCAGTATATTTATTTACCTTATCTAGTATTCCAGAATATAATCTGGAAGGTGATATTTTAAATACCTGATATATGACTACAGGATGTTGAATCTGGCTTTAATTAAGTACAGTTTCTTTAAAAAGTGACAATATTTGGTATTTTTCCAATAAGGGACAATTTAGTTCATTACATATAGTAAGGATAGGCCTGGTAGGATGTAATTAATGTTTGTAATTTCATTTGATTTAGTTTAGAATTTTCTTCTCATTTTTAATTATATTTTACACTATAATGAAAAAAAATTATCTGCCTCATTGACTTTACTGAGTTGGTTTTGTAAAAACTACAGACATTGCAATTATTTTTCTCACTTCCACCATGTTCTTTTAAATGAGTTTGATAACCCTTTTCTCCTCTTTGTGCCTTTGTGCCTTTGTGCCTTTTAATTATGAAAATCAAGGTCTATATCTTTGGTATATTTTAATGGAATGAATAAAACAAGTTTCTTTTTTAAAATAGCTATAATTAATAGTATCTGATTCTTCGTGCTCATAAAACAAAAAAAAAAGACAAGAAAATTAATGTGGAAAATGTGCATGTAAATTTAATTACATCACAGTCCTATCATAAATATGATCTTGTAAATATTTCTATACCAAATTTTCTAAATTAGAGGGTAAAATGTCAGGAATTTTAATGGTATTTAGAATGGTAAATTTACCCATTAACTCTATCAGAAAAAATAATGTAGGTAGAGTGAGAAATTTATACGGGTAAGAAAATAAAAAAAGAGATACAAAAAAAACTCAGAAAATAAAAAAAAATGTTCTTGTCAGCTATTTCTATTTGCTTAAGGAAGGAAACTACATTTCTATCAGTAGAAATCAGCATAAGGTGCAATGATAGATGATACGCCATTTCCAACAAGCACTTACAATGAGAATGACTTAGAGCGCTCATGACTTATTCCCTTAGTAGAAGAGATAACCAAATTATCTTTCACAATCCTTTTAGTGATGGCTAGAAAAAGAAAATAGAATACAAGTCATAAGGCAGCATTCTTACCCAACACAAGTTAAATTACACCTTCTCTGCAGTAAGACACTATGACATATATCTTTTATTTTAGTAGAATTCATTCCATGCCTTGCTCTCAGTAAGCACTCAAACAAGTTGATTGCTTAGTGAATACCAAATCAATGAAAAGTTCTGAAAAAAAGAGATAATACAGTAATTTTCATAGCCTTATCACTTTAAAGATAATTCGCATATATTCTCACATGGAGAGGGAACATGATGTTATAGGCTGAGCTGAAATAATCATTAATAAACCTGTGCTTAAATTCCAGTTTTATCAATAATTTGTCCATAGTGAGTTCATTCAAATTTTCTTGGCACAATTGCTTTATGTGGGGTGGAGGGGAAGATGTTGAACTAAATAATTTGCACCCTCTTTCCAGTTTCATTGATCTATCAATATCCTAAGATAATATTTATATTGAAAATTATACTGTCCACTGCAAATAATTTATTGCATACATATATTACATATATGTATCCTACACATAAACTACTACGTAACAAATTACCATAAACTTAGTGGCATAAACCAATGCATATTTATTATCGCACACTTTCCATGGGTCAAGAGTCTGGGCCTGACTTAGTTGGATTCTCTGCTTAGGGTCTCACAAAGCTGAAATCAGGTGTTTGCTGGGCTGGGTTCTTATCTGGACACTCAACTAGGGAAGTGTTCATTTCTAAACTCCCTCAGGTTGCTGGCAAAATGCACTTCCTTATGGCTATAGAATTCATGACAGTTTGCTTCTTCAAAGTCAGCAATGGAAAGGGAAAGTTTTCCACGTCTTCAAGTCTCTAGCTTCAGCAAAGGCCTAGGCCCTCTTTTATAAACTCACCAAATTATATCAGGCCCACCCAAGAAATTCTCTCTTTTGACTAACTCAAAGTCAATTAATTAAAAGTCAACCTTAATTACATGTGCAAAATCCCTTTGATTTTGCTATATATCAACAAAATCCCAGGGGTGATATACCATCAACCTTGCCATATTTTATTTGTTAGACGCAGATCACAGGTCCTGCCCACACTCTAGGGAAAGAAATTACACACAGACATAAATACTAGGTGGCAAGAATCATGGGAGTTTCTTTAGGGTATGACCATCACACTATCTCTATAACAAGCACTGTGCTAAACCCTAGGATTAAAAAAAAATGAGTAAACCAATACACTTTTCCAAGAGTTTATAATATAGCTGGAGACACAAGTAAGCATACACATACATTTGTAAGGATTACTGGTACCATGACAGAAGGGATATGAATGAGTGGTTCCATTCTAGCCAGAAACAGAAATGAATAGGGTTCTTAGAAAAGGGAACACCTGTGCTGGATCTTGAAGTCTTGCTCATAGACAAGATAGGCAAGTAGATTTAAGGAGTGGATCAAGAAACTTCAAGATATGTAAGATGGCATATCATTGTGTATCAGAACAAAAAAGAGTTTGATCACTCTTTCACTAGTGTAGTGATTATACTTAAACTTGTAAAATATGTGGACAATGCGTAAATCAGGATGTGCAGTGTTTTCTGTACAGTGAATTCTGTGATTCCCAGATCTCTACCTTAGGACTGAGATCTTCCTTACGAAGGCTGCCAGAATTTTTGGCTTCTGATAAATCAGAGCTGTCTCTCCATTGAAATTCCTTTCAGCCAAAAGGAGCTACTTCTATCATGATTATGTCCCATTGCTGGCAGCAGCTCACACCCAAGATATAGTACAAAGGTCCTCACTTCAATCCAATAGTATCATCTGAAAGAATAAGTGTGGTATGTTGTTTAAAAGATGGCTACAATTCCTTCCATGCTCCCTCACAATGTGACCTTACTACTTTTCTCGTCACCAAGAGGTGGCATCTATCTTATGTCCCATTGAATATGGGATGACTTTGTGGTAGGCTTTGACTAAGAACATGGTGGAATTTTGTCCCAGGGGTCCAAAATCCACACCTCAAGAGGCCTTACAACTTCTGCCTTCATCCTCTTGGAACATCATACCAAGATCACCATGTTATAAAGGAGCCCAGGATGAAAAAACTTGTAGAGAGAGACAAAAAGAGAGAGAAAGCTGCCTCAACTTTCCCAACCTACCTGTTAGCTGAAAATAGTTGCATGTATGTGCCAAGACAAAAGCAACAGAGGAAGCACTCAGACTACTCATAGAACCATGAGAAATAATATATCATTTATATTTATGCTGCTAAGTTTTGGGGTCATTTGTTAGACAGCAATAGATAATATATATATAAATGTGTACTAATAATACGAAAACATCAGGTATTGGCTTTGGGACAAGGCAGTGAGTGGAGATCTGAAGAGTGTTAAGAAAAAATACTGTTATTGGATACTAAAAGGGCAATGAAGAAACTGCTATATGAGGCTGGAGAAAGGGTGACCCATGTTTATGTAGGGCAGAACAAATGGAGAGATAACTGCCTGCAAGTAACTTGGTAATTTGAAGATATGCCTAACAAATTAAGATTTCTATAGAAAACTTTGAAAGTACTAGTTTTTGTTTTAATTTATTCAGTTCCGTATTTCTAATATACAAGAAAAAAAGATTTATTTTGTAGCGAAAAATTAGAGAACATATAACTTGACAGACTTGTTGGATTGGAAAATAAAATGATTTCTCATCTGCTCTTCTTCAGCCACCAAAAGATATTTGAAATTAAATTAAAAGTTGGAAAATCAGGGACAAAGAGGTCTGGGAAGAGGCATGTAGATGTGAGCAAAAACAATGAAAATCATTGTTTTACATATTAATACTCAAAAGAGAAGATCCATCACAGAAGAGGCCCTAACAATAAGCTGGCAGAATGATTCATTCAGATGACAATTGCCAGCACCCAGTCCTGGAACAATGGGCTCTTGAATGGAACAGCCATGGTGGCAAGGATGGAAGCTATGTATAAACCCAACAGCATGAGTTACCACTCACCAAACCTTATGCAATTAATATTTCGGCCAGCAGCTGTCAGCTAGACTATGCCTCTGATATGATATTGTGGGGACCAGCTATCCAATTGATGGAAGACCAGCTATCCAATTGGTGGAAGAGGCAATAAGTACACCTTGACTAGAACTGAGATATTCTGAAGAGGGATTTACTTTTCCTGATTGTAGGTCTCTGTAAATACCACTATCTGAGGATCCTCAGAGTATTTGCTCCAATAGCACTAGATTCTACAAAATATTGTTTCAGACTAAAGTACCCACTTTCCAGCAAAGTATGTAGAAAAGAAGGCACATATTCATAAAATCCACTTGTCTTATAATATACTGTATGAACCGGAAACAAGTAGCCTGATAGAGTGATGGAACAACTTTTTAAATATCCAGCTGGAGTGTCAGATTGGAGATGATATCCTGGAAGGATTAAGTGTCATTTTCCAGCACATAATATATCCTAGAACAATAGTAATAATACGGTGTTTGTATCCATAGATAGAATACCCAACTGAGCTCAGTAATCCAGTGTAAAAGTAGGAGTAGAATCACTCTCAGTGATGCACTCAGTACAACTGTATTTCTTTCACTCAAGACTCAATGTCTTGAGGTCCCAGTTCAAGAGACGAAATCATTACACCAGGGGTACAGGAAAGTCCCATTAAACTATAGGCACTGCCACTTAGTCACTCTGTGTTCCTTGTGCCAAGAGAGCAGAGCATTAGGAGGAGATAAGGCTGTTGATGGATAGTGGGGATGGGGAATGTATATTTGGCTTTATAGAGTAGGGTATCTTTTGGCAATATCCTCACTAACTTTGAAGATATGAAGGTCATGGAGATCAGGGATTCAGACCCCTTAGAGATTATAAGGTAAAACACAATGTAAGTGCAAGTACTAGCTGAAGATGAAGGGAACTAGAATGGGTATTAGAGGAGGGAGATGATGAATATCAGCTGCAGCTTCTGAGACTACTTTGCCCTACTTACCTTCCACTTACAAGTTGTCCCAGGATAAAAACCAATCAGAATTCTAACAAAACTGTTCCATTCTGGATGGATTAACTATGTAAAACAAGTCAACCAAAGCTACACAAAGAGTGAACTAAAGTGGATGCTGTACTGTGTCACTCAGATCCTCTTGCAGTGTGGAGGCATTTATTCCCACAGCAGCTGGACATGGTAGGTGCTGCTGCTCACAGCTTAGTCCCTCTCACAAATTTCCCTGAGACAGGAGCTACCTTGTTCAAGGGTACCCCACCCAGGGTAGTTAACATCCAATGATGATTAATGTAGGATCACAAAGCCCGGGTCCCCTTGCCTCAATCCAGGGCATCTATGAAGGTCATTTGAAGAGTGAGAGCCTCTTTCTTTGTTTAGGAGTGGTAATAGTACAATCTGAAGTACAGAGCTATAAAGAAGTGGACTGGCACATTATCCCCTTTGTGGGTGGAACTTCATATTTCATGCTTTATTTTATCTGACTAAACTTTATCTTTCAGTGCCCTTGTTCAGTACATCAAGGAGAAAATGTGGCCTGTTATACAGTCCCTTTAATTGTCGAAATGGGATAAGTCACCTTCTTATTGTCACTAATGTAGAGATTCATTGTCAAGGGGTTACTTCTGCACCAAGGTCCTTGGCAAGAGAACACGGTTCATAATTGCTCTTGGCACAAAGTGAGTAATGTGGATAACTAATGAATCAGGAAGCCCCAGACACAATACATGCAAGAAGAGGATGGTCTCCAAAATGAGGCATGGACAATTCTGAGCATTTTGTTGGATGAGCAGATCATACACTATGATTAAAACAAAATACATATAAGCATATATTTATTTATTTATTTTTGTGGTATGTGGGCCTCTCACTGTTGTGGCCTCTCCCGCTGTGGAGCACAGGCTCCAGACGCGCAGGCTCAGTGGCCATGGCTCACGGGCCTAGCTGCTCTGCAGCATGTGGGATCTTCCCGGACCGGGGCACGAACCCATGTCCCCTGCATCGCCAGGCGGACTCTCAACCACTGCGCCACCAGGGAAGCCCCCATATAAGCATGTAGATGTTCTGTACAAGATGTCAAGAGAAATGACTACCCTTTTTGTTATGAATCAGATATACTAAAATAATAAATAGGCTGCATTAATGTGCTTATTTCAAATGTGCTTGAGAGATCATAAAAAATGCACAGCAACTAAAAGTTCACATAAGTACCCGTAGAATACTCTAACATAAACTCCTGGGCAAAAAGAAAATCTCTTATAAATGGCAGGATATAAATTTTATATTGCCTTTTGTGAAAAAAATAATACTCTTATTGTTCATCACTTTTTGAATAGCTTAAGCTGATATAGTAACTTCTTATTACCATCTTAGTGCAGTCAGTGATTCTGTAATTGATAGATATCATGTGACATATGAAAAGAGTAAGATGCATTTTGAAAGTCTAACAGTGACCAAGGCAGCCTTAACATTTCCCCCAGCTTGACTATAATTTTAGCTAGGCTTCTTCCTGAATCTAGATCATGGCCTTCCTTTTCTAAGAGCACTTACATTAGAAAACTTTTCATTGTCAATTCTTTCTCCGCCCCTTTGAGATGTAAATCTTCTTAAAAACCTCTTGCTAGTTTTACAACTTAGGAATATCTTTCGCAAGGACCTGGGAGTCATCAAGATAGAACTCCAATTTCTCAGTCTCTGTGGAAGGGGAGAAGCCTAACTTTGGAGGTTAACTTGTAGAAATTGTAAAACTACCTACCTGAAGATGGGAGAAAGTTTTATTTTTTCTCTAGGAAAGCCAATTAGCAAACACAAATGACCTGTGATTCCCCCGTCCCCCATCCCCCAGCTTTAGCTTTAAAAGGATCTCTTGGCCTATGTTTCAGCAAAGTTGAACTCAAACTGAGTTCTTGTCTTTCTCTATTTTCAAGAAGCTTGCATAGTCTTCTTTGCCTTTGACAGCATCAGAGAATATCTTTAGAAATATGTTGAAATACTGCAATATACATTCTTATATAAATCAGAAAATTGGCAAATTTGTGTTTTATATCAGCTAGTGGCTTGTCAATAATTGTGCAGCATTTCTTACCTTTAAGACTGATTGCTGGGTAGCAGACTGGAGACATACCAGAAATTAGGGCCTCATCCAAAGAATCAAAAATGCTCTCAAAGAGAACGTGTATCTCAATAGTCACACAGGATCAGTGTTTAAGAATGAGAACAGTGCCAGCACAGTGACTCAACAAATTCTGGTGAGCACAGATTGTAAACTTCCCGATTAAAATTTCACTAAACATCTAGTGAGATTATTACAGTGTGCCAACTATTTGCCTATTTCAAATTATTCTCATCCATGCTTATAGTATTCATTATCTTTTATAATCAGAGTGTACAAATATCTGGACTGAAACATTCCATTGTATAATACCATTGGTTGGATTGTAATAGTATATTTCTTTTCTTTTACATCAGTCAGGAAGTTATCGATAAACTCCAAGTACCTCTGGTTTTTCTTTATGACTTTCTGTATGCATTATCAATAAATTTAACAGCATAATTTAGCTGAAAATGTAAATATGCTTTATTTCTGTAGCCTAAAATTACCTGATAGATTCTCAAAGAGATTATGGGATTGTTATTAAACTTGAAGGAATAAAAGATCCCCTGAGAACATAACCAAGTTATAGACTCCCTTCCCTATCAAACTACATGTCCACTAAACATTAGGAGATTCAGATCTCTCCTACAACACCTACTTTTATCCCAGGAAAAGATTCTTAATACACCCCCCTTGAATTGATATGGATCACAAGATTGAAAAAAATTGAATAATTTTTTTATATTGGACTTTTAATAAGTCTCTGAGTTAAGACTGAGAGTCTGGTTCCTGATTCCAAAAATGTGCACTTTCTAATACCACCACCATCAACAATAATTTTAAATATCAACTTTCTTACTTTAAAGTGCTCATAAAGCCACAAAACTGACAGAATTTAATTTATATTTGATGACTTCATAGATTTGGAGTGAAACTATTTCTCAGCATTTGTTCCTTTTGTGCAAAGCCCTAACTCCATGGCCTCTCCTTAGAGAATGCTTCCTCCATTTTCTTGATCATTTCAGTTTTTCTACTCTGACCACCATATTCCATTTTCCTAGGTTTATGGGAGATCTGGGTTCGGTCCAGTAATGCACAAGCAGAAGGATACAGGTGAAAAGTATCTTCAACAATCTGCATTATATATTTAAAAACATGTAGCTTTAAAAGGGAAAAAAATGATAAGAATCAAACTGAGGGTGGGGGAGCTGAAAAAGCCTACTTGATATTACTTAGATTGTAATATTTGAGAATGTATCTCTATCTCTTTAAGATATGAATTTTTTGGAAGTTATTTATTTTTAAATGAATAGTATAGTAAATTTGATTAGCCCCTCCTCTACTTTTCCAAGAGACAAGTTCTACTTTGATTTTTTTTAATTATTGCATTTCCCTTCCAACTTTAAATTTCAGTTCTTCAAATACTTATTAATTTGTGATCTTTTGATATGCTCACTCAATAAGAGAGGAAAAACATATATTCTTTATCAATGTGTATTTTCAATTTTCCTCTTTGAAATGAGGTCAATATGCAGAGGAGAGTCATACATGCACATGCTCTAAGACTCTGCACTTGACACTTAACACAATCAATGTTGAATCAATAAAGCCAGTAGGTAAGAACCACAGAACAAAAGTTCCAAGTACCTGAATTTGGTTTGACACTTTGACCCAGGATTATAAGATATTACATTTGCACTTGGTTTCAAATAATTTTCAATGTTAATAACAGAGATAACACAACCCAAATAGTCCATCTATATATTAGAAATGATAGGTCCTGATGAATTCAAGTTTTACCATATCAAGAAAATTTCATTCATCAGCAAATTAAAACAGCTGCATTTGAAAAAAAATAAGTTTGGGATCTTTGATTAAACATTTGAATTAGAACTCTAAATTGAGGAGACTGAACTTATTTTTTGTAAGGTCAATGGCCATGTAAGTAATACATTTTAAACACTAGATATTATTCCAGTTACTATGGCTATGTAACAAACTTCCAATGTTAGTAGTCTAAAACACCAATAATTTAATTTGCTCACGAATCTCTAATTTGGGAAGTACTTGGCATGGACAGCTTGCCTCTGCTCTGCAGAGTGGCTCAAATGCTGAGGACAAAGTCACCTGAAAGCTTATTCATTGCATGTCTGACAGTTGATGTTGGGATGACAACTCCATCTTTATGCGGTCTCCCCATGTGATATCTCCAGCATAGAAGCTTCAGGGAACCAGACTTCTTATGTGTTGGCTCAGGGTTCCAGTAGTGCTTGTTCTGTGAGAGAGAGCCACGTAGAAGCCATGCTGCCTGTTTAGACCCTTGGGAGTCAGGCAGCATTAGTTCTGCTGTACTATATTGGTCAACAAAGCTACAACGTTTACCCGAAGGAAGAAAACTTAGATCTCTAGCTCTCAATGGAAGAACTTTAATGTCATATTTCAATAAGAATGTTTAGCATGGGAGGTATATTGGTATGGCAATATTTGGAAAATACAATCTCTCCATAAATGATTAAGCTTACTTTAGAGTTAACCTGGTAATATGACTAGGTTTAATATTATGATGTTCTAAGAGTTCATGGGAATTAAAAAAAAAACTTACTGATCCCTTAGCAAATATTAGGTGCTGCAATAAATACATTACGCACAGCATCTCATGTTATCTTTTCAACTTTATGAGACACTTTCTAAAGTTTTTCTCATTTTGTAGATTAGAAAACAAAGACTAAGTAAGGTAAATAATTTTCCACGGGTATATGGTGGATTTACACTTTGAATTCATATTTGAGTTCTGAGTGATTACTCTTAATAGTTCTGCTATACCATCCTGGCCCCTCATTTTAAGGAAACCTTTAAGAAATAAGTTGATTGACTCATGAGCACACAGCTCCATGTCTATTGACCTGAGACTAGTGTATAAGATTCCTGAATCACGTTCCATACCAAACTGTTTCTAATGAGTAAAGCAGATGTAAGAAACACTGACAGTTACTTGCAAGGATTTTTTTAGAAGGTGACATAATATTTAAATTGATCAGAGTAGGGCTAGAGTTTACTCTGGATAATGAGCTGGGCAGGCTGCCAGATCCTCAATGATCAATTCTCTTGATGGAAATGCTTACAAAATTGCTCTTATTACAGACTCATAGAACCTATACCAATTTGCGCTAATGCACCCCTGTTACCTCCAGATGGTGCCCTCAGCCTCCGAGAAAGTCCTCAGCTGAGCCACCACACCCACCAATAAATAAAAATCAAATGCTAGGTGTACACAGACACTCTTGGCCACTTTCATCCTTTTGACCCTTTTCTGTCTCATTTCAGCTCTTATAATGTGTTTCTGGTCCTATTCTCCTATGAAAATTGAACTTCAATAAAACAAAAAGAAAATTTGGTAGTTTTTAACTGTATACATGTCCATTATAACACATGAGTTTTGAAACGATCATTTGCAATAAAATAATTAACCCATTAATGACAGAGAAAAGATTTAAACTTGAGACTTTTGAACTAAAAAATAATTGTTTTCACTCTCCAATTTCACTCCTTTTGTGTAAAATAAATATGTCTCGATTTCCCTAGGATAGTCCTGATTTATACCTGTTGTCCTGTTGTGATTACTATTAGTGTGTTCTTTGACTATCAAATGTCTCAGTTTGAATGATAAAGTCATCTTCCTTAGAGCCTATAAACCAAGTGTAAGCCAATAAGTCTCCCCTCCCCATTCTCCACCAGGTATTAATTTGAAATTCTCTGAGTGGAATACTTTCCTTTCCGTAAAGGAAATTCAGACACTGTGTCTGTACATACACATGCACATCTTCCTTCTTGTAGGATTTGTGAGTATTGTCATCATCTCAAAACACAAAGAGCCCCTCCTAGATCCAATCTAACCCCTAAACCCTCTTCCTGCTGTCTTGATCTTAATCTTAAAGCACCTGGTCCATCTGTTTTACGTAAAATTTTTGTTGTTGCAAGTCACAAAATCTTGTCTCAACTTCACTTAAACCAAAAAAGTAATTTAACTAAGCATATAACTGAGAAGCTCAAAGGAAGTGGTCTGATGGGGCACCTTTGGATCCAGAGCCTCAACAAAGTCATTAGCACATATTCTCCCCTTTCTCTCTCTCCCTCCATTAGTTAGTTGCCTGCTCTTTTCTCTGTATGACCTTCATTTTTCTCAAGTAGTCTTGTTTACTGTGTTTACAAACAAGTCACAGGCTACTCCAGGCTTACATTATACGAATGGACCTCTCTTCACCAACAACAGTACTAGCAAAAGGTAGAGGGCTGATTCTTATTGAGATGATTTGGGTCCCATGCTCATTTAGGAAGCAGTCACTATGGTCAGGAGTAGAGAAAATTCTAGTTTGCTACGCTCACAATCAAGTGTTCATCCTTGGATTTACAAAGTGATATTATTTCTAAGCCAAAGACATTGATAGAGAGTGGGAGGATGGTGCTTCCCTGAAGGAAATAAGGATGATTAAGGGGAAATGGGTGCTGGAAAATTAAACACCCAGCTGTGCACAATTTTACTTTGTTGCTTATTATAAATTATACATGCATTAAGTGGGGGTGGAGCTTATGTAATTAGAAAGTGTTATTTTTCCACAAATGAAACAAGTTAATGTCCAGTACAGTTATATTTTAGAAAAAAACAAACAACAAAAAAAACAGGTATTTCTGTGCTTCTTCAGCACATGGCTATACCTTTTCTGTCCCACAGGAAAGGTGCTAAATATCTTTGGACATACTTGGTGCTCTTTTTTGGACTAATTCTATCATCATTCCCTGACTCTAAGCACTGAGGCTGTGGTTAAAAAATAGTCCTTTTCTGCTTTGTTTTATGGGATATATCTAGACCAGGCCATATCCACTTATGTAGGACACCAGTGATGATGGCAAATTCAAGACTGCATGTTTACTAAAAGCTGGGCCTTTTCTCATCCTTGTCTTGACCTGTACCCTGCTCTACCAGCTTCCTGAACAGTGCATCACCCACTGTAGGCAAACAGTGAATATTACAAGCTTGTTAAACAATACTTACCTATTCTTAGATTTTATCATGTTCTCTTTGAAAACAAGTGATTGAAAAGAAGATGCATTATCCTAGGAATGGTGTTTCATTTTACAGTAGAAAAAATCATGGCACAAGGAATTCAGATTTTTCTTTCAGTTTGACAAATTAATAAAGAACTCAAATCAGCTTGATTTATTTGTGATACAATAACTTATTGAGTGCCATTATGCCACACCCATATTCACTATAATTAACTGCAATGAGTACCTAGTCTTAGAGCATAGTCTGTTTGCTAAGACACATGGTCATAGAAAACTAATTTATGCATAGCATATGTTTTTAATCAGAGATGAATATCAGAATTAGGGAACTTTATCAAATGCACATGTCTGCATGTGCTCCCTAAAGGTTGAGACAGTCTGGAATGAGACTTGAGTAGGACAGACTTCTAAGATTCTTCTCAAGTGATTTTTGGAAGACATGACTGATTAAGTCTGGATATTATATTCGAAGGTGTTCCAGACAGAATGGGTCCAAGATCCCTTGAACCTTTTCCAATACAACAACTTTGAGTAAGTAGTGAGGTATTCTACTTAAACATGCACTCCTTGAGTAATGTTGCAAACAGAGGTTAAAGATACAACAGTAAACTTTCCATTCCATTTCATTCCTATTGTTGACAGAGTAGTAGAAGCTGTCAGAGATTCCCCAGGATTTATGGAGTACTGGCTTTGTGGGAATAAAATATACAAAACTAGGCAGATAAATAAGAGTGGCAGTTAATTCTTCTATTTTGTTACATTGAGAGTTAATTCATGGAGTACATTTTTGTTGCAGTTTTAAATTTATATCTAATATGTTTTTCAAATGCTATTATTTTTATGGCCTACTGGATGTCAGGCAAGAAACTACTGTGAAAAGTCATTAAAATATCACTATTGTCCAGGGAATTTACAAACATCTGTAATTGGAATTCAGATCTCCTCCTTCTCCTTTTTCTCCTTATTATCTAAAAGCTGAAGAAACCCAATTGAGACAAAATGGGAATTTATTAATTCATGTAACTCAAAACAACCGGGATTAAGAACAAATAATGTTCTTTGTCTATGTTTCCATAACTTTATATGTAGGTTCCTTAACTCTATATGAAGTGGGAGGAGGGGATAAAATGGCCACAGTCAACTTCAAGTTTTCATTATTACAGTTTAGCAATCTCAGAGAAGAGAAACTCTTCTTTTCCCAATTTAGGATACATAAACCTGAGAACGGGGATCTGATCAACCTAGTTTGTGTCATAAACTCAATCCCTGGGAACATTCATGATGGCCAATCCCTATAATACTATGATTAGAAGCTCTACCAGAATGGCATGGTAGATGTAATGAGGAGAAGCAGCTCCCCTAAAGAAATGTGTGTGTGTGTGTGTATGTGTGTGTTGGGGAACAGTTGATACTGGAGTTGCTCAAACAGAAGAAGGAGAAATAGTATAGTAAATCCACAGATGCCTACTGCACATACTTTCAGTACTAATAGTCCAAATAAAGAATGTGTCTTCGCACTAAGCTTAGACAAAGAAGTTAGGATTCCTCAGCAAAATTTTTTTTTCTCTGGGGTGGTATATTAGAATGCCTACAGAATTCACAGGAAAATATTGGTTTAATATTATTTTTAAGAAAAGATCTTACAGACAATAAAATTAAATACAGAAATCTAATATTTCATTTATTTGTGTTAAGAGTATCTCCAAGGTGTTTGTTTTTATTAAAGTTTTCCATTTCTCACCAACATAGCCCCAAATGATGTTAATGCTATCATTGCTTGTTTTTGATCTGAAATATATGGTGTAATGTCCTTATCATGCTGCCCAGCTCTGTCACAATAGTCCATTACCTGAATGGAAAACTCCTAGTAATATGAAGCTTCCTTTTCTTTTTCCTTCAAGTTTCATTGAGATATAATTGACATACAACACTGTATAAATTTAAGGTGTACAGTATGATGATTTGACTTACATACATCATGAAAGTTTTGTGAGTATCCATCATCTCATACAGAAACAAAATAAAAACAAGTTTTTTCTTGTGATGAGAACACAGGATTTACTCTCTTAACCACTTTCATATATAATATACAGCAGTGTTAATTATATGAATCAAGTTGTATTTTATAACCTTAGTACTAATTTATCTTATAACTGAAAGTGTGTACCTTTTGACCACCTTCATCCAATCTCCCCTGACCACTGCCACCACTACCTCCCACCTCTGGTAACCACAAACCCGATCTTTTTTTCTGTGAGTTTGTTTGTTTGTTTTTGAGATATAATTGACCTACAACACTGTGATAGTTCCTGCTGCACAACATAGTGATTCAATATTTTCATACGTTATAAAATGATCTCAATGAAGCTTCCTTCTCTTAATTTTTCTCTTCTTTCTTCTCTTCCTCCTTCATCTTTAAAAATCTGTCCTCTTCAGTACATATAAAGAAATTTAATCTTTCTCAAATAGCAAGTAGAACATGATTTCTGTCACATTTTTCCACTAAGGAACATGACATATAAAAGTAATTTGCGAGGAGCTTCAAGATGGCGGAAGAATAAGATGTGGAGATCACCTTCCTCCCCACAGATACATCAGAAATACATCTACATGTGGAACAACTACTACAGAACACCTACTGAATGCTGGCAGAAGACCTCAGGCCTCCCAAAAGGTAAGAAACTCTCCACGTACCTGGGTAGGGCAAAATAAAAAACACAGAGAAAAGAATAGAGGCGGGACCTGCACCAGTGGGAGGGAGCTGTGAGGAGGAAAGGTTTCCACACTCTAGGAAGCCCCTATGCGGGCGGAGACTGTGGGTGGCGGAGCGGGGAGGCTTAGGAGCGGTGGAGGAGAGCCAGCCACAGGGGTGCGGAGGGCAAAGCGGAGAGATTAACACACAATGATCGGTGCAGAACACCACTCAGCAGCCCGAGAGGCTTGTCTGCTCGCCCGCCGGGACCGGTGTGGGCTGGGAGCTGAGGCTCAGGCTTCAGAGGTCGGATCTCAGGGAGAGGACTGCGGTTGGCTGCGTTAAAAAAGCCTGAAGGAGGCTAGTGCACAACAGCTACCCGGGAGGGAGTCCGGGGAAAAGTCTGGAGCTGCCAAAGAGGCAACAGACTTTTTCTTGCCTCTATGTTTCCTGGTGCATGAGGAAAAGTGATTAAGAGCGCCGCTTAAAGGAGCTCCAGAGACAGGCACAAGCCACGGCTATTGGCACAGACCCCAGAGACGGGCATGAGACACTAAGGCTGCTGCTGCAGCCACCAAGAAGCCTGTGTGCAAGCACAGGTCACTATCCACACCTCCCCTCCCAGGGGCCTGTGCAGCCCACTACTGCCAGGGTCTAGTGATCCAGGGACAACTTCCCCGGGAGAACACACGACGCACCTAAGGCTTTTGGAACATCACGCCGGCCTCTGCTGCTGCAGGTTTGCCCCGAACTCCGTACCCCTCCCTCGCCACCAGCCAGAGTGAGCCAGAGCCCTCAAAACAGCTGCTCCTTTAACCCCGTCCTGTCTGAGCGAAGAACAGATACTCTCAGGCGACCTACAGGCAGAGGCGGGGACAAATCTAAAGCGGAACCCCAGGAGCTGTGCGAACAAAGAAGAGAAAGGGAAATCTCTCCTAGCACCCTCAAAAGAAGTGGATTAAATCTCCACAATCAACTTGATGAACCCAACATCTGTGGAATACCTGAATAGACAAAGAAACATCCCAAATTGAGGAGGTGGACTTTGGGAGCAACGATATATATATATATATATATTTTTTTTCCCTTTTTCTCTTTTTCTGACTGTGTATGTGTATACTTCTCTGTGTGATTTTGTCTGTATAGCTTTGGTTTTACCATTTGTCCTAGGGTTCTGTATGTCCATATTTTTGTTTGTTTTCTGTTTTTTTTTTTTTTAGTATAGTTTTTAGCAGTTGTTATCATTGATGGATTTATTTTTTGATTTGGTTGCTCTCTTCTTTCTTTCCTTTTCTTTTTTTTATTAGTTTAAAATTTTTTTAAATAATTATTTATTTTTTATTTTAATAAATATATTTTTTCCTTCTTTCTTTCTTTCTTTCTTTCTCTCTCTCTTTCTTTCTTTCTTTTTTTTTTTCTCCCTTTTATTCTGAGCCGTGTGGATGACAGGCTCTTGGTACTCCAGCCAGGTGTCAGGGCTGTGCCTCCGAGGTGGCAGAGCCAAGTTCAGGACATTGGTCCAAAAGAAACCTCCCACCTCCATGTAATATCAAACAGAAAAAATTTCCCAGAGATCTCCATCTCAATGCCAAGACCCAGCTCCACTCAAAGACCAGCAAGCTACAGTGCTCCACACCCTATGCCAAACAACTAGCAAGAGAGAAACACAACCCCACCAATTAGCAGAAAGGCTGCCTAAAATCATAAGGTCACAGACACCCCAAATCACACCACCAGACGTGGACCTGCCCACCAGAAAGACAAGATGAAGCCTCAATCACCAGAACACAGGCACTAGTCCCTTCCACCAGGAATACTACACAACCCACTGAATCAACCTTAGCCACTGGGGGCAGACACCAAAAACAACAGGAACTACGAACCTGCATCCTGCAAAAAGGAGACCCCAAACACAGTAAGTTAAGCAAAATGAGAAGACAAGGAAACACACAGCAGATGAAGGAGCAAGGTAAAAACTGACCAGACCTAACAAATGAAGAAGAAATAGCTACTCTACCTGAAAAAGAATTCAGAATAATGAGAGTAAAGCTGATCTAAAATCCTGGAAATAGAATGGAGAAAATACAAGAAACGTTTAACAAGGAACTAGAAGAACTAAACAGCAAACAAACAGTGATGAACCACAATAAATGAAATTAAAAATACTCTAGGAGGGATCAAAAGCAGAATAACTGAGGCAGAAGAACGTATAAGTGACCTGGAAGATAAAATAGTGGAAATAACTACTGCAGAGCAGAATAAAGAAAAAAAATGAAAACAATTGAGTACAGTCTCAGAGACCTCTGGGACAACATTAAACACACCAACATTCGAACTATAGGGGTCCCAGAAGAAGAAGAGAAAAAGAAACAGACAGAGAAAATATTTGAAGAGATTATAGTTGAAAATGTCCCTAATATGGGAAAGGGAATAGTTAATCAAGTCCAGGAAGCACAGAGTCCCATACAAGATAAATCCAAGGAGAAACACACCAAGACACATATTAATCAAGCTATCAAAAATTAAATACAAAGAAAAAATATCAAAAGTAGCAATGGAAAAAAACCCAAATAACATAAAAGGGAATCCCCAAAAGGTTAACAGCTGATCTTTCAGCAAAAACTCTGAAAGCCAGAAGGGAGTGGCAGGACATATTTTAATTGATGAAGGGGAAAAATCTACAACCAAGATTACTCTATCCAGCAAGGATCTCATTCAGATTTGACAGAGAAATTAAAACCTTTACAGTCAAACAAAAGCTGAGAATTCAGCACCACCAGACCAGATTTACAACAAATGTTAAAGGAACTTCTCTAGTCATGAAACACAAGAGAAGGAAAAGACCTACAATAACAAACCCATACCAATTAAGAAAATGGTAATAGGAATATACCTATTGATAATTACCTTAAATGTAAATGGATTAAATGCTCCAACCAAAAGACAAAGACTGGCTGATTGGATACAAAAATAAGACCCGTATATATGTTGTCTATAAGAGACCCACTTCAGACCTAGGGACACATACAGACTGAAAGTGAGGGGATGGAAAAAGATATTCCATGCAAATGGAAATCAAGAGAAAGCTGGAATAGCAATTCTCATATCAGACAAAATAGATTTTAAAACAAAGACAAGAGATAAAGAAGGACACTACATAATGATCAAAGGATCTATCAAGAAGAAGATATAACAGTTGTAAATATTTATGTACCCAACATAGCAGCACCTCAGTACATAAGGCAAATACTAATAGCCATAAAAGGGGAAATCGACAGTAACACAACCATAGTAGGGGACTTTAACACCCCACTTTCACCAATGGACAGATCATCCAAAATGAAAATAAATAAGGAAACACAAGCTTTAAATGATACATTAAACAAGATGAACTTAATTGATATTTATAGGACATTCCATCCCAAATCAACAGAATACACTTTCTTCTCAAGTCCTCATGGAACATTCTCCAGGATACATCATATCTTGGGTCACAAATCAAGCCTTGGTAAATTTAAGAAAATTGAAATCTTATCAAGTATCTTTTCCGACCAGAATGCTATGAGACCAGATATCAACTACAGGAAAAAATCTGTAAAAAATACAAACACATGGAGGCTAAACAATACACTACTTAATAACCAAGAGATCACTGAAGAAATGAAAGAGGGAATCAAAAAATACCTAGAAACAAATGACAATGAAAACACGACAACCCCAAACCTATGGGATGCAGCAAAAGCAGTTCTAAGAGGGAAGTTTATAGCGATACAATCCTACCTTAAGAAACAAGAAACATCTCAAATAAACAACCTAACCTTACACCTAAAACAATTAGAGAAAGAAGAACAAAAAAACCCCAAAGTTAGCAGAAGGAAAGAAATCATAAAAATCATATCAGAAATAAATGAAAAAGAAATGAAGGAAATGATAGCAAAGATCAATAAAACTAAAAGCTGGTTCTTTTAGAAGATAAACAAAATTGATAAACGATTAGCCAGATTCATTAAGAAAAAAAGGGAGAAGACTCAAATCAATAAAATCAGAAATTAAAAATATGTAACAATTGACACTTCAGAAATACAAAGGATCATGAGAAATTGCTACAAGCAACTATATGCCAATAAAATGCACAACCTGGAAGAAATGGACAAATTCTTAGAAATGCACAACCTTCCAAGACTGAAACAGGAAGAAATAGAAAATAGGAACAGACAAGTCAGAGGCACTGAAATTGAAACTGTGATTAAAAATCTTCCAACAAACAAAAGCCCAGGACCAGACGGTTTCACAGGCAAATTCTATGAAACATTTAGAGAAGAGCTAACACCTATCCTTCTCAAACTCTTCCAAAATACAGCAGAGGGAGGAACACTCCCAAATCCATTCTACGAGGCCACCATCACCCGGATACCAAAATCAGACAAAGATGTCACAAAGAAAGACAACTACAGGCCAATATTACTGATGAACACACATGCAAAAATCCTCAACAAAATACTAGCAAACAGAATCCAGCAGCACATTAAAAGGATCATACACCATGATCAAGTGGGGTTTATCCCAGGAATGCAAGGTTTCTTCAGTATACTCAAATCAATCGTTTTAATACACAATATTAACAAATTGAAGGAGAAAAAACATATAATCATCTCCATAGATGCAGAGAAAGCTTTTTACAAAATTCAACACCCATTTGTGATAAAAACCCTCCAGAAAGTAAGCATAGAGCTTACTTACCTCAACATAGTAAAGGCCATGTATGACAAGCCCACAGCCAACATCATTCTTAATGGTGAAAAAATGAAACCATTTCCTCTAAGATCAGGAACAAGACAAGGTTGTCCACTCTCACCACTATTATTCAACATAGTTTTGGAAGTTTTAGCCACAGAAATCAGAGAAGAAAAAGAAATAAAAGAATCCAAAATGGAAAAGAAGAAGTAAAGCTGCCATTGTTTTCAGATGACATGATACTACACACAGAGAATCCTCAAGATGCTACCAGAAAACTACTAGAGCTAATCAATAAATTTGGTAAAGTAGCAGGATATAGAATTAATGTACAGAAATCTGTTGCATTCCTATACACTAATGCTGAAAGATCTGAAAGTGAAATTAAGGAAACACTTCCATTTACCACTGCAACAAAAAGAATAAAATACTAGGAATAAACCTACCTAAGGAGACAAAAGACCTGTATGCAGAAAATTATAAGACACTGATGAAAGAAATTAAAGATGATACAAAGAGATGGAGAGATATACCATGTTCTTGGATTGGAAAAATCAACATTGTGAAAATGACTCTACTAACCAAAGCAATCTACAGATACAATGCAATCCCTATCAAACTACCACTGGCATTTTTCACAGAACTAGAACAAAAAATTTCACAATTTATATGGAAACACAAAAGACCCTGATTAGCCAAAGCAATCTTGACAAAGAAAAACGGAGCTGGAGGAATCAGGCTCCCTGACTTCAGACCATACCACAAAGCTACAGTAATCAAGACAGTATGGTACTGGCACAAAAACAGAAATATAGATCAATGGAACAGGATAGAAAGCCCGGAGATACACCCGTGCACATATGGTCACCTTATCTTTGATAAAGGAGGCAAGAATATACAGTGGAGAAAAGACAGACTCTTCAATAAGTGGTGCTGGGAAAACTGGACAGCAACATGTAAAGAATGACATTAGAACACTCCATTACACTATAAACAAAAATAAACTCAAAATGCATTAAAGTCCTAAATGTAAGTTCAGACACCATCAAACTCTTAGAGGAAAACATACGCAGAACACTCCATGACATAAGTCACAGCAAGATCCTTTTTGACCCACCTCCAAGAGAAATGGAAATAAAAACAAAAATAAACAAATGGGACCTAATGAAACTTAAAAGCTTTTGCACAGCAAAGGAAACCATAAACAATATGAAAAGACAACCTTCAGAATGGGAGAAATATTTGCAAATGAAGCAACTGACAAGGGGTTAATCTCCAAAATTTACACCAGCTCATGCAGCTCAATATCAAAATAACAAACAACCCAATCCAAAAATGGGCTGAAGACCTAAATAGACATTTCTCTGAAGAAGATATACAGATTGCCAACAGACACATGAAAGCATGCTCAACATCATTAATCATTAGAGAAATGCAAATCAAAACTACAATGAGATATCATCTCACACCAGTCAGAATGGCCATCAACAAATAAATTACAAATAATCAATGCTGGAGAGGATGTGGAGAAAAGGGAACCCTCTTGCACTGTTGTTAGGAATGTAAACTGATAGAGTCACTATGGAGAACAGTATGGGGGTTTCTTTAAAAAATAAAAATAGAACTACCATGCAACCCATCAATCCCACTACTGGGCATATATACCCTGAGAGAAAACCATAATTCAAAAAGAGTCATGTACCACAATGTTCATTGCAGCTCTATTTACAATAGCCAGGACATGGAAGCAACCTAAGTGTTCATCAACAGATGAATGGATAAAGAAGATATGGCACATATATACAATGGAATATTACTCAGCCATAAAAAGAAATGAAATTGAGTTATTTGTAGTGAGGTGGATGGACCTAGAGTCTGTCATACAGAGTGAAGTAAGTCAGAAAGAGAAAAATAAATACCGTATGCTAACACATATATATGGAATCTAAAAAGAAAAAAAATTGTCATGAAGAACCTAGGGGCAAGACGGGAACAAAGACAAAGACCTACTAGGGAATAGCCTTGAGGATATGGGGAGGGGGAAGGGTAGCTGAGACGAAGTGAGAGAGTGGCATGGACATATATACACTACCAAATGTAAAACCGATAGCTAGTGGGAAGCAGCCGCACAGCACATGGAGATCAGCTCGGTGGTTTGTGACCACGTAGAGGGGTGAGATAGGGAGGGTGGGAGTGAGGGAGTCGCAAGAGGGAAGAGGTATGGGGATATATGTATATGTATAACTGATTCACTTTGTTATGAAGCAGAAACTAATGCACCATTGTAAATCAATTATACTCCAATAAAGATGTTAAAAATTATAATAATAATATTTTGTACCTTCATATTGACTAATTTAAAAATATTTTAAAGTCTCTGAAATCAGAATGAGATTCACAGTTGCCATCAAAGTAGTTCCGCTAGCCTATTTCTCTTACTATATTTTCTTGAAAATTTCTTATGAATATAATGGCTCAAATTATAATTGACAGCAGTGTTATTATCACAGTAATATGAAATTAACACTCATTGGATAAAAGGAGCTGAACAAATGCATGTTATTTGAGAAGGGGGACAGATTGCCTAGATTTAATTCCTGGTTCGGCTTCTTATGAGCTGTCTGCTTTGGGGCAAATTATTTTGACTCTGTGCCTCAGTTTTCTCATCTGTAAAATAACAATACTATAATTAATTATGTTTCAGAATTGTTGTGGACTTAAATTGGTAATGAATTGCATTAGTGCAGTGCTTAGAACAGTCCCTGGTACATAATAAGTATTATATGTTTTGTTCTTATTGTAATAATCGTCATTCTCATTATTGTTAGGCTGTTGTTAAAATTCTTATTTATAATACTTTCAATCTGCAAAGAAGCCATAATGATAGAATAAACAGATTCTCAATATCAGAACAGGTTTAGTTGGACTATTTAACCCATCTGGTTGTAAAATACATAAGCCAGAGTGGATCTGTTGAAGCATTGTATAAAAGGACACAGACTTATTTTAAATTAAAAATAATACAAATCAGAAGTGCCTTAGAGTCTGATATTAGGAAAGATGACACTTGCTAATTGACATTATTGTGCTATCTTTAAGAACCTTAACCAGGAAATATCTATAAGTTGGATTTTTAAGAGGCCTACAAAATGACACCTCTGTTTTTGATTAACCACCAGTATGTTAGTACAAAATGTGAGGTTTTTTTCTCGTGCATACTAGAGTCAGTTGGAATAACTGTGCACCTGGGAATGTGCTGAAACCACAACAGTAATACAACTTGATTATTTTACTGAAAGTTGATTGGATTTTCCACTCTCGGGCCCTACTTGATACAAAGAGTTGAAATCATGCAGCTACCAAAAACATTAATCTAGCCATAATATGCCATGATGCAAATGCAACAATTTTTTTAAGAGAGAAGAGTAATTTTTTGAAAGATAGAAATAAATTCTGAGGGAAATTATTTTAAATATAAGACCATTAAAATCACTTTGACTTGATGTAAGACCACTTCTCTTAGAAAGTGAAAACATTTGTCTTGATCCTTTAGAGACATCCATTCAGTATGCAGAACGTGTTTTCTGCTTTGCTTTTATCATTGTTAATTGTTGATTTTTTTTCTGCTCTACTCAATGCAGGGTTCTAATTACAAAAATCTGGTTCTGTGACATATGTTTGAGAGCTGGTTGTCAAAATTATAGTAAATAATAACATAATTTAATTGGCAAGAGAAAATTAGTGCACATTTCTATAAGTCAAGGACTGAAAAAACACATTATAATTATATATGTGTTTTCATGTGTGTTTCTACAAAATATATACTCACAGAAAAATTGAAAATGTTTTTGTATGTCTTAATACCCAGCAATTTTTGTATGATATAAACTTAGCCTGAACAAAGGGAAACATCCACCATCTATAACACTGAACACACTGCACAGACAAGCTTTAAATATAGCAGAGTAGGGAGAATCAAATCTTGTTGAGAGGTGATTCCACAGAGAGGGTTGCTTATCTAATTTTGCCATAGTAGGACACTAGACTCCACGGTGACATGATACTGTCATCTACGCATGACAGTACTTGAAATAATTCCTTAATTTGCATTTGAGAATACGTGAAAATAATTTATGGAGAGCATGGTGATAATATATCATTAAAAACATGACCTTTTTCATACTGACTCATCAAGGATATGTAGTAAATTTTGGCATCAGTCTTCAGTTCCTCCTCACCAACAATTTTATGATCACCTTTAACCTGTATGACTGATGAAATAGTTCTTACCTGAACTGGATTAATTATTTTTCTCTCACATGCCCCACATTGTTGTATTCAATACAATCTAATCTTAGACATTGGATTCTTTTTTCTAGGTTCTAATTAGAGGCAGACTGTAACTGTTGCATTGCAGAATTTAACTGGGTACTGGCAGACACTGAGAATTTGTCATAATGCAAAGGACAAATATAAGAGTTTAGTACAGTGTCTTTTAAAATTGATTTCCAAGGGATAATCTTTATCCTTTCAATAGATTTTTCAAAATACTGGTGGCCTGCTTCCCTACTGATCTCAAGAATGTTTGCATGAAGCTTAGTTTTTGTCCTTGAGCCACTTCTCTGTTCTATTGTCATATGGGTCTTGTCTGTCCTGATCAGCATCCTCCACACAGTGGAGCCATGGAAGTCGTGTTTAAAAACATTTTGGTGGAAAACGTCTCTTTTGCTTGAAGACAGCATTGAAAGGGTTTGGTCAGAAATATCATAATTTATCCATTCATGTCAATACTGCAGAGGGTACATGTACTAAAGTCTATAAAATAAACTGTTTAATGAAACAGTTACTCTCAACTCTTGACTGCCAAGGTCATTGCAGAACTTCAGTTAAGATAACCAAATAAGGAATTTAGTATTTTCATAACTTTATCCACATCAGGGAGTTTAGTGGGGAATGTACAAGTTTGGTGACTTCAGCGTTAACTTGACCAATACAAACTAGAAACTTGAAAAGAAAATGGAATTATTTAACGTAGATGACCATTAGGGGACCAGCAGACCATCTGAAATTGTATCAGCACGAGTAATACTGTGATTACATTTGCATGTGAGATATAACTGAGGATATCAATAATTTTATGAATATTTTTAAAGGGGTCTGTTGCCAAGGAATGTTTAAGAACCAGTACCATTCTGGTAATTCTATGCATCCAGTAGAGAAAGAATGAACACAGAAACAGTCACTCTGCAAATATATGTGAGTTGTGTAATAAAACCAAAATACAGTTTATGCACATGATAAAAGAAATCCATATGCTTACATGTGTACAAATAAATATCCAGCATCTGCTAAATACCCCATTAACTTTTAAAATTCCTACTAACAGACACTAAATTTTCACCAGGTCAGTTAAAAGTGTGCTTTTAGTTCCAATAGCAGAAAAAAAATCCTTGTACTTTCTTGGTTCCCCTAAATCCTTTTATATTCTGGTGATAATATTTCAAGGTTTAGAAAAGTCAGTCATTATAAACCTCAGAAGTTTATACTTCTGTTTAGAGGAAAAAATAAATAATGAATAGCTACATAATACAGTTAGGAGGATTATATGAATAAATGCATGTAAAGCTCTATTTAGAACTTGCTAAATTCACTATAAATATTTGTTGTTGTTATTATAAATGAACAAATTATGCTATTCTCTGAACATCTTCAGAAAACAGAAAGATTATTTCTGTAATCTATAATTCATAAATCTATGGTGTAACTGCTGCATTTTGGTATTTGACTGGGTCTTTGTAGACCTTGATAATTTGTCATACTTCAGAACAGACAGCATTTTAGAATTTCCAGCCTAATCTAGAATTCCAGTAACAACTCAAAGGGAGTCCCTTGACAGCACCAGGAAAGACCATGTGAAGAGGATGAAAAGACAAGGTTCAGACTTGGGGAAATATGTGCCAACAATATATCCAACATAGGATTAGTATCTAGAATATATAAAGAACCCTCATGGCTCAAATGTTTAAAAATTCATTTCAGTTAGAAAATGAGTAAAAGACATGAACATATCTTTAGAAGGATATGCAGGTAGCAAATAAGCATGTTAAAAGATTTTCAGTATCATTAGCCATCGAGGAAATGCAACCACAAGGGAATGTCACTGTACACTTACCAGAATGACAAAAAATAAAAAATTCTGGGAACACTAAATTTTAGTAAGGATGCAGAGAAACTGAATTACTTGCACATTACTGGTGAGAATGCAAAATGGTACTGCCACTCAGGAAAAGTTCGGTGATTTCTTATAAAGCTAAATGTGTAACTACCATATGAAGCAGAAATTGCTCTCTCGGACATTTACCCCAGAGAAATAAAAATGTATGTTCACATAAAAACCTGCACACAAATGTCCACTGTAGCTTTATATATAATAACCTAAAACATGGAAACAACCCAGATGTTCTTCAAAGAATAAATGGTTAAATAATCTAAATATTTCTCAGCAATGAAAGAAACAAACTACTGATACATGCAATAACTTGGATGAAACTCCAGGGAATTAGTCTGAACAAAAAAAAAACAAAGAAAAGAAAAGAAAAAGAGGCAATCCCCAAAGGTTACTTCACTTATAATTCTATTTATATAACATTTTTGAAATGACACTGTTATAGGTTGAATTGTGTCCCCTCAAATTCATACATTGAAGCCCTAACTCTGATTACCTCAGAATGTGACTGTTTTTGGAGACAAGACCTTTAAAGACAGAATTAAGTTAAAATGAAGCCATTAGGGCAGGCCCTAATCAAATCTTAACTGGTGTCCTTGTAAGAAGAAATGTGGTCACACAAAGAGACACCGGGCACACACATACTCCAAGAAAAGATCATGTGAGGGCAGAGTGAGCCAAGAAGAGAGGTCTCAGAAAAAGTCAAACCTGCTTACTCCTTGATCTGGGACTTCCAGCCTCCTTGGGCTTTACCACTTACTTGTAGTTATGGAGTTGTTCTATATTTTGGCTCTGTGGTAGTAGATACACTAACCTATGTACACATGTGATAAAAGTTTATAGAGCTAAATACACACACACACACACACACACACGCACACACAAATGAATATAAGAAACACTGGGGAAATCTGAATAAATTTGGTAGATTATAACAAGGTCAATATATTGATTGTGATATTATACTATAGTTTCACAGGAATTTACATTTAGAAGAAAAGGGCACAAAGGATCTCTCTGTATTATTTAGTATAAGAGCCTGTGAATTTAAAATTAAACTAATAGAATTTTTATTAAAATATGTATTTTTAAAATAGGGACCCTGCATCTTCTCTGTTACAGTTAATTAAGGCTATTTTATAATTTGTGTTATTTATTGTTGTTGGCATTTTTTCCCATTTATTTTGCCAGATAATTACTCAAAGGTAGACAAAGACAAAATGGTCTTTATTTGAGAAAAATAAAGGTAATTCAATATCACTGAATTAGCAATATAGTTTATTCTATTTACAAATTATTGGAGAAAAAAAGCATTATTTTATCATTGTAGTTTGAATTTCAGCCAACAAATTCTAGTATGTATGTGAAATGTAACTTGCCTACCAACACTTACTTATTCCTTTGTTTGTTTTTTGTTTCTTTGAAATTATCTTGAATTATATTTTGAGATCTAATTATAACTGTAGGAATTTAATCTGAGTCACTTTAATTCTCATCAGTTTCTTGGGGGTGAAGCGTGGGGTATTTGAGGACTCTGTGTCTATAGTGTCTGTAAGGGAGGAGTACTAGCTAGTCTTTTTTATCTGAACACACTGAATCCTTTGAGATATGCATTTTACCACTTCATACTCAGTCTTTTATCAAATTAACCTACAGGTAAACCATCCATTTTTGCCACTGCAAGGTCTCTAAAGTTTCAGCTTTCTTTTGGTAAATATCATGCCACTCTCAAGGGTACAGAAAATATTTGCTTGCTTCCATTGCTCTTATACCCCTCTGGGTCTAAATTGAACTTTATGCAGCTTTTAAAGACTGTACTATTCACAGGTAAAAAAGATATCATTCTACTATATCTGCATTGGGATGAGAGCCAATCTCAAATCTACCTGCAGAAATACTCCACATAATGATATCTGTATGAGTTTTCTATATCTTTGTCAAAAAAAAGAAAATCACATTGAAACTTAGTGGATTAAAACCACAGACATATATTATATCACCACTGGATCAGGAATCCAGGCTTAGCTGTTTCTCTGGCTCAGAGTCTCTCACAAGGCTGCAAGCAAGATAACGTCCAAGGCTGCAGTTATCTTAGACCATCTCACATGGCTGTTGTCAGTACTCAAGCCCTCACTTCCTGTTGACCAGAGACAAGTTCCATTTCTTATGGATTCCTCCATAGGACCACTCACAACATGGCAGCTTGTTTCCTCCAAAGTGAGGGCACCAAAAAAAGAAGAGATCTGGCAAGATGGAAGCCATAGTCTCAGGAATGCCATATTTTATTTAAAAGAAGAAAGTTACTAGGACCAGCCCACACTAAAGGTGATAGCATTGCACAGGGCCTGACACTCAATGTTGCAGATCTCTGGAGGCCATCTCAGAGGTTTCCTACCACCCTAACCTACTGCCCATATACTGTGCCTGTAGCCTTTGCAAAGGGGATATCTGGTTTCCCTCAAGAAAGGTATAGATCTGCCCCCTCTATCTGCAATCCCCTTCAACATCATCACATGCTATAATTTACCTATTCTTTACATACAGCATAGATAGCATTTTTTAGTGAAATTCTCTAGCCAGAGTAACATCATCTTTCTCTGAGCTCCACAAGCACTTTAACTGTGGCATTTTTATAGCATTTATCTCATCTATGTTATATTAAAATTATACTGCAGACTTGTGAGATGCTGAAGGAGAGGACCCTAAGCTGTGCTCACTCTAAACCCATAGAAAGTGTGAGATAATAAGTATATATTGTTTTTAGCTGTTAAGTTTATGGTAATTGTTGTGCAAGGGTGTAAAAGTAAATACAGATTTTGATGCCTCGAAGTGGGTGTTCTTGTCATATACCTAAAAATGTGAGAGCAGCTTTGAAATGAGGTAGAGGCCAAAGTAATTTTGAGGAGCATGACTGAGAAAGCCTAAACTGCCTTAAACAACTGTTATTAGAAATATAGACTTGGAAGATATTGCTGGCAAGGGCTCAAAAGGAAAGGAGGAACGTATTTTCAGAAATTGGAGGAAGGGAAGTCTTTGTTATATAGTGACAGAAAACTTAGTAAAATTGTCTCCTGCAGTCATATGGGAAGAGGAACTTAAATACTGAACTTGTTATATAGCTAAGGAGATTTCTAAGCAAAGTATTAAAAATGCCACCCTGATTGCATCTTGCTGCTTACAGTAAAATGTGAAGCGAGATTATTTGAGGGAAGAACTAGTAAACAAAAAGAAACCAGGGCTTGATGGTTTAGAAAATTGTCAGTCTCTCCACATGGCAAAAGCTATTAAAATTAAGTAATTGCTTCTAAAAATGTGGACTAGAGAAAAAGGGGGTATCCATAAAGCCTTTTACTAAAACCACAGAAAGATCCAAAGTTCACTGTATTCAGTCACACAGAAACCCTTTCAGCAGATTAAGCATGTGCCTCACATATCCTCTCAAACCATAAGGTCTCTGGGAATCTTAAGGGCATTGCCCCTTGGTCATTTCAAAAGGAGCCAAAGATAGAGAAGGGATTAT
Organism: Mesoplodon mirus; assembly: GCF_964341445.2. Lineage (NCBI taxonomy): Eukaryota > Metazoa > Chordata > Mammalia > Artiodactyla > Ziphiidae > Mesoplodon > Mesoplodon mirus. Next base: position 186,994,448 of record NC_138977.1, read on the forward strand.
TGTTCTTAAAAAAAAAGTGGATGTGGTCTTTGTACAACAAAGTGAAATCTGAAATACATTGCAGACTCCCAAAGTTCTTAAGAAAACTGTCTCAACAGAGACACTACTATATGGAATTGAAATTGACAGAGTACAAAAGGGCAGGACCCTGTTGGACCCTCAAAATGCTATTGGTGCAAAGCGGGTTGATAAAACTATTCAGCTGCAAACATATACAAACCATGTTTTACAGTTTTTCAGTTTTGGACTTTGAGTGAGATGGAAGCAGCTAATTCAGAATGTTTGTTTTGCAAAGTTTTTAAAAAATGAAGTGTAATTTTTTCTGAAGACAAAATTCACTGGAAGGGACCGTGTCATCTACCTTCTTGTTTGCAAAGATCTTCATATTTTTCTGATATGTTCAAGAGTGTTCTTAGTATTTTCTGAGAGGGATGATTTCATGGTCTCCTCTGCATTAGCAGGATAGAATACAGAAAGTGAAGGAAATGACAACCAAGTAGACTTTTGTGACTGATAGTTATTATAAAAAGGCTTTTTGAAAAGGTTGGTTTTGTAGTAGGTTTACTAACATTATGCTTTTCTGCAGAAATCTCCCCAGGGTGAGAGATCAGTGACAGTGAACACAACAGCAACGCAATTTACAGATGTAGTTGGTAAGTCAGAGCCAGAAAGCTTTCTGGGCCAAGAGAGGACCAACTACAACAGCTATTACTGAAACCTTGATCTCCTGGTTAGGATCAGTGCCTTTGACCATAAAGAGTAGTATTTTTGAGGTTTTGGTACAGTTTATTAGATTTTTATTGGTTTGGATGAGTCACTAAATAATTTATTATTAATGAGTTCTGTCTATGTACTAGTATAATAGGCTAAGATAAATTAAACCATACTTATACAAAAATTGTCAATGGCCTCATCACATTCAACATTGCATATTTAAAAATCCAAAAATCCATAAGATTTTACACAATATAGTAGCTGCCTGTATTGTTATTTTTGCTGTGTTCCAACTTCACATTTTACTTTATTTTATTTTCTGGCTTCTCCAAATGGTTGAATTCTCCCTTCAGGATATTCAAGCAGTGCAATTTTCTCTGGCTGAAATATTCTGATTTATCCTCCTTCCTGAAACACACACACACACACACACACACACACACACACATTCATGAGATTTCAAAAAGCAATTTCTACCCATCATTTAAGTAACTTCTTTAACTCAATCTAAGCTTGGTCAATCTCTTAAAATTTTTTAAAATGGATAGTGTTTTCCCTTCATTGCACACTACATTTCACCATTATTTACTTGTGGGATTTTTTGTTGTACATCTGTCATTCCTATTAGACTATAATTTCTATGAACATAAGGACTGTGCCTGTTTTATGATGGTTAATGTGTGTAAGGCAGTGTAAAAGGAATGTACAAAGTATTCAATCAATATCTGGGGATATCAAATTATTAATAGGTATTTTGTATAAGTATACATATTTATATTTAATATAATATCTCCATTAGTACTCTTCTTTCCCCTTTTTTAGGGGAACTGATATCTTTGGAATTTATTAGAAATTTAAAATTTCTGTTTACGTAATTATACACTGCCAATTCCCAGTTAGCCATTTCCTCTTTCAGTCATGTCCTCAGCTTCCTGACATAGGAAACCTTAATATCCTGGTTAAAGGGAGGAATAATGCACCAAAATAGGCATATTCCTTAAACAGAAAACACTAAGTCTTGCATAATGTTAGAACTAATAAAGTAATTTTGATTAAACCTCTGAAACTGATTTTTTTTATATTGCAATATTTATGCAAGTATAATTCTTGCTCAGCTTTCTCGTCCTGTCTCTATTAAATTCTCTCATCCATCAGCCTGGCTATAACTGGGAGCCTAGAGGACAAATTAGTTTGCTGCTACTCACATGTTTTCAATTTAAGTTTTATCTGTTATCTTCTTTGCATAAATGGCCTCTACATAGCTACCAATTATCTACAGAGTCCAGAAGAGAATATAGCGGGACTGCTTAATATACTGCATGTACAAAAGTTGGGGGGGGGGAAGGGAAATTGGAATCATTTAAAATTTTATCTGAATACTCTCTGTTTCCTGAAAAAATATACCCAATATTATCAGCCTCTACTTTTCTGGTTCTGTTTTTGTTTTTTAAAGTTATATAAATATAAAAATATTTACCAGCATAAAGTGGGAGAAGCCAGGAAGGAAGGCTTCTGGGTCCCTTCAACACACTAATTAATTTAGTTAAATCAAGAGATTCCTTCTCTTTTTCTAAGTTTCCATGTTCTCATCTGCAAAATGAGTAAAACACATATCTGCACAAAGCCAGAGAACTAGATCAGGCCATGTCTAATTGAGTTTCTAAGCTCTAGTGTTCCCCATCTTAGCCTAACAAAAAGATAATATATCAAAACGGAGCTACTGCTTAAATCATAAAGCACAAGTCTTGCCTACTTTTAGGACTAATGAAATTAAGTTCAAATTGAAAATACAAAACAAATTGTCTTTGTTAAAAGAAATTTAAAAGTCATTGTGGGTGTCTTCTCTTCACAGAACTAGAATAAATAATCCTAAAATTGGTATGGACCCCAAAAAGACCCTGAAGCAGTCCTAAGAAAGAAGAACAAAGCTGGAGTATCACACTCCCAAATTTTGACTACACAACAAAAATATAGTAATAAAATCAGTACAGTACTGTCACAAAAACAGACACATAGATCAATGGAACAGAATAGAGAGCCCAGAAATAAACCCATGCTTATATGGTCAATTAACTTACAACAGGGAGGCATGACTATACAATGGGGAAAAGACAGTCTCTTCATTAATGGTGTTGGACAAACTGGACAGCTGTATGTAAAAGAATGAAACTAGAACATTTTCTCAAACTGTATACAAAAATAAACTCAAAATGGATTAAAGATTTAAATATGAGACCTGAAACCATAAAACTCCTAAAAGAAAACACAGGCATTACACACTTTGACATCAGTCTTAGCAATATATTTTTGATCTGTCTCCTCAGGCAAGGGCAACAAAAGCAATTAATGGGATCTAACCAAAAGGCTTTTGCACAGAGAAGGAAACTATCAACAAAACAAAAAGGCACCCTAATGAATGGGAGACTATATTTGTAAACAATATGTCCAATAAGGGATTAATGTGCAAAATATATTAAGAACTCAATTCAATATGAAAAAGAAAAACAACCAGATTAAAAAATGTGCTGATGACTTGAATAGACATTTTTCCAAGAAGACATACATATGGCCAACAAGCACATGCAAAGATGTTCAACATTACTAATCATCAAGGAAATGCAAATCAAAACCACAAGATACCACTTAACACATGTCAGAATGGCTTTCATCAAAAAGACAAGAAATAACAAGTGTTGGTGAGGATGTAGAGAAAAAAGGGACTCTCATACACTGTTGGTTGGAAGTAAATTGCTGCAGACACTATGGAAAACTGTACTGGAAGTTCCTCAAAAGTTTAAAAATAGAACTACCATATGATGAAGCAATTTTTCTTTAAAAATTATCTTCCCTTTAGCTTGTTGGTTCATTATGTTTATGTGCTCTAATCAATACTGGTTAAAAATGGAAAATATAATTTAAAAAATTAAACAAAGACATTTAATTAGTCTTTCAATCCACTTTTTTTCAAATTATGCATTATAATACATAAATAATACATTAAAAAGAAGTGAATTTTCAATTATTTTACACTCTACTCAAAAGTCTGTAAAATACAGGTCTCTAATGCAAGAGAAAATATTCCAGTCTTTGCAGTTCTGAGTGAATGGATATGACCCAAGTAGGCAACAATTCTGAGTTGTCTTTGTCTGAAGGCTGGTGCCTGCTTAAAATGCTGTGTGAGTTGATGACTTTAGCCATACTCCAGTAGGAAGAAGATGCAGATGTTGGCAAGAAATAAGCCAAATTTTAAAAGATCTGTAAGAGATCATGAGCACTGAGGTCTTTGGATTTGGCAGCAGAGTACTGCAGAGCCAGAAGAGGGCTAGAAGTCAGGATACCAGGTTTCCTGTTCTGTCTGCATCAAAAGTTGTGCATTTTGGGGGCTTATTTTACATCTTTTTAAAAATAAGACACTTCTAAGAGATAATATTTAAAGCCCATGCCAGCAATGCTGTTCAATAACTGGGACACTGAGCATCTGCCTTTTTATTTAGATTTGACTTCCCATATCTGGTTGATCCCAGACTCTCTATGATGTTTTTGCTAACTTATAACTTGCCAGCATCCATCACTAAAACTTGGTCTGTGATGGGGCTTTGGAATCTGTATTTTTTAAAAAACCTCTCCAGAAGTCAACATAGATAAAACAAAACCTCACTAAACTTGGCAGAGACCTGAAACACCTGGTCTATCCTATGCCTCAGAGAAATTTTTTTCCCATTTTAAATTTAAAAATAGGTATATAAAATTATAGAAAACTTGGAAGACACAATAAGGAAAAAAATCCCAAATCATTCATAACATCAAACCATAATATAAATACTATTAATATTTTGATTATCTTTAAAAATTTTTGCTAATATAGACCCTATTACATAAAGAATATATTATATATTTATAGTATTATAAAAATAGATTTATACATTATGCCATTATTTTAAGACATAATGAACATTCTCTCATGCCATTAAAAATTCTTTGAAAATAAAATGCAGTGATTACATTTATTCCATAATACACAATTTATGTAATGAGTGCTATTTATCATCTAGTTTTAAATTTTTATAATTATAAAAGTTTGTGATAAATACTTTGGTTTGTTAATGTGAGTGCACATCTTTTACTATTTCCTTGGAGTAGAAAGTCAAAGAATTACACTATATTGGAGAGGCTATGTGGAACATTGCCAAAGCCTGCATTGTTTGACATTGCTCTGAGAAGGTGAAAGGTAAGAAGGAAATGGGCAAAGTTGTGTAGAAAATTATTTAAGTACAACTAATAGAACCTTAGATTTCTCCTTTATAGAGAACAACTACAGAGATATGCATCCTCAGCAAGGCTGTATTTCATAAGTAAAAAAAGTTATGGCTGGGTAAAGAGAAACTGCATATAACCCCAGACTTCCTTATTACTTTTCCTCTACCGGCTTTTTGTGGCATCTACAGGCATTGTCAGAAATTTGTTGAAAGCTGTGTCAAGGATGGCTAAAGTTTAACAAATGCAACTTTGAAGCATATTTGATTATGTTTTCTGAGATGGATCGTTTCAATAACACCAGCAGTATGTTTAATAAACCCAGGTGCATGATTGAAAATAATATGTATCTTGTATGCAGAAATGAACACAATTTTTGAATCTTATAGAAGACCCTGAGTTAATACTTCTGAGATAAGCTATCAAGATCAGCTGTTTACCTTGGCTGGAAATAATGTGGAACATCTTTCTATGGCTTTTTTTTTTCTTATTTCTTCTTAATATATTTTTTAATGAATTTATTTATTTTTGGCTGTGTTGGGTCTTCGTTGCTGTGCACGAGCTTTCTCTAGTTGCTGTGAGCGGGGACTACTCTTCGTTGCGGTGCATGGGCTTGTCATTTTGGTGGTTTCTCTTCTTGCGGAGCATGGGCTCTAGGCGCATGGGCTTCAGTAGTTGTGGTTTGCGGGCTCTAGAGTGCAGGCTCAGTAGTTGTGGTGCATGGGATTAGTTGCTCCGCGGCTTGTGGGATCTTCCTGAACCAGGGCTTGAACCCGTGTCCCCTGCATTGGCAGGTGGATTCTTAACCACTGTGCCACCAGGGAAGCCCTCAATATTGTTTTTATTTAATCTCTCGGTGGTTTATTTTTCTGAAGGCCTTTCCAATGTCAGTGGTTCTCCTAGGTAGGATTTACAATTGGTGACTCTACAATGAGAAAAAGGTAGTCCTTTCTACCATTAGCACTCACATCCTAGAACAGACTAAAAATTAAAGAACTCACTCTAGAAGAATCCAGTTTAGTGGTCAGTTCTTAATGACAATTTCTAGACAGTAAAGTTGGTTTGACTGGAAAATAGAACCAGCAGGGTGAGAAAGGAGTAAAAGTAAAGTGGGGATAAACATTTAATCAGCATGTCTATTGTGAAAGATAGGCTGGCAGACTGAAGATGGTCTCACTCCATACCCTATGAAGGGATTCAGGCTATAGCTGAGCTTGAGCCTTTGTCTACACCCCGTGTGCTAGGCTGGTATAAGCAGAGGAGGGTGTTCTGATAGACCATACATTTGCAGCCTTTTTCAATTATAAATGTGAGCTGGGCTCAAATGATGGAATACTGAAAACACCAGCTTTTTGATGAGAGAGGATTTTGAAACCAGAAGGGCTTCATCAATCTTCAGCTAAGACTTGTCAGGTAAAATAGGTGACGATTTAATAGTTCTCAGCAAGGCAGTTTGTTGCTCTAAAATGTGTGGTTTTCTTATTGTTTTTTCCTCTGCAATCTACTTAACAGAGGAAGGATGTCAACCAACATGCGTTGTAAAGAGAGTAGTCTGAGATTGCAACTAATTCTTTGGTCCTGCTAACTGTACTTATATGATGTACACAAATACAATTTGAAATTGGTTTTTTTAATCATACACTTGAAAATTTATGAGAAACTTCCTCATTTCACAGTTAAGAAAAGTCCAGTGAATCCATGTGGCTTGCCTAAGTCCAGACAGCTTATGTGTGGCAGAGCTGGCACTGGAATTCCTCTCCTCACCCCAGGTCCATTTCATTTCATCAAAAAATACTGCCACCTGGGCTTCCCTGGTGGCTCAGTGGTTGAGAGTCCACCTGACGATGCAGGGGACACGGGTTTGTGCCCCGGTCCGGGAAGATCCCACATGCCGCTGAGTGGCTGGGCCTGTGAGCCATGGCCGCTGAGCCTGCGCCTCCAGAGCCTGTGCTCCGCAACGGGAGAGGGCACAACAGTGAGAGGCCCGCATACCGAAAAAAAAAAAAAAAGAAAAATACTGCGACCTGCTTAGAGTATTTGATGAACAGAGAATGCCAGATGCTGCAGCAATTCACAAGCTCTGGAACAACCATAATGCCTTTCAATGACTGTTGACTTGTGTGAATTCAAACCAGTAACCCTGTGCTATTAAGTCATAGAGCCCTCTATCATGATACCAAATGCTCACCAAAAATAAGTGACTTTTCTATTAGTAGCAGTCCACACCCCATAAACATATCAGTAAGTCATATTCTATTTCATTTTCAATATACGTAGGAAAGTATTTTTATTACTTATTATCTTTTAAAAAGTATTTCCAACCTAAAGTATCTCAACCTTGCTTTCTTCACATATCTTTCATCACCAGGCAAGGCCCCAGGCCTGCTCCTCATGCCCCTTCTCATATATGTGATTTTGGTTCCGGCAAATGTATGTGCTCACACTGAAGACTAAGGCAGGATTTTGTTTTTGTTTTTTTGTTTTTATTTTCTACGATGTCAAATCCTTTGGAGCATCATTCTTATCCTCCTGGATCCACATCTATTTTTTTCATCAATTGTTCTTATTTTACAGAAAACCATTATTTTCTTTTTTTCAAAGTAATGAAGCAGTTATGACATAAGTTTAGAGACTAAACTCAGAGTGAGAGTTTAGCATTTTCTCACCATTACAATTAATTCAATTTCTCAATCTAGTTCATACTTCCTAGTGTATTCTGTGTATTTTAAAATATATTCCAAAGGATATTTGATGACCTGTGATTTTGAGGGCTTTACATTCTTTAAGGGCTTTACATTTTTATTAATGCAGCTTATCTTTAGATATATATTTTTTGCAAATGCTCTGAATTTACATATCATGTGATATTAAGTTAGAGAGTCTGTTATCACAAGGACCCAAATCTCTCTTTCTTAATAAATTAAGTACTTAGAAAAATACACTAAGTATATCCGTGCTTATAAAGTTACTATTTAATTTAGCAATACATTCTTTCCTCTTTTCTTGTTTTATAACAAGAAAATGTCTAAATATATTTCTTAGCAACAGATATCTTTCACATAATAACTTAAACATTGACGAAAATAAAGATTATAATGATTCTAACAATAGTTTTCATGTCAATAAATAAACACAGAAATTTGAATAATTGTATCCAAATAATGTATATTAGCATAACCAATCATACTGAATTACTTTTTAGTGATACTAAAGCACATACAATTTCTGGACTGGCCATGTTCTCTGTCCTCTTCAAGCCCTTCCAGTGGTTTGAATGCCTCCCATAGACCTCCTCATCCCTCTCCATCCATTATCCAGCTAGCTCTCACTCATACTTTATGGCTCCCCAACAACTCAGCTCTTCTAGGAAGTTGTAGTAACCCTTGATTAAATACCTTGAATAATTCTACCAAAAGAGGTGTCAGGTAATATTATGAAACATCATTTAAAATTAGATAATACTAAATAAATGGAGGGAAATATAATGTTTAAGGATCAGAAGATTTAGTATCACAAAAAGATTTTGCTTTCCCAAAATTTGACCTGTTAATGAAATGCAATTCTAAAAAAAAATCTTGTTTTTTTTTTATTTTTTAGAAAAATTGAAAGGCTAGTTCTTAGATTTATATAAAAATATGGAAACAATAGTCAAGATAATTTTAAAGACGATAGGAAATTGTAGCACAAACTACCCAATATAAAGTTTTATTATAAATATATGATAATAGAGGTGCTATGGTAATTGCACAAGAATAGAAACACAGACCAATGGAACAGAATAGGGAGTCCAGAAATAATCTCATATATACGTCAGCACTCAATTTGTTGTGATGATGGCCCTGCAGAGCAGTCAGAAAAGGAAAGTCTAATCAATATGGATAAAATATTAATATTGGCCCTTTCCTCATATCATAAACAAAAATCAATTCAATGTAGATTTTAGAGCTAATTTTTTTTTAAATCTAAAAGGTGTTCATGACCTTGGGATAGGCAAATCTTCCCAAATAGGATATATAAAATGTAATAACTGTAAATAAAATCACTGGTTAAAAAATGACATTAAAATTAGGCTCTTCATTCATCAAAAGACAGGATTTGGGGAATGAAAGGCAATATACAGAGTTAGAAAAGATATTTGTAATATTGAATATAACTCCCTAAGGACTTGTATGAATATGAAAAAGACTTCTACAAATCAGTAAGGAAAAGACAGGTATCCTAATAGACAATGGGCAAAAGACAAGAATTAGCACATCACAGAAAAGGCTATCCAATTCACCAATAAATGTATGAAAGGGTGCTCAAATTCATTAAAATCAGGGAAGCACAAATGAAAGAATGCTATACCCGTAGACATCCATCAGAATGGGTACAATTAGAGATACTAATAACACTCAGTTTTGGGAAGGATGTATAGAACTATCATATGCAGATTATGGACATGTAAAAAGTATATCAACTTAGGAAAATTATTTGTGGCTCCCTAATAAAGTTAAAAACATGGCTCAACATTTTTCCTACATATATCCACAGAAACGTATATGTCAAAATTATTGGCATAAAGTTGTTCACAATTTTTCATTATCATCTTTTAATGTCTAAAGGATCTATTGTGATGGCACCTCTTTGATTCCTGATAATCTTCCTTCCCTCTCTCTCCCTCTCTCTCTCCTCCCCTCTCTTCTCTCTCTCTCTCCTTCTCTCCTCTCCCTCTCCCTCCCTCTCTCTTCCTCTCTCTCTCTCTTTTTGAATCTTTCACAGGCAACCACTCTGCTCTACTCTAAGCTTCTCCAGAGTTCTTTGCCTCTATCCTCTCTGGTTCAGCCCTTTATTATATAGATCCAAGTAGCCTCTGCCATTTTCAGTATTTCTTTTTCCCTCGTTCCCATGTACCCCAGAATCACAAAACTTTTGGGGCCTTAACCTGCAAGCAAGAAGGCTCCTCCTTAGAAATAGAGAATTACAAACATTCACAATTGAATATCTTTTTATTCCTCTCATATTTAGACTAAAATTCCAAAAGTTCCTAGTAAAATTTACTTATGGAAAGAATAACAGCTGAAGACAGCACTAACTATCAATATGTTGTGACTTAGATTTTCAGACACATTTGGGAATTACAAACTGCAGGGAGAGGGAGAAAAAAAACATATCATAAAAGTTTTAATGGGGAGGGTGTCATTTTTCATGGGAGGTGGGCAGAGTGCAAGACTCTAACATAAAGAAAAATAAATGATCGTGTATTTGATAAATGGAAAAGAGGACCAGATAAGGAAAAGGGAAACATTTTATTTTCCAATTCTGCCTGTGCTAAATAGTCTATTCCTTACCTCTAGACTTATAAAGAGAATAAAGCTGTAAATATTCTTCAAGTTTTAGCCAGCTTTGTTGGTAGACTGATCACTAAGAAGGGAAAACAAGAAATTAAGTGACCAGTATATCAAGTATAACTGTTAAGTCAACAAAATAAAATGTTGGAGCATAGACTACATAGAAAAGTCTACATTTATAAAAGTGCTCACTTTATAATTTTCTATTGTAATACTGGCTTTGCTAATACAATATTTAAGAAAAGTGTTTGATTTTCTTTCTCTTTTATTATATTCCTTATTTTCACATAACATAAATATTCAAGATTCCTAAATTAAGAAGTTTCTCATCACAGCACAGTAACTGCTCTTCATCAATACTCAGTCTTAATAGTTTGAAACATCCATTCACGGTGCTTTCAATATGTATCCATTCATTCATGACTCATTCAATCAGGTCAAGTATATGAATATGAAACCCACTGGAATGAAGCCATAGTAGAAGTTCAATATTTCTACTATGCAATAATTTCCAGCAGCAATGGAAACAGGCAAAAGAGGTTACTTTACAAGCCTAGAAGGAGGTATGCATTGGTGGGGAGAGAAGAGAATTAAAACATGCACTCAAAGTAATGATCACAGCATGCTAACATGACACCTAATATCCCACAGGGAAAAAAAACATTATATGCCTTCATAACACTACAGTGCATGATTAATAACTTTGTCTGTAAGTGTTCTCCTATACCAAGTTAAGTAATTTAAATCTAGAGTAATTTCAGATCTCAATGGCAAGCTTTGGCAAAGTCCCAAGGGCACTTTATATTACACTGAGTGGTAAAAGACTTCACAGAAAACTTTAATAATCTCAAGGCTGGAATTGAAGAATTTTAATATTTAGGACTTTAAAAACAAAACGAATGTAAATAGACATTCTAAGGTAAATAACCTCTTCTAAAACTGTTAATTATCTTAGCATTGTTTCTGCATCTGTTAGCATAATCAACATTTGATTTCATTTTTACAATATGATATATGAGGTCATTTATTTACTCATTATAAAAGCATTTAGTGTATAGGTACTATGGGCAAGTTTTTTGTCAGAAGAGATAAATATAAAAATTCATTAAATACTTCTTATGCTCTCAGGAACCACAGTCTACTCTATTTGTTTAAAATTTTGTAATCATCAGGGCTGTTCGCTCATATTCCAGACAAATAGTAGGATAGAACTTCTAAGATCCCTAGCAGTTAGGCATGGACATATGCCTTCCTCGCACTAATGATATGTAAGCTGAAATGTCTTGTGTTTTGTCTATGTGAAGACTGTTCCTTTACTCTTCACGTGGTAACAGATGAAGTTCCAAATGTGGATACTTCATCAACCTGGGGTCCTGATTAAAAACAATGTCAAGTAGAGTCCTCTGCCACCCAAGATGGCTATGAAATCTGAACAGGAAATAAATTAATATTTGCTGCTTTAAGCTTTCAGTTTTACTGTTGTCATTATTGTTACAGCATAATTGAATACACAAATTTTCTTTTGTAATCCTAGTTATTTGCATCTCAAGGATCCTCTAGGTAGTTCTATCCATGAGCTTTTCTGTATTCTGGATTCCTAGGTACCAAGCAGCATAACTAGAACCATATCCATACCTATATGAGGTAGAGAAAGAGAAGTAATAGGCTATTCCTGATGGAGAGAGACTGGGGTTACATGGAGAGTTGCTCCCTTGGGATCTGTTTGCAACTCTAGGGGAGACTGAACATGGAAAAAAGGCATGAAATAAATAGATATCAAAGAGAGTCTGAATCAGCAAAGAAAATAAAGGACAGAGAAGGGATTGAAAAAGTATTGCAACTGTGGGAGAGATTCAGAACTCCAAGTGGATGAAGAGTGAGAGGAAGTGGGTCCAGAGGAAATGAGGAAGCCTACTGTAAATTTTATACAATAGTATTATTAGTAGCAAATATCAGCTAACATTTATTGAGCATTTACTATGTGCTAGATATTTTGCTAAATACTTTTCACACTTAGCCTCATTTAACCCTCATAACAACCTTAACGAAATATTGATTAATACTATTATTTCTGCTACTTTAAAAATGAGTGAGCTGAAGGTCAGAAAATTTCAATAATTTTCCTGAAACCAGAGAGTTATTAGGAGAAGCTAGGATTCAAATCATTTCAGTGTGTATCTAGAGTCAGTACTTACATAACTGCCAGTTATATTTCCTAAATTAAAACAACAAGGAAGAGATCAATGGACTTTCTTTTACTAGGGATTATAGCGAGACTTCAGTCTCTGCTTTTGCTTAAATTTGAGATTTCAGGAAGATTCTCATTCCCTTTTCATATTTCTCTCTCTAATTTAGTTCCTATGAGCTGCTTACACCAAATCTAACTCTACTGGTACTTGTGTAAAATAAAGCACTCAAAGATACAGAATTGTTTATAAGGAATTGTTGACTCATACCTACTCATCCTGAACCCCCAAATATTGATTCTGATAGCACCAGATAGGGGCCATCATATTCTGGGACCTTTTATGACTTGAAAGTATAAGGAAAAGGAAAAAAAATTGCTTAAAGGCTGAACTTACTCTGTGAAGGAGAAGTATGTACATTTTACCTCTTTATTCCTAAATAATAATTTTTTTACTTTAACATTTCTGATATTGGTTCCTATTTTTGTTGCCATTAGGCTTAATTTCCCTCAGCTAGTCTAGCAGGAGTAATAGTTTGAATGCTTGCCTAGTGATTTTTGAAATTCTATTTTGCTTCTGACAATTATTACAAAGCCTTAACTTTGTAAAATTTTAATAGTTTTTAATATTGATTATTTTAAAAATTGATTTCTCTGGAAGATATTACTTCTCAAATATCCCTCCATCCCCCAGAAGCACAAACATTGGATAGGACCTAGTCATTAAATGCCTTCAATATGTGGAATATCCATGCTTTGCAAAATGTTTTCTGCAGCTACCTAAAATTCCCTTTTTGTTTTTTTGTTGACTCCGTTGTTCAGCAGCAGAAAGAATTTCTTAGTTTGGTATAAAGGAAAGAACTGCTGGATTGACATGAAAAGCTACTGATTCTATGTTACTCCTATATTTCACTGATAATCTGTGTTCTATTCTATGATTTCACAGCCCAAAGTTTTGCTTTGTAATTATGTAAGGCTAGTTATGTGTTTGAGATACTTAATCATGGTTTACAGCAGGGACAGCAAATGGGGTTCATTAACTGAGCCACTATTGCACATTTGAGAGTGATTACTTATCCCGGGCTCAAGAGAAAAATGAGTGGAAAAATGTATTATTATGTATAACATGTACCGTGGTTGTAGGAGGAGGTAAGACAACCTGAATATATTATTATTTCTCAGGCTTTCCATATATGAGAATATTAACATAAAGAAATTCCAATTGTCTTAATTTTTGTTGTACACCTCACTTTTATATTAACAGAATTTAAAGTTATATATTATATATGCTCATCTTGTAATGTAGTTTGAAATTCGAGCTTCACAATTAAAAACAAGCAAAGGTTAAAAAAAAATTCTTATACTTCTAGGAAAAATCGAATTCTAGGAAATGTTGGGTCAAATGTCTGCATCAGTCTCTGGCCATGCTTACTGCTGTCAACGGAGAGTGTCAAAGACAATTATCATCCTAGTGAAGGAGGCTGACTCCTGTCTCATTTGTCAGCGACAGCAGAATATGACGTACAAACTTCTCCAAGTCCAGAAAAAGAAAAAAAAAAGAAATGTCCATTTGACAGGCACATAAAATCCTCATCAATAACAAGAGTGGCAGCAGGGCAGGGGTGGGATGGTTATCTGCCTTCTCCTACTATTGATTTACCTCCTTCTGATCTCAACTTAGACATATCATCTCCCTTTTGGGGAGTAATCTTTTCACTTCTGTATTTTCATTCTCCCTGAACATTCTCATTAACATTGATGCTAGGTCTTGTTGTGAAACTATTATGTTTTACATTTTTTCAGTGGGTGATAAGCAGTATAAGCCCATGCAAAGCCAATACAGTCTGTTGTAGGCTCTTAGATGGAAATCATTAATGAAATTATTATTAAATCTATTTGAAAAATACACTAAAATTTGCTATGGATATCTTTTGATTATTGTTTTCTTTTTCTTTTGGAATAAAACAAATACATGCTGATTAATTCTTTTAATTCATAAATGCTGTTCTCAATGAACTCATTAATGAGTACCTGGAAGCTCTGAAATGATAAATATAAAATGATCTTAGTGAGAAGCAAACAATTGTTCAGTATTGAAAACATCACAAAGGAATATTTTATTTGGTCTATAATTGAGAATAATCTTTCAGCAAAGCAGGAAGTTTAGACACTTCTCTGGGAAATCATTTGCTTTGAAAGACTTCATTTTTAGCGCATGTTTCATATACTTCTAGCCACCAATATGATCAAATTGGGGTTTGAATATGAGGTATATGACTTAGGGTTGTCCCTTAACATTTCTGAGTTTCACCTTTTACATTAGTCACTATGTATTTTACAAGGCTGTTGTGAGACTCAGAAGAATGTATGAATATAAAATAATGGGATGGATAGAGCCTGGTGGTTGACTGCATTCAGGTGGCCCTGCATTCATATTAAGTCCAGCTTTGACCTGGGACTTCCTGACTTACTAACTGCACAGCCTGGGCATGTTACTTAAAGTCTTGAAACCTTAGTTTCTTCACTTGTAAAGTGAGGATAATAATAGCACCTACCCTACTGGATCGGGTAGGATGTTTTGAGATAATGCATGTAAAATATTAAGCACAGTGCCATGTGCACAGTCTCTCAATCGATACTGGCTATTAACACTTTTGTTGTAGAAATCAAAATATGAAAGGTGTTACATTATTTTTCATTCATCTTTCAGCAGCCTTGGGAATGGCCAGCCTGATCCCAAGATGTTTTTCTTTTCATCATTTCTGCACACTGATCTTTCAGAGCTCCACTTCCTTGTTGTCAGTTTTTTTTTTTTTCAGGATTTTCAGTGACCTCCCTATACCCTCACCTCCATGTGCCTAACACATTATGTCTAAGCTCTTGGAGACAGAGTTACACGTTGTTTCAGTGACCTTGGTACGGTCTTGTGTTCAAATAACAACTACATCAAGAATTAGCCTCTGGAAATACATTTACTCCCTTTGCATCTCATTTTTTTCATATGCAAAAGAAAAACAATGCTAGTACCTACCCTGTACATCCTTTACACATGGAATGAGATAATAAATCCCTTAACATGGTATTTGGTACATAGTACATGTTTGGTAAAAGCTAGCCAATTGTATTCTTATTGCTAATCAGCTGCATTTTTAGAAAGTTCTTAAATGTCTCCGAAGGTTGCCTATCACTCACATCTACTCTTTGGTTTTCTAGTTATCCTATGGAATACCATTGAGTTTTAAATGCCTTTTTAGATTGAATAGTTCTTCAAAAATTGTTTCCTAATAAAAATTTTCAAACATCATCATATATTTTGCTTTAACTATGAACAAAATACAACTTATATTAATTAAAATAGAGTTTTCTCTCCAATGATCTCTGATATTTTCAAAAGATAAATATTTATCTTCCAGTCAAAAATAGAGATTCTCATCAGCAATAATCTACAGAGAAATATTGATGGAAAACTATAGGAGACTTTGTGAACTCTGTTTAGAGCAGAAATATTGTTCATACATGTGTTACCTCTGCATTTTAACACCTTTTATAGGCAGTTATATTTAGAACACTTATAGCAAAACCAGGGAAGATTTTTAGAAATAAATTGCAAGCAACTTGCACCAACTGCATATATTCCCTAGTTCATGGAGGACCTCAGCTGGAAATAATCTATTTTTGAGTCATTTTTCAATTTCTACAAATTTCTAAACCACAATTGTGACAATTATCTGTTGAAAATGATGATTAAAGTGAAGAGGAAATATAGGGACCTACGATTATTCATGAAAATTTATTTTTTGTGTGCTTAATTACTGTTTCATAGCTCCCTTAGAGAACAGCAGGGATATTCTTATAATACACAGTCTCGTGGAGATCCACCGTGTGTTTTCTTTGCATTTTCATTTCAAAACGCCAGGAACAGGGTGAGACAAGTGAGTTACCTAGGGTGCAAAATTTAAGGAGAAATGGCCCTCCTCTGGTCTTATGGAATTAAAACTGATTTAGTGTGAATGGTCATTGGTGAAATCTAACTGGTAGACATATTGGCCTCTCCTCTGGGGGCAGCTAATTTATACAGATATAAATCTGTATCTTCTTCAAGCTTTGGTTAAATTTATGTTACTAAATTTAAGAACTAACAGAGTTGCCCTGAAAATGCCATCTCCCTACCCCCCAACTTTATATACCTCTCAGGATGGATATGTAGCAGTTAATGGGTGCTAGTCATCCTTCAAAATTTTATGCATATTTTGACTCACTTAATTTTCACAACAGCCCTAGGGGTTAATAAGCACAATTATCAACCCCTTTTCAAGATGAGGTACTCAGGGTAAGTAACTTCCCAAGGTTATGTGGTCCATAAAAAGCAGAGTTATGATGTAAATCCAGACAGGCTAGTTCTGGCTGGCATCTATGCTCTGTTTCTTCTTAAAATACAGCTTTAAGACAATCTGTTGGGGTTTTACACTAGGTATTAATGTTGATCTCAGTATTTTTAGCTGCATGTTTGTTTTATAAATTGAATTTTGTGAATATTGCTTTTACTTTGCTACTTCTCCTTCCCCCACCCCTTTTCCCTCTGTTTGAGTGTTTATTCCACCCTTGCTTGGACCTCATGTGAAAAATTTTTATTTAACTATGTTGAAGTGAATCCCATTTCAGGAGTTCAAATTTTTTCCTGGAGTACTTTTTCTATGTTTTATTTTTGCTTGAAACTTCAAAAGAAGTTGAAAGCAAGCACTTCTTAGAAATCGCTCATACATAAAAAGCCAGACAGGGTAGTTTAGAGTTTTTGAAAAGATTTGCACTATGAAACTTTTAACTATATCTGGACCAGGGAAGTATGCCAAGCTCTGAATTTTCTTGGAAATTTTTCTTCGATTACACTTATTTGGGAACTACAATGAAAATGTTCTTAGGATTAATTCATAATCTTTCCAGATTTTCTTGAAAGCAAGGGGAAAGTATTAGTAGCACATTACAGTAACTCATAAAATGTCCTCCCATATGTTTATTCATTAATTCAACCAACACATTTATATAAACAAGTAAGAGTTTGAATTTTGGCTCATCACTTAGCAGCTGTATGATCTTGGACAAGTTGCTTAATTATTTAAGTTTCTATAAAATAAGAATACAAATAATACCTCTCTTCAAAGCATACCTGGTCATTTAGTGAGGAAATGCATACAAAGCACATGGCAGGAGGCTCAGTGTGTGGTAAGTTACTAAAATTTGTCCTCTCACCTCTTATATCTTTCTCTTCTAATTTGCTCAGAATTTTACTGCTGTATAAATAATATTGTCACAAAGTCCATGCATAATTGTAGTAGGTATCTATTGTTGCATAAGTAATAGTACTCAAACTTCACTTTAAACACAACAAAAATTTATTATTCACACATCTTCTGAAGGTCAGGTATCTGTGAGGATTTTTGCTGTGTGGTTATATTCAAGGTCTCTCATGAGGCTGCAGTCAAACTGTTCAGTGGGGCTATAATAACTGAAAATTTGACTGTGACTGGAAGTTCTCCTTCTAAGCTTACTCATGTAGTTATTGGCAGGAAGCTTCAGTCCTTCATTATCTTTATAGAGCTACTCCTGAAATGGCTTCCCCAAGAATGAATGACAGGAAAGGAAGACAGAGAAAGAGAGAATAAGACAGAAAACACAGTATGCTTTATAACTTAATCCAAAGTGGCATACATCCATCTGAATTACTCTGCTGGTCACACAGACAAACTCGTACAATATGGAAGGGTACTACAAAAGTGTGCAAATACCAGTAAGTGGAATCACTGTGGGCTATCTTGGAGGATGGTTATTATAATCAGTTCCCCTATTAACAAAACTTCAAAGCCTCCCTTGTTTTTCTGAGTTAAGTTGGAATTTTTTATTCTTGTTTTTCATCACTTTGACAAAGGTCCTTGGTACCATTTCCCCTCTCCTCCTACACTACTACCTGTATTCCATGACTCTATTCTATACGTTGCATGTTGGTTCTTAAGCATACCATCCATACCACACAGCTTCATGATTTTGCTTACTACATGTTTTTCTGCTAAACTTCACTATACCCTCTTTCCTAGGAATTTATACTCTTTCTACTATTCAAAGTCCATTCTAAACCCCATGCTCACTATGAAAATTTTCTTATTCTTACAATGGATAGCTTCTCTTTTGTTGAATCCTGAATGCTCTCCCTATAAACTTGAATGACAATTATCTTATAATGGCTAATATTATATTTATATTCTACTCTAATCCTCATAAATTGATGAGGTGAAAACATGAGACCCACTCATCTCTTTGAAACCCCTTAAGTTGCTGGCACAGAGTCTAGTAGATATAATGTGCACATCAAATATTTGTTCTAGTTAAACTGTATCACAATGTATGCTGGTGTGTAAAGAGTAATAAATGAAGGGAAGTGGCATGATTTTCAGTGTGATTGAATTTTTCTAACTGTTGTCAATTCCCTTTACTTTTGCCAACAGGTAGCAGACTCATTAGGTTAATTTTAAAGATGTGGATTTGGTTATAATTTTGAATGGACATCAGCACATTTTATTGTGAATAATTATGTTAAAGTGTCATTTAGTGGTATGTACTTAGGCAGAGAAATGTTCATTGAATGCAGGGAAGAGCAGATAATAGCATTAATTCTCTTCTTTTTATTCTACTAACATATTCTCTAAGTGTGGCTGTTGATAGGAAAACAATATCAATATATTGAAAAAATTCCCCTTTTTTAAGACTGTCCTATTGGAAGGAGACTCAAGCTCAAGTAAAATATTAGATAAATTTCATGTTCATAGTTGTTTTGTTGTTGTTGTTTTGCTTATTTTTTTACAAAAAAAAAGGCAAATGTAAAAACAAAAACAGATACAACTTTTGAGAACTGCTGAATTTTAATGAACCCATACTGTGGTAGGCATGTCAGGGTAAGTTTATCAGATATTGCATTCTGATTTTACACTTTCTGATTTTAATGCATTTATAATTGAATATGCATATAATAGACTATCCAATGTCATTTTATGCTTATCCCTAGAGGAAAACAATAGCAATAGATAGTATTAGGCAAATGCCTTATTTCATGCACTGCTTTAAGTTTACAGAATTTGGTCTCCAGTTTCAGGTAAATTTTAATAAAGCTATTATTACAGAGAAATATAGCTTAGGTATTTCAAAATATAATGTAGTGTACATTTCTTAAGCCTAAGCCTATGTCATCACTAAACTGAAAAGGAGAAAATAATTTTCATATCTAATGGAGGTTTATCTTCTTTATTTTATAGGATGCTTACAAGCTAGTGTGCACACTGTATTGTAGCATTAAAACAAAAATCTAGGATCTTCTTTCTCTATGCAATGCAGAGACTTGGCAATTTTTCCAAGAATGTTCTATATATGGCTGTTTCCTTCCTCTGATTGTTGAGTCACACTAAAATGGATGTTTTGGGTGATACATCGGTGGTATTTAAATTCAGTGAACATCAAAGTCTGTCTATCCTTCCTCTAGTAATGGGAGCTTCTTCTTTAAGCCAGACATTTTGCATATAATGTCTCATTTAATTTTGTTATCATAATACCTGCATAAGCAAGTGTAATTACAGCCACATCTAAAATAACAAAATTAAGTATTATATCCAATTATCAAAATTAAAAATAATATCCCACGTGGACAAAGGGACTAACATGATAGATACTAATGAAGAAGTGAAGAAAAGCAGCTGTTTCCTTAAGTATATTTAATTTAAATTGGTTTTGGAAGCACTTCATTGAAATTGAAACCTTCTTTGGAAATTTAACAAACAAAACCACTAAAGAATAGTATTTGGGGATTATAAATGGCTGGACTTTATTAATCTACTATTGTAAACAATAAAAATTAAAATGCATTTTTACTGTCATATTACAGATGATGAAACTGTGGTTTAGAGCAGCCGAACATTCCACCCCGGGGCACGTAGTTAATATTTGGCAGACATAGAATTAAAACCAATGTTCATGTGGCCTTCAGTCTTGTTCTCCTTTCTAACTATAATCTACTTCCTTCCTCTCATCAAATAATGTATTTCCCTTAACACAATGTTTTCAACTTTTAAAATACAATCCCAGCAGCAGTACAACTAAAACATTGATTTAAACTATAACTTTAGTAATACTGAAATATACAAATAAGAAAATGAAAGTCACTCATATATTTGCTATCTCTTATTTAAATAGATATATACTTTCAGATGTATAAACCTTTTTATTTATATAAAATTGAATTTATTTTAATAAATATAATTTTATATCTTTTTTTACTCATTAATTTTATTGTCAGCATTTCCCTGTGACATGTTTTGATTTTAGCTGATATTAAAAAATCTCTCTGAGGAGGTTAGAAAGAACTAGCATGCCTACCTTAGAACAAGAAACTAAAGCATATTGTTTGTTAAATGCCTAAATTCATACAGCTCCCTATTGGTAGAACCTCAACTGGAACCGAAGTCTCTTGAATACTAAACTTAATTTATTTCCAGTAGGCTACCCAGCTTTAGTTTAACTCGTTTTCAAATATATTTAGCCTAAATTGCCACCTCTGAGTTTTGTACTTTTTGATTTCAAAGATATTCTGTTAAAAATACCACTTGAGAGAGAAATCAATATGGCTGAGTAGGAAGACCCTGATAAAGGGACCAATCCAAAAATAAGATATAATACTTGTAAATATATATGTACCAACATAGGAACACCTAAACAGATATAGAAAATATTAAAAGACACAAAGAGAGAAATAGATAATATTATAATAAAAGTAGGGGACTTTAATACCCCATTTATATCAATGGACAGATCATCTAGACAGAAACCCAGTAAGAAAATATTGGCCTTAAGCAACACACTTGACTAGATGGAGTAAATATCTTCAGAATGTTGCATCCAAAAAAGCAGAATACACTATTTTTTCAAGTGCACATGGAACATTCTCCAGGAGAAATCATATGCTAGTCCATGAAACAAATTTAAGAAGATTGAAATCTAAGTAAATTTGAGAAGACTGACATCATATCAAGTATCTTTTTCAACAACAACAGTATGAGACTAGAAATTAACTACAAGTGAGGATCTCCAAAAAACGATAAACATTTGGAGTCTAAACAATATGCTACTAAGCAACCAATGGGTCAATGAAGATATCAGAGGAAATTAAAAAAAAATACCTTTAGACAAATGAAGATGGAAACATAACATTCCAAAATCTATGGGATGCAGCAAAAGCAGTTCTAAGAGGGAAGTTTATAGCAATAGAAGCCTACCTCAGGAAACAAGAAAAATTTCAAATAGACCTTAAACAAAATAAAAGCAAAAATAAACAAATGGGACTACATCAAACTACAGCAAAGGAAACAATCAACAAAACAAAAATGCCAACTACTGAATGGGAGAACATATTTACAAACAATACATCTGATATTGGGTTAATATCCAAAATATACAAAGAACTCATACAATTTAACATTAAAAAAGATTAAAATATGGGACAAATAGACATTTTTCGAAGGAGATATACAGATGGCCAACAGGCACATGAAAAGATGCTCAACATCACTAATCATCAGGGAAATGCAATTCAAAACCAAAATGATACATCACCTCACACCTGTCAGAATGGCTATCAACAAAAAGACAACAAATAACAAGTGTTGCTGGGGATGTGGAGAAAAGGAAATCCTCATGCACTGTCGTTGGGAATGTAAATTAGTGCAGGCACTATGAAAACATTATGGAGATACCTCAAAAACTTAAAAAATACTACCATAGGATCCAGCAATACCACTCCTGGGTATTTTTATCCAAAGAAAACAAAAAACACTAATTTGAAAACATATACACATACTTCTGTTCATTGCAGCATTACTTACAATAGCCTAGATATGCAAGCAACCTTAAGTGTCCATCAATAGATGAATGGATTAAGAAGATGTGGTGTATACATACACACACAGAGGAATAATACTCAGCTATGAAAAAGAATGAAATCTTGCCATTTGCAACAGCATTAATGGACCCAGAGTGTATTATGCTAAGTGAAATAAATCATACAGAGAAGGGACAAATACTGTATGATTTCACTTACATGTGGAACCTAAAAAACAAGGCAAATGAGCAAACATAACACAGTAGAAACTGAGTTATAGATACAGAGAACAAACAGGTGATTTCCAGAGGGAAGGGGGGTGGGGAAGAAAAGAAATTTTAAAAAATAAATAAAAGTTAAAAAGAATACAGAAAATAACAGCATGCTAGAAAGACGTACCTAGAGTATACATCAAAATTACAATTATATTTCAAAACAAATCACAGGCATATTAAAAATAATAAAAACATGAGCATATCACATAATAACTTCAGAAAAATAGGGGACGAAATGAACCAAAATTAAAATGAAATCAAGAAAATATTTTTTAAAGGTTTGAGAGAAATTGATAAGAATTAAAGATAGAAAAAGACATCCAACATATGGATAATAGGAGTTCCTGAAGAAGAAAAACAACTCCATAAAACAAACAAACAAAAAAACTAGAACTAAGCTAAAAATTTTTAAAGCTTTTCTTAAAAAGTTTCTATATATAGAATAATCACATCATGTACTTGACAACAGTAGTACAGAAAATCAATACTAACTATAATTCAAACTATTGGAATGTAAAATAAATGTTTTAGCTCACTAGCTGAAATAGCTAGTTATTTATAAGGAAAAATTAAATTATGATTAGTCTTTTTTAGAAGCAATGGTGTAGGTCAGATGACAATCAAGTGAATATTTAAAACGTTCAAGAGAAGGAAATGTAATAAAGCCCCTCTAAGGTTAAGTAATAAAAAATTTTGTAAAGAGAAGTCACAGAGTTTCTCTGTTACACAAACACAGGCACAAATATGTATGTGCAGAAATGGACAAACACATGCACACACACACATATACATACATCACATTAAAAACAGTGAACGGGGTATTTTAATGCTAAAATGGAACTGTTATTTGGGCACAGAATAACTTGGTTCTTTAAAAAAATCCAAATGCCAATTTTACTCCTTCTGTGTATTATCCATGTATCAATTTGCAATAAAGAATTTATAACTTAAGGAAGAAACTACTGGTAAAATTGGAACAATTTAATCTTTAAAAAGGATGATGATTAAAATGTATTGAAACCCATCAAATAGGATTAAATGCATGAGTTCATAATGATATTTTTAAAACTAATTTTAAAGATTATTAAGAACCAATTATTTATCTTGAAAACTGGTAAATAAATGACAGAGTCAAGCATTTATTTTCCCTTTCCTACATGAATTCAATACCACTGGGTAATCAAATAGTAGATTAGAATTTTCTCTTTACATTTCCTAATATGTGAGAAAGAGTTAGAATACCACTATTTAGCAACCCCAAATAAAAGAATGGATCTAGGCGTTGTATTTCAGTAGCAGCTAATGTTAAAAAAGGGACAACCAGACATTAGATGCCTCCTAATAAAAGAACACAATAATCTACCAAAAGGAATCAAATGTGAGCCTGGTCAAATTTATGGGTCTGGCTTCCAATTTGTAGAGAACAGAGGCACTTTCTCTGTAAAATTCCATAGGTCAAATGCTCTGGATTCTTCAACAGATAAAATTTAAGGGGAAAATTGGTTGAACGTGGAATGCGTAAACTAAAAGAGACTTAAAATATATAATAATAAACTATGAAAAAAACACAGGGTAGTGGTGATTTTAAAAGTCAGGTAATGATTACTTACTGGAAGAGGGAAGGACTGGGATGCATCTACTTGATAGGGCTTCTGTGGTGCCTAGTGAAGTTCAGCCTTTATAGGGTGGTGGTAACAAGAGTGTTCACATATTTCAATACTCATTAAGCTATACATTTACTTTTTGTGTGATTTTCTGTGTCTCTGTTTGGAGTCACAATAAGTTTTTTAAAAGTAAAAATGAAAATTACATTCTGTCCCAAGGCATTATAAATATTTATATATATACTTTTTCTCTCTTCAATGTTTACAGCTGCCTGGTTGACATTTTCTAAGAGATAAATAGAACTCATAACATAATATTAATAATAACAGTAATCACTAGCATTTATTGGTTACTCTATATACTTGGTATAGCTGTTCTCCAAACCCCCAACACCCCTATCACCAAACCTAGGGCATTCCTTCAGAGGAGAAGTCTTATAACCACAAATCTTACTCCCTTCGTTAGTTTCTAGCCACTCAAGAAGCTGAAAATTCCATCCTCTGATTCCTAAAGCTAAAATGACTGCAGCTTTTCGTTTTGAGTACAGCTGCCACCACCTCATCTCACTCCACCCACTCCTTCCATCCTAGACTGCCAAGTGTCTTCAGGCCAAAAGTTAAACCACAAGTATAAACTGGTGTAATTTCCCTCCTTCAGACTCAAGTTCCCTCCACTTTCTGTCTACTTTAAGTTTCCCTCCAGTACATTCAAATTGTTGCTTCCTTAACATTTTTCCTAGATTACATTGTTATCTGAGTCATGACTATTTCAATAGGGGCTACTCTTAAGAAAAGCCAGGAGATTTTTTTGGTGATTGAGTGACTTATTTCTCTGTTTCTAATCATGTGTTTTGAAGTCATTTAAATACCAGGTGACATTACACACTTGCCAAGAGAATAGTTCTGTAGAATAAACAATATCCTGACTTTGCCAAGAATATTTCTATAGGAAAAGAAGATGTTAATGATTTTGATAAAGAGGATGACACGTAGGTTCATCCAGAGTGTTTGCTTGCTAAATCATTTCAAACAGACCAATCAATAAATACTTTGATTTACTGGGGAAATTACTACTAGAAATAATTAAATGCATTTGGAACCAGAAGAGGAATTTGTACTACCACTTCCCATACTAAAAATAAGAAGACTTTAAAACATTATGAGTCATACTGTCTTAGAGCACAGAGTTTATATATTATAGGTGACAATAAACTGCTTTTGTGCTCATTGTTTCACTTTGTGTTTGCCAAAAATCTATCACATTTTTAATACAATAAATTATTCACTTATTTCCTTTATGTCCTTCTTTGATCAAACAAATACAAAATGGGGTGATATTTTTTTACTTTGAACCAAAGCATGTTATTTTAGTATTTTTCAACTTATTTTCTATAATTTTCAATAAATTCTATTTTTCTCTTCATTTAGTTGCCACCTAATCCTCAATATAGCAAGCCATTCATATCGTGAAAAGTCTAAAAATAAGTATTTTGGTTAGCATCAGAAATATCAGACACTGAAAGGAATATATGTGGCACAAAAATTAATAAAATAAATAGAATGATTAAAATGTAGCTTTCAGCAGGGTTTGACAATACATTGTTAGATGTTCATCCAACTCCATTACATTTTTCTTTTTCTGAGAACACAGAGAGGCTATGTTTCTTTTGTAGTTAAATCTAAGATTTTATTTGGGTTTTCCAAAAAGATATGGACAAAAATCACCTATCTTCTTTCAAACTTGGCCTTTCAAACATCCCTCATGATTGTTAAGTTCTTTCTTTACATTTCTCACCAAAATTTAGAGATATGTGTCCTTAATGATGGAGGTACTATAAGGTGAAATGTTAGTTATGAGTAACTATATGGAGAAATTTCCCACCCCCTCCCAGAACTAGCAGCCATGAACTAAATATCTATTATGAACAATACATAAACCTCTTTATGTGAAGCCAAAAAAATGATTGTTAATTTGTTTTCATACATGAGTCTAATGTATCCTGACCAATAGAGAAGAAATAACTTGGCAATATGCCAAATTGGGGGGATGTTCCCTCTGAAGATTTAACTAACTTGGTTGTTTTTAATTATATCTTTTTATTTTGAAAACCTATCTATCTTTATAAAGATCACAGTTGAGGGCTGTCACTTAGCACATGTTAACTTGGTGGATTGGATTTGCTTATTTTAGTCCATTTTCATGAATCTGCATTTCCAGGAAGAGACAGAATATCAAAAATTTTCCTGTTCTTAAGCCCTTATGTGACTAGCTGAGTTCAGTGAAGCTCAGTGCTTCTGGATTTCTGTTCTCTACAGACTTAAGCTTTTTAATATAGGTTGTTGTTTTGAATAACATTTCTGCATAATAAATCATCCCAAGCTTCGCTGTGTAAAATAAAAAAAAATGCATTTGTCCTTGGCTTCTGTTGGTTAAGAATTTAGAAAGGGCAAAGAGGAAGCACCTTTTTTCTACCCCAAGATTCCTCTTCTGAGAAGGCTCAAAGCTGAAGGTGACTCAATACCTTGAGTCTGAAGTCATGTAAAGACTTTTTTATTTATTTTTATTTATTTTATTTACTTTTTTATTTACTTTATATATCTGGCATCAAAACTATGAGGACTCAAAGACTAGGACTGCCAACCACAGAAGCTACTATACCTGACCTCTCTATGTGGATCAGCTTTCTCACAATATAATCACCTTGGGTTAGACAGAAGTCTTACATGGCAGCTCAGGGCCTCAATCACCACCGGTGTTCTAGCAAACAAGGTGAAAAATAGATCAACTTTTATGACTTAGCCATGCACTGCCACACTTGCCACATTCTATTGGTTGCAAGCGAATCACAGCCCACTTAGAATCAAGGAAAAGGGGCACTGACCCCATCTCTGAAAGGGAGGATATCAAGAAACTTGTGACCATTTATTTAAAAACTGTCATAGTTCGGAACCCCATGGGTTTCTTGAAGCATATGAATCACCTGAAATCATATGTAAAATGTTTTACGTATATGTATTTTCATTTTTGAGTGGGTCTAAAATTTTCATCTTAGAAGTTGACATAAGAATAACTACAGCTCAAGTATTATTTTTGTGGCTGCCTATGTAGTTATGATATTATTTAAACAGAGATATTTTGCTCATACCCATTTAGTACATGAAACATTTAAAGTAGTTCCCTGAAAAACATTTAAAGTAGTTCTGCAATGGTATGGAGATATAAATGGCCTCAAATTAAAATGCAAATAAATGTAATGGAAGAGGAAATTCTTCAGAGAGTTTACTCATCAGAACCTAGCCAAAGATGTTAGCATGCAAGCTATATATAAAATACCTGGATTATCTTATTTTTTCATGCTATAGCTGGTGCTTTATTGTTTTATTGTTGTTGACATAACTCAGAGACAATTTTTCTTTGCAAGTCAGGACACCACACTTGACGAAAATTTTTCACCAGACTAAAATACATTTACATTTCAACAGATGTCACTAATATTTTTGGAGATTAGGTAGTATCTCTCTTTCTATCTGATTTTTTTTAAAGCTACAAAAACACTGATAGATATCTTACATATACTGTTAACCAGGGTTGCTTTGCTTTTTTAAAAACACTTTTTGACTAAGACACAGAGCAAATTGGTAATAGATACTGAATAATTCCCTGCAGCTATCATGTTCATAATCTAGCAATTTTTATTTCCTCTTGATAGGAATAGGAAGCATGGTTGTACAGAGAGAAATAGGATATTGTGTACTTAACAAAATGGACTAGGTCTGTGAAGCCATTCACCTTCTACTCACCTCTCAAAGCCTTTTCAAGCATACTGACTTAATTCTGAAGTGCCTACACTTGGGCTTGATATCAAAATTAGCAAATAAACTAATAAAGTGGTAACAGCAGTAAATATGTGCCCACATCACACTTTTAAACTTAGATATATAGATATGTTTGCTTCTAATTGTTAGGATCAGGAGAGCCTCTTAGAGAATAATGGCACTGAGCTCACAAAGGCAGGCAGTATTGCACAGATAAATATGAGATGGGGAAAGAGTACTGCAGGGAGAGTGCAAGGATGGATGAAGGCAAGGAAGTAGGAGAGACAGGCTTGTCTGGGGTATAGAGAACTGCAGGAAAGTAGTTGTAGACACAACAGATAGGTTGAGATCATACTATTTAAGTTCTTGAATGTGGAACCACTGTCTATTTTGGCTTGGGGAATTATACTATTGAAACTGTGTGTTAAGAATATTAGCCTTGGGCTTCCCTGGTGGCGCAGTGGTTGAGAGTCCGCCTGCCGATGCAGGGGACACGGGTTCGTGCCCCGGCCCCGGAAGATCCCACATGCAGTGGAGCGGCTAGGCCCGTGAGCCATGACCACTGAGCCTGTGCGTCCGGAGCCTGTGCTCCGCAACGGGAGAGGCCACAACAGTGAGAGGCCCACGTACCACAGAAAAAAAAAAAAAAAAAGAATATTAGCCTTGAAAGAGTTTGCATTAAAGTGAAGTGTGGGAGGACTTGAAGCCCAGTAATGACACTAAAAACTATGAAAGCTGATTCCTTTCCAAAGATCTTAGTCAGATACTATCTCTCCAAATTACCCAAATACTAAAGTACATTTGAGTTATTTGAGAAAATATGTACAAATAGTTATTTTCCTCCCCATTCTATGAAGGAAAGAACACATCTAGTCCTTTGTTTGGTAATATCTTTTAAAGATTTGTTGTCCATATTATATATGTATGCATGTATATATTTATTGAATTTCTGTTTAGCTACATAAATTGCCAAAGGGAAGATTTAGAATTCATCCTTCTAAATAATCATCTAATCAGCAGCTTGCAAAGACGGGCTGCTGGAGTACAGTGAATTCTCACAAAATCAGAAGGGAAAAGGGAATAAAATAGTAATAGAAAATAAAATAATAAAATCAGAAACAGAAGTACTGATTAAGAGTGAGTAAACCTTAAAACCTAATGTGCTAGAAAGTGAGGCATGGATTCATATGGAAATATTAGGGTCAGTGGTAAAATATGAAAAAAATGCTCTAGAAAGCTTTGAAGGAGGCAAATAGGATTTGAGATAATACTTGTACTGAGAAATTTGACTTTGGCCTTAGAATTGAATCTTACCTCAGCC
Source organism: Mesoplodon mirus (assembly GCF_964341445.2). Taxonomy (NCBI): domain Eukaryota; kingdom Metazoa; phylum Chordata; class Mammalia; order Artiodactyla; family Ziphiidae; genus Mesoplodon; species Mesoplodon mirus. The sequence goes on from NC_138977.1 coordinate 187,023,860, forward strand.
ATATTAGACTGCTTTTTGCTGCTGATGACCAGTTTGAAGATCATGGCCTTTAACTCATAGTCACACTTGTAAATATGATGCTTATTTCCACATAGTAGGGTATTCCCACTGTACAAAGGGAGATAGAATCAAACTGTGCATAACTTAAGTGTAGCCTAACATTACATTTTAAAGCTAAAGGAATGAAGAGAAGAAAATGTTGATGGTAATCTAACGAGCTAGATATGATCACAAAGGGTGTCATTATGCAGAAGTTAATTTGATCTGCTAGGTACCATTTCTAGTAAGCAAGCATGAATTACAATTAGAAATAAAAGTAAAAATAGAAGTTGCATCTTCTCAAAAGATCCATCAGGCTATAGGGAACTGAGATGATAGAAAGATTCTAGACTTAGAAATCACTAATAAATAAACAGTTTTGGGTTTTTAACAAGATGTAAGATACAAGACTGAACATTTTAATGTGCTTAAATCATTTAGTCAATAACAACTCTACAATGTAGGTGCTGCTATCATTAATTATCCCCATTTATAAAAGGTCTGATTAGAGTTAAGAAACGTGACTGAAGTCTCACAGCTAGTAAGTATTTGTGGTAGGATCAGAACCCAGACGGTATAACACTTAACTACTGTCACCATAATTTACTGAAAATTCAAAAATTTGGGATGGGCTTCCCTGGTGGTGCAGTGATTGAGAGTCTGCCTGCCAATGCAGGGGACACGGGTTTGTGCCCCGGTCTGGGAGGATCCCACGTGCCGCGGAGTGGCTGGGCCCGTGAGTCATGGCTGCCGAGCCTGCACGTCCGGAACCTGTGCTCTGCAACTGGAGAGGCCACAACAGTGAGAGGCCTGCGTACCGGGGAAAAAAAAAATCCAAAAGGGAGGGGATATGGGGATATGTGTATACGTATGGCTGATTCACTTTGTTATACAACAGAAGCTAACACACCGTTGTAGAGCAATTATACTCCAATAAAGATGTTGAAAAAAAAACTAACAATAAAGAAATGATGAAATATCTTCTAGAATATTATGATGGCATTAAATATGCTTTTTAAGAGTACTTAAACACATGAAAAATCAGCGTTTCTAACAAGTATTTTAAAATCTTAATATAAATTTATGTGTGCATTTAAAACTAACTGATAATTAAGAAAAGTTTATTCATACACAAAACTAAAAAGAATAATGCCAGGAGGTGGTGGGAATACAGTAATTTTCATTCTTATCTTTAGAGTTATATAAAACCATATATGTAAATATGTATTTTATATAATAGAATATATTACACATTATAAGTAATTATAATTTTATGCAATATACTTACATATATTAAAGATAATTATCATCTAGTCTTCATAATGAAAAAGTAATAAATGTTATAAACATACAGCACACAGTACATGGTGCCCAGGACTCAGAATGGTATACTAAATTAGTCAGCATTTCTCATCATCACACCAAGATGCCATTTTTTGCCAAATGCCTACCTCAATTTGATATGACTGAGTGGTTTATGAGCTCACTCTTTTCCAAGTAACTGATTAGTTTTCTTAGAAAACTCTCTGACTTTGTTAAATTTGAGGGTTTAAGTTGCAAAAGAGTTTGTGGGTTAGGCAAAGACTGCTCTCTAATCCTCCCCTACTAAGAGACAGTATTTGAATTAGATTCAGAGTAAGCTCTGAGGCATGTATAAAAATGAGCTCTTATTGAATTAGAAATATGAAAATAGGTTTTCCCCACACATACATTTGTGTTGAGAAAAGGCTAAGATGAAATGGAAAGCTGCATTTAAGTACTGAATTGTTTACATATATATATATATATATATATATATATATATATGGCTCTTTCTAAGAAGAGCAAAACGTGTAAATGATATATATGCATAGAAACTTGAAAACAAACACAATTTGTAAACTTGTGGCCCAGCCACTCCGCGGCACATGGGATCCTCCCAGACCGGGGCACGAACCCGTGTCCCCTGCATCGGCAGGTGGACTCTCAACCACTGCGCCACCAGGGAAGCCCTGGATATTTTTTGTATCCAAGAATCTTACTATAAGTACTGCTGTAACAAATAATCATGTATGTACATATTTGTGTGAAATTCTGATTATTTTTTAACATATACTGTTAGAATAGTCTTGCATTTTAAATTATATGTTTCACCTATAAGAACATTTAAAATTATTTATTTTAATAAAAATTATTTTATTGATATTTAAAGGAAATTTAATACTTTGATTCAACTCAAAATGGATATACATTTTTCCAATTAAATTTAAAAATTATATTTCACATTATAAAAATGTTGAGGTAGGGAATGTTTATGATGAAAACCAATATTACCTATTATAATAGCCAACCCCCTTTCCACCCCAAGTTTAATAATTTTAATCACTTCTGGTTTTAATTACTTTAATCATTAGAGAAATATAATGGTTGCATCTAACATACTAAAATAATATACTTATTCAATATTTTTTTTTAAATCTATGAAAGTCAGGCATCAGATTTTATAATTTGTTATGACATGATGATTCAGTTTGCTTATATTCTCCTGGTCTCCCTTTCACATGCTCACCCTGCTTTTGGTAGTTCATTGTTATTTTTTCTTCTTTGAACAATTATGGATATAAATAATGCACTTAAGTCTCTATTTCTTGTTCCATCCATTTTACCTGGTGCCTTGACATCTCTTTATACAAGATGAAGAGACATGCCTCTTAAATTGCCTTCCACAATTTTACCTTTAATCACTTGTACTTTTAATTGTACACTTGTACTTTTAACTCACACTTTCTCTGTGCTTTCTCTAGATTGTTGCTAAAAACTGAAAATTCAATTAATAACATTTATATTATTATGAGTAGACAACCAGATGGATACATGAGGAAAAAAGTGTAAGAAACATATAAAAGGTTGTCTAATGTCTGACACATAGATGTTCCACATAGGGATGAGAGATGGAGAGATTGGCTGGGTCACTCAATGTCTGGCAAAATATACAATAAAAAAGACCAAATCTAAGAATTTCAAAATAAGAGGGAAAAGTAACTTATAAAGGGATGAAAATCAGACTGATACCAAATTTCTTATAAACAAAACAAGATGCTTAAAGACAATGGAATGACCTGTCTGATTTCCTGTAGGAAAAAAAAAGAAAGAAAAAAGGTGATTTTCAACCTAGAAATGCATTTCCAATTAATTTTAGGGTCAAATATAGTTGTTTTCAGCCATGGAAGTACTCAGAAATTTTTACTTACTATTCATCTATTCTTATACAGTTATTTAAGGATATGCTCCAAAAACAAGGGAATTAAACTAGTAAATAGAGAACAAAGTGAAAAAACTAAGTTGAACAATTAATTCCCAGAGAACCTAAACAATTATCATTCTGTGAATTTCCTTCATTACTCTCAGCATTTGGATTAAACTTTTCCTTGATTACATTTTAGAATCAAAGAATCTGTTAACCCAAATATTGAGTAATTGATCCAGATTGGATCTAGAGGACAGAGGGCTCCAACAGGGGAGAAAAATGAGGGAAAAGAAATCCAAATGTTTCAACAGTCTTGTTGAGAATATGGAATCGGCACTACAGTTCAAGGAATAATGACACACTCATATTTAATGGAAGAATCTAAAGAATACTAATACCAGTGAACACACCCGGGTGATAAGGAAGAGGGAAAGTACTTAAGAATGAAATTCAAATGATTAGAGATGCATCAATAGACTGATTAGGAATAGAGTAGCTACCATAAAAAGGACCAGAGTCAGCACTGTTTTAAGTTATATATAGACAAAATGTCCACGTGAATTTTGATTAACAACAGAAATTGAAAACCATTAATTCTGACAATGTAATAATATTGTGATAAAAGTTTTCTGGCAAGAAGAATAAAAATATTGTGCAATCATGATGTAGCTATGTTCTCTTGTCAGTTCTCCCCTCTAGGTAGAAATACTCACAAAGAGTTCTGGTTATGAGACAGGTGCTGTTCACCTGTCAAGTTGACTGGTCAGTGGAACTTGTTTTCTTTAGGGAAAGAGTATAGAGAGAAGCCTATTAGGATGGGCAGCCTCCAAGAGAACACACTGATACAGGCCTTAAGAAATCTTAATTCCTCTCAGTCAATTTGTTTAATTTCTATAGAGGAACAACCACAGTTTGCTTTTGTTTTTGTTTTGTTTTTGTCTGGGTGCAAAACAAAGTGTCTGGTCAACTGGTCAGTCTCCTTATCTGGTGGTGGAAGGAAGTGTGTTGGTATAGGTGTTCCACACATATTTTAAGCAATCCGTATACTCTTGGCCTCCCTTCCATGCATAATCTTACATTTGCCTCTCCAGGAGTCTGCTAGAAGAATGAGCCTCTCCTCTCATGTCCAACTCCACAGAGATCCTTCACTGGGGCTTCCTTTCTCTGATTCATCAACATGCTTAACATGCTTCCATGTACTGTCTGCCTTCCAAAAGGCTAAAAGCTTTCACATACTAATAAATTTCTCCTTTTTTTCTACACAATTTTTTTTATTTAGTCTTCTTTGTAAAACTTTTCTCTCACTGTTAATTGTTTCTCAGGAGGGAAGAATAGTGAAAACCTATGCTCAGCTATCCTCAAATACAAGTCCCAGCAAATATTAAGTTGGACGGTTATATGTTGTGTATACAGTGGTGTGAAATGGAGAATTAAAACTTTCAAATTGTTCACATGGTAATCCTGGATAAAGCCCAAGGAATCTGGTAATATTTTCATCAGCTTAAATAAATAACAAATATGTAATATGTTAGGCCTTTTTCTCTGTTTTCCTTTTTTTTGTTCACTTTACAACATTTACATTATTCTGTATGTATATACAACTACTATGGGGAAAATGCATTAATTCAGAAAATATTTATTAAACATCTACTAAGCACCAGGCACAATTCTAGGCTCCTGAGATAAAAGAGTGAACAAAATACAAAAAAACCTCCCTTTCTGGAGTTTCCATCTAGTAAAGGAGACAGACAATAAGGTGAGTATAAAAAGTATATGTTATGATGAATACTAGAAATATGAAATATTTTTAATTAAAAAAATATTTTTAATTAAATATAAAATATTTTTAATTGGTACAGCCATTATGGAAAACCCACACTGTTCTCCATAGTGGCTGTATCAATTTACATTCCCACAGTGTAAGAGGGTTCCCTTTCTCCACATCCTCTCCAGTACTTGTTACTGCCTCTGTCTTTTTGCCAATTTGCCAATAGCCATTCTAACAGGCATGAGATGATATTTCATTGTGGTTTTGATTTACATTTCCCAGATGATTAGTGATGTTGAGCTCCTTTTCATGTACCTGTTGGCTATTTGTATAGACATGGAAACAACCTAAGTGTCTATCAATGAATGAATGGATAGAGAATATATATATATATATATATATATATATATATATATATAATGGAATATTATTGAGCAATAAAAAAGATGAAGATACTGCCATTTGTGGCAACATGGAAACTTGAGGGCATTATGCTAAATGAAATAAGACAAACAGAGGAAGACAAATACTGTATAATCTCACTTATGTGTGGAATCTAAAAATCCCAAACTCTTAGAAACAGAGTATAGATTGGAGGTTGCCAGGGGCAGGGGTTGAAAAAATGGGTGAAGGTGGTGAAAGGATACAGACTTACAGTTATAAGATGAATAAATTCTGGGGATCTAATGTGCAACATGATGACTATAGCCCACAATACCATATGTATACTTGAAAATATTCAACACGTTTGCACAGTACATTGTGTTAAGCAACTTACCTGGATCATCTAATTCAGCCCTCTGCAGTAGGTATTACTGTATTAACCACATTTTATAGATAAGGAAAGTGAGATATAGAGATTATAAATTGGTTACATAAGAGTTAGAGATGGGATTAAAGTCCAGGCTGCACAGCCTACAGTCCACATTTTAACATGCTATATTTATATTTCCTAATGTTTCCTGGAGGACTCAGATCAGGCTTTACAGAAGAGGGGACATTTTAGCTAATTATGAAGTGACAATCTGGAGGATTACAGAAGGGCTTCTAGGTAAAGAGAAGGTGAGTTGCAAAGATGCAACATTCAAAATTTCAGTGTGTGTATCATAATTTACAAATGCTTAGAGAGCAATAATATAGAATTAGAGAGAGGGCTTACAGGAAGCATAGCTTCAGTGGTAGTTAGGAGACTGTCTAATTATACAGAAAACATTCTACCTTCCCATATCAACCTGTTTTTTCCACATGGCCTCAAGCTAACCTACATTAAAGTGAGAGAAAAAGAATAAGCAACAAATAAAAGAAAATGACCTTCCAGTGGCTAAACTATGTCTAAAGGCGATCTTTGACTTGAGTCTTTGAACATGGAAATGATTAAAGCAAACTGACCACAAAGTCAACTTAGATTTGAGGAGCTTGTCTTTACAAATAAAACAACTGCCCCCAACCCCTGCCAATTATGTGATTACTTAGTTCCTAAATCAATTCACAGGCCCCCAAACTTATGCTAGCAGAAAAACCATATACATAAGTTTGCAGTCTACAGTAAAGGCCTGTTCTCAAATGATATCACATGTGACTATGAGAAATAGAAAAATAATAATAATTGCCTGCCCAAAAGCTAAAGCCAGGTCCACAGAGCAGTGTTGCCAGATTTAAAAATGCAGATCTCCCAATTTAATCTGAAATTCAAATTCAACTGAGCACCCTGTATTTAATCTGGCAACTCAACCACAGAGGTCAGTGGGGAAAGGGAGTTTATCCCAGAGAGAAAGCCAGCAGCTGCCACATGTATAAATCAAGGTCTATGGCCAGAGCATAAAATATACTCAGTTCCTACCCAAGAATATTTAATAATTGCTATACACAAAGACTCCTGTATATTTGCCTTCCTTCCTTTTAGGATTATGAGTTTTTCTCAGTTTTCATGTTCTGACTCAATCATTATTTACTAAGTATGAGCATAAAGGATGCAACTTGTCTTTTTATTTCTTGATGGTCAATTCATGAAGGGCCATATCTTGACCTAATGAAGCAAATGACACATCCTCTCCAAATCCTAGGCTTTGAGTGATATATAATAACTGATGGAATTTATGGTTGTCTCCATTAGAGATAGGGTGTAAGTGGTCTGTAGTGAGAGAAAATGCTTGTGTGCAGTTGATGATCAATGAGGAGTCTCCATTTTACATATATTTATTTAAAAGAAAAACTTCTTAGTGTGCATGTGAGCTCTTAGATAAAGACTTTCTCAGCCTCCTTTACAGATAGGTGACTCTGTGACCTAGTTGTATCCAATGGAATATGTTCAGAAGTTATGTGTGCAATATCCAGATTATGTCCTCTAAAGAAAAGAACCATGTTCTTCTTTCCATTTATCTGCCCCCCTTTTGACTGGAAGGCCAATTTGAAGGTAGAAGTTGAAACAGTCTTATTGGAACACAAAATAAAGGTAGCATATTGAGAATGTGAGAGCAAGTAGATAGGAGTCAAAGTTTTTGATGATAATGGAACTGTCTTCCCCTAAAATTTACATATGAAAAAAATAAATATCTATCTTGTCGAAACTACTTTTGTCTGGGTACTCTTTAATACAGAAGCTAAAGCAAAAGTTTAATATAGGGAAAAAATATATATGTATATACATACATATTTAGGGGCTGAAATGTTAATACAGAATGTGAGGAATTTGGGATAAACTATAAGACCTACCATGTATGTATTGAATTTGAGGTTTTTACAGGAGATTTGGGTGGTGATATTTTTGTCAATTTGCATATGATCCTGAAGTAACAAAAAAAGAGAAAAAGGTAAACATCAGCCCAATAGCTTACATACAAATTATAACTGTGGTACAGAGAACTTAGCCAAAAGGAAAACAATAAGAAGAAACATATGTTGCAAATATGAAAATGTTAACATTCTGATAATAACTGTTGTAGAAATCAGTAAAAAGAAACCCAACAGGAGAACCCAGTAGATACAAAGGGTAAGGAACATACTATCTCCCAAGAGAAAGAAGATAAATAAGGGATGGCATGAATAATAATAGTAATAACTGTAATAATATAAAAATAAAAATTACTAAAATAACAATCATCCTCTGAGATCAAAATATGTAACTAAACTTTGCTATGCACATTATTTACCAGCATTATGTTGTAGTCCTAACAACCCTATGAAATAGATGTGATTATTTCCCATATATCTAATACTGAATTTCAAGACTAGAGTGATCATGTCCAAGGTCACAGAGTTAATATATGACCAAGCCAAGATGCAACCCCACTTCTGTCAGACTCCATAGCTTATGCTACTTTTTACTCACCGAACTCTAAGAAAAAGAGGCCCATTAATAACTGGAAAAATTCAAATTAATGAAATTTATTAGACTTTAAAATAAATAACAATAATGCATAATGCTGATAAGGGTGTTACAGGACAGCTACCCTAATTACTCATGGCTATTTTAAATTACTACCATCAATTTGGGAGAAATTGGCCATAATAAATCTTAAATTATTTTAGTGGCAAGTATTTTGAAGAAGCAGTTCTTTAACAAAAAATGAAAATTAAATAAAATCTTTAAAGATGTTGAATCAATGAAATTTATGCATTAAATAAATTAATCATGATGGGCAACTAAATAGCATCTGTTTAGCAACTTCTCATGCAAGTAAAACAAGTTCACACCAAATAACAATGACGATGAGAAAAAAGAAATTTCTCATTAACATCAAAAGCTCAGACTGACAAAAATGAATAGTCAGATTAAATGTCAAGAAAGAGTGGAGGGCTTCCCTGGTGGCGCAGTGGTTGAGAATTTGCCTGCCAATACAGGGGACACAGGTTCAGTCCCTGGTCTGGGAAGATCCCACATGCCGCAGAGCAACTAAGCCCATGAGCCACAACTACTGAGCCTGCACGTCTGGAGCCTGTGCTCCACAACAAGAGAGGCCGCGATAGTGAGAGGCCCTCGCACAGTGATGAAGAGTGGCCCCCGCTTGCCACAAGTAGAGAAAGCCCTCGAACAGAAACAAAGACCCAACACAGCCAAAAATAAAAAAAAAATAAATTAATTAAAAATCACAGCCAAATTAAAAAAAAAAAAAAAGAAAGAGTGGAGAAAAACCTATGATAATTTGGGGAAGTTAGCTGAGAATTTTGTATGCATCTTATTTCCTAATCACATGTGAAATCAATGAAAGGCATTCTTAGCTGTCAAAGGGCTGAAATTATATAATACCAATTTTGCACTGATTTTATGTTTTAAAAATCTCTAAGCGGGTACTCCAATCATAAAACATAAAAGAATGTTTTCCTCTGTTGAAAATGGCACAGAAACTTTTGACACTCACTTTAAAAGTGTAAATTTATATTAATAGTAAAAGGTAATCGAAATAACTGGTTTACAAAAAAAGTCAACTCTTTCTAATTTGAAAATTTTTAAAGTAATCAGCAGAAGACCTATATACAAAATTTTTTTTTCTGTTATTTTTTTTGCAGTACGCAGGACTCTCACTGTTGTGGCCCCTCCCACTGCGGAGCACAGACTCCGGACGCACAGGCCCAGTGGCCACGGCCCACGGGCCCAGCCGCTCCACAGCATGTGGGATCCTCCCAGACCGGGGCACAAACCTGCGTCCCCTGCATTGGCAGGCAGACTCTCAACCACTGCGCCACCAGGGAAGCCCTATATACAAATATTGAAGGACGACAGATTATCAGGAAAAAATATAAGACAAAGAACACATGACAAAATATTGTTTCAGTAAAAATAATTTTTATCAAATTTCCCCTGCTCATAAAAACAGCATTTAGTGACAGATTCCACTCTTTTAAGTGTATATTAATCCACTCTATCTGCAAATTCAACATTTAATAGCTCTAAGAAGAAACAAGGAGAAAACAGAAGGTAAAATAGTAGTTGACAGGAAAAAAAGGGAAACAACAACAAAAAAATCATGAAATTGAAGAAATATGGGGGGGGGGATTGGTTCTAGGAACACCTCAGATACCAAAATCTCAGATGCTCAAGTCCTTTATATAAAATGGCATAGTATTTGCATATAACCTACCTACATCCCCCTTTATACTTTAAATTACTTCTAGATTACCTGTAATACCTAATACAATGTAAATGCTATGTAAATAGCTATAAATGCAATGTAAATGTTATAAAAATAGTTGCCAATGTGTGGCAAATTCAAGTATGCTTTTTGGAAATTTCTGGAAATTTTTTTCAAATATTTTAAATCAGTGGTTGTTGAATCTGTGGATGTGGAATCTGCAGATACAGAGAGCCACCTGTATATAGAATGACCACAGAGAAAAATTGCAACTAGTTTGGGAGGGAATGTAGGAGAATATATAAATTGTAAAAAAATGAGCAAAAGGAAATCAAACTTAACAAATATTAAAATTGTGATAGAGAAAATGACAGACATAAATGAGACAAGTAAAATTCAATATATAAATAGTAGAGTCCTTTAAACTAAAATATGAAAGAAAACTTAAATAACTAAAAGGAAGATGTAAGCCAAGAAATAAGCTTCTGAATTAAATCAACACCTAAATGTACATGTTGCAAGAGCACAATATACCTCAGGAATTATCAAAACAGAACATAAGCCAAAAAAGTTACTAAATTTCAAAAGATAAATAATTGTTTTTGCACATGTAAAAACACCAAGTTATTTATACGGGGTCTCAGATTTATACAAGGCAACATTTAATACTGGAAAACAGTCAAAATGATACCTATGAAATCAAGGAAATAAACTGAGGCCAACAAGTTTATACACACCCAACTCTTTTTCAAATAAGTCAATAATATTTTACTATATATAATAACACTGAGAATATTATTACCACATGTCCTTCTTAAATAATCTGCTGGAAGAGATTTACCTAACTGAAAGATGACTAGAAAATGTACAGTTAAAGGATTAGGAGTGAGCCATGAATACGTTTGATGGTAGAACTAAGACCAAAACAAATGTGAGAGCTATATTAAAAAAATAAACTCTTATCATAGAAAAGACATTGACCACCTATTTTGAAAGGCCAAAGGGAAAGTTGGAAGGTTGTGTGGCAAGGCTGACTTTCTCATCTTTAATGGTTAAGAATCAAAAGATTTCTTCATAACTGATAAGTCAAGTAACAGAGTAGTAAATATAAAGAGTTACTCTCTGAAAAATAGAGTTTTAAGAAAATAAAGAATTCAAATTATAGTTATAAACTTCTCAGGGTCTCACAAGCCTAAAATCAAGGTATTGGCTGGGGCTACAATTTTATCTGAGACTCACGGTCCTCATTCAAATTCACTGGTTGGCAGATTTCATTTCCTTATGGAATATGACCAAGGGTTCTATTCTATTTCTGGTTGTCAGTTCTCAATTTCTAGAAGCCACCCAGATTTCCTTGCCATGTGGCTTTCATAGGCAGTTCACAATATGGCAATTCACTTCTTCCAGGCCAGCAGGGGAGTGTCACCTGATTAGGCGGTGCCCACCCAGGATGTTCTCTCTTTTAATTAACTCAAAGTCAAACTGATCAGAAATCTTAATTACATCTGCAAACCATCACCCTATAATATAAGTCATCATATGAATGATATTCAATCGTATTCACATATTCTGCCCACCCTCAAGGAGAGGGGAATATATAAGGGACTAAGTCACTGTAAGTCATTTTAGAATTCCACTTATCACAAAAGTATTTTAATTGAAAAAAATCAAATTTATTTTCTATATTTCTAAGTATATACATAAGACATCTTTCACAATAATCCAATAACACTGAAGGATTATTTTTTTTTTTACTATATACTCTTTTACACATGAATGTATATCCTAGTAAAATTAAAGAAATGGTGTTAAATAAATTGCTTATTAAGTGAATTTGAAATAGTAGTTTCAACCACTGTTTCAGTGCTCCCAGAGAGAGACAGCTTATAATTTGAATTTGTTTTGAACATATCATGTATTTCAGTTTCTGAACTTGTTTAACATCATTGATAAGCATGACTAAGGTTGCCTCAAGTTAATTCTGAATTCCCTACCTACTCATATCCCCATCACAAGCCCCAATTTATTGGAATGATAAACAACAATAGACAGATTTAATAGAAACCATATGATTCATATAGAGAAGTTAAAGATGTTTTGTGAAGTGAGAGTTGGGACCATATTAAATTAATTTTATACATTAAAGTTGGAATACACCTCTAGAATAATTGTTTAATGCAATTATTAATAAATAACCATTAATTTTGTTTCCTGTACACATATTTTCCTGAGGTGATTGGTAATTTGATTCATCTTGTATTTGATCTTTTCTTTTCCTCAATTATCTCTATAGTTACAGACACATACACTCTTTAGTTCTTTCTACTTAATAGTTCTCTACTGAATTGTAACTAAAGGAGGATCTGTATCTTAGTTACAAATAATGTTACAAGGTCCCTTGGCAATATATTTGTATAAAAAAAGGGATTTCATTAGAGAGAGCATATTTAACTAAATGGTAATTTTCTATCTATCCACATTGTTGAATATCTAATTATTATTTGTTTAACCATTTATTGCTTTTTTCATAATGGTTAGTATCAAAGAATTTAACACTGAGAGGGACTTTAACATCATTTGATATATGCTTTTCTCTAGGGAGAAATTTTCTACAAAGCACACCTGACCAAGCACCATTTAATTTAATTCCATCAGTGACGGATAAAACATAATTCTCAATGCAGCATTTCTATCATTGAACTCCTACAATTATTCAAAAATTATTTCCCATCTTGCACCTTGTATCTGGCTCAACCTTCTGGAGGAAGAAAAATGCATATGCTATACTCAGTCCTACATGTTCAAAAACAATTTTCACTCCCAAGGCTCATTTTCTCAGCGTTTACTCCTGTTGGTTCTTTCAAGCACTCAGTTGTCTCATTCCCTGTCAGCTCACTTTGTCCCAGTAAGGGGCAGGAAAAACCATCAAGCTTAAAGCCTGCCAAATTGGTAGCATCAAAGCCAACTGATAAAAGCCCTCATGAGAATGAGCACCCCTATTTCTAAGCAAAGGATATTTTTATGCAGTGATTAAAATCAGTAGGATTTGGGCTCACTGAGCACTTGACTTATTGACACTATTCTTAAATGAGAAACATTCTTGAAGTGTACCTAACAAGTTACCCACAGGCAAGTCCTCCACAGTTCCTTTTATAGACACATTAGTGTCCCTTTAGATCACTTGCTTTCTCCAGTGCACAAAAGGCTCTTAATCATCTCCTAGCCCTTTCCTTGAGTTGTTGCGAGTTGAAGTACATTGGCTCACTCATCCGTTAGTAATAGGCAGCCTTGTTCTCTGTACTCTGACAGCTTTTCTCAATACCATTTGGATTGTGATAAATATTACTTAATGCCTGTCATAATATTATATTAATTAATTAAGCATATTGCATTAATACACATAAATACTTTCCTTACAATATCTTTCACCTTATACAATTTATACATTTAAAATGTAACCAAATTATAAAATAAATATTTAATTTACTATAAAATGAATATTTATTATAATAAATTTCATCTAAACCAGTACTACCAATTTAGACCCCTCAATATTAGTTTTGGATTCAAATATTGGGTTCACAGCCATCAGTACAATGGCCATGGAGAAATTAATTCTATAAATTGTTGATTAAGAATATGCACCATTTGTGTTAATATGAAGATTAAAGATAGCATGAGTAAAAATGCCTAATATAGTACCTTGATTGAGGTTGAGTATTCAATATATGATAGTTATCTGCATGTTTCTGTTTGTCACCAAATGTCCTCCTCCTCTTTCTCTTCCTCTTCTTCTTCTTTGTTATCTTCTTCTGTTTCTACTTGTTAAACAAAATTTTCACTGTCCAACTTTAAATTACTTTAGTTTTCTTAAATATGAATGTAGTTCTTTGATTTTTGTCTGTTCAAATTCATTTTGTGTTTGACCACCTATTTTAAAGTAGTGATGTCATACTGAAGTGTTAACTTTATTTAACAAAATGTGAATTTTTCAATTTTGAGTTACTCATAGATTTGATAGGCATGTTTTTGTGTTTTCATCAGTCAGTCATAAAGGTGTTGAGTATTCTAGCACTATTGACAGAATGCTATATCTCTCAGAGCTCACATCTTTCCTAATGCTACTTAAATGGCACTAAACGTCTGTCACATATGGCCCCTAAGTATCCTGTTATTATCATTTTGGTGTTATTTATTATTCTGCATTGTACTTGCTGATTTAATTGACTATTTTCTCCAAAAAGGGAGTATGAACCTTGAAGTCAAAGAACACATCTTGTTCACAATTCTATCCCCTTTGTGTAGCTCACACAAAGTAGGCTATCAACATAATCACTTATTATTCCTATTTTACTCTTTTCAAATTGACATTGATCCACTGACCAACTTTTTTAATCAGAAAATAATTTCCAATTTGATACCAAAATTATCCAAAGTTTGCATACCTCACTGTTTTGCTTTATGTTCAACATATCAAAGTACAAAAAGGTATTATTTTCCCTTTTCATCATTACTGGACTTCTGGAAATAATCCCATAACTACTTACACTGATGTTCCTGACTCCTTGCTTGTCTGGTTCTTTTAAGGCAGCTAGGTTATAATCCCTGTTTATTTAACTAACTAGTGTAGCATTCAAAATAAAGACAGAATTCATAGTCTAGAAATAATGAAATATAGGAAACAGTAAATTTTAGAAAGCATCTTATTTGTGATTTCAAAGCAGCCTGAAGAGAATGGATGATAAGGAACTGAGTAAAAAAATAAAGTAATATAAAACCCATTAACATAACTAAATCAGGCAATTTCATTAGGAAGAAAATGTGATAATGATCGGTACAGAAAATAAATTGAATGTTTTATTACTTCCTATTTAGTGTTTAACAGGAAGTAATAAAGATATAAAAATGAGGAGACTGAAAATCATGGATATAGACAACAGAAAAGAGACCCCCATCTCCAGATAAGTTCTATATATGAAAATGGAACAAGAGCAATAATCAAAGATGCAAGAGAATAAAATATTATGACTAGAAGAAAACAAATTCCAAATCAGAGTTCAATCCAAAATTAATTCTACATGGAGTAACAAATGAATGTTAGAACACCTTAAAATCAAAAAGAAAATAAGCATAATAGTTTTCAGCTTTCTACGTGGGAAACAATTTTCTAAGTATAAAAGGAACATAAGAATTTTTTTAAATAGTAGGTAAAACCAGATATAGTATCATGTGAAACAGAGTATTAACATTAATGATTACCACTCAGTAAATTAATTATAATCAACTGGTGAGCTCTATGTAGTCTTTAATCCTCTCATTAATGCCAATTAATAATCCCAATGCCCTTTCTTACTTTGAGAACTCTTTAATGGCTGACCATGCTGAGTGCTTTATATATTTTCTCTGAATTCTACTTAAAATATTAACTTTTGTTCATTAGTTAATTTCTCTCTTCTTTTATGCTGTTATAGGAAAAACAGAATGAGCTGTATGGCATCATCAACATTGTGCTCAGAAATAGCTCAGTGAACAAATTTATTAGGTACTTTTCTTACTTTCTACATCACAAGTGACAATGCCCTCCACTACTTAATGAGTCCCCTTTTCCCCTAAATTCAATAGTCATTTCCCACTTTCCTCAACCCCTTACAAACAGCCTCCATAAGGTCCAATATGCTTCCAGCAATACCTGGTCCAACAATCAACACTACATATTTTAAGTTTTGTTTTGGTAGCAAGTTGCTTCCAGGCACCAAATTCTGTTCTATTTATTAATGCAAAACAAATCACCCCAAAGTTTAGCATCATAAGGCAATAAGTATTTTATTATGCTCAAGGCTCTGTGGCTCAAGAATTTGGGGATGTCTTGTCTCTGCTCCATGATGTCTGGAGACTCAGCTGAAAAGACTCAACCAGCCCAGAGCAGGTTAACCAGCTTAGGGCTGGAATCATATGTTAGCTTCTTCACTTACATGTAAGGCATCTGTGCTGAAATGACACAAATGTTGGGCTCAGTTGGGACTTGGCCAAAGCACCTATATAAGTAGTCTCTCCTGTATGTGTTTTGGAATTCCACACAGCATGGCAGTATCAGGGCAGTCCAACTTCTTTATGGAGGTTAAAGGCTCTGAGAACCAGTGTTCCAGCAAACAAAGTGGAAACTTCCTGGCATTTTATTATCTACCCTTGGAAAACACAGCATCACTTTTGCCATATTCTATTTCAGCAGTCACAAACCAGGCCAGATTGAAGAGTAGAGTTATAAATCCCTACCACTGAGGGGCAGGAATATAAAAGAATTTGCTGGCATATTTTAAAATTACCAGACATATAATAATATTAAATTCCCTGATTACTTATATAGTGAAGTAATTTTCATATGTGCACTCTCATTTGGAGTTCTTCTTTTGTAAAATGTCTATTCATGTTTCACCTATTTTTGTTGGTCATCTGCCATTTTGTTATGATTTATTTATTTTAAAATTCAGTCTAACTCCTTACTATCCATTTAGGTCTTATAATATATGTATATATATATATATATATATATATATATATATATATATATATATATTTTGTGATTATGAGAGGCTTTAATTTCCTTCTGTGTCTTTAAATTTTTTTTTTTATTAATTAATTTATTTATTTTTGCTGTGTTGTGTCTTCGTTTCTGTGCGAGGGCTTTCTCCAGTTGTGGCAAGCGGGGGCCACTCTTCATCACGGCGTGCGGGCCTCTCACCATGGCGGCCTCTCTTGTTGCAGAGCACAGGCTCCAGACACGCAGGCTCAGTAGTTGTGGCTCACGGGCCTAGTTGCTCCGCGGCATGTGGGATCCTCCCAGACCAGGGCTCGAACCCGTGTCCCCTGCATTAGCAGGCAGATTCTCAACCACTGCGCCACCAGGGAAGCCCAATATATGTATATTTTAATTTATTTATTCAGACTACTTTGGTTATTTTTATAAAAAGTTTGCTCCACATAAATTTATTCAACCACTACTCAAGGCAAGGGTTCCTGCTTTGTTCTTTGGAAGAATTTAGGGTCTTCTTTTTTATAATATTTAATAGTCTGCAATTTCATGATTTTTTTTGTCATGGAAAATTGATGGGCACGTTTATTCTGAACACTCATGCACTTTAGTTTTTGTAATTCTTATGTATTTTTGTTTTGATTTTTCCTTCTATTTGCTCTTTTTTAAAAATAAAACATTTATTAAGATTACACTGGACCCTTTGAATTGATCTTCCACTCATATTTCTCTATTTCTCATGATTTTCAATGGTTTGTCAAAATTATTTTTCAAAAATTTTATTAAAATATATTTTCAGCCATTTATTTTTAATTCTGGAGGATTTCTTCCATGTTTTCTGTTTTTTTTTTTCATAATAGCCAATACTTGCTTTATGGATTGAACATATAGTTCAATTGAACATACAGTTCTATTGATACAATTTTTTTCTTCTTTTCAAGGAGCAAAAAAATGTGTTTGACAACTCTGAGTTCAGCATGGGGCTTTTCACTGAGTGAGCTTTGCTACTGATGAGGAATACCAAATGCCAAAATTAGAAGCCTTTGTACTTCTTCTTACCCGTCCGCCCCACCAGGCATGCAGAAATTCTAGAGGACAAGTATATATATAAGTTCTTTCATATCTATGATATATGGTCATTAAGTTAATCCCAATATTTGCAGCCCCAGGTTTCATTCTTACTCTACTTAGTGTCTGGCTAGTCTGAGCACCAAGAGACTGAGTTTTTGCCACAGTGACTTGCCCTTTCTTGATTATATCCTATCCTTCATATACTCTAGGATAAGCATTTCTCTGATCTACTATATTGGTTACCATTACTCTTCTTCCTGCCCATGAGAAATTTATTGAAATCTTGCTTATTGATGCTTGCCTTCCATTCGTTCCCTTCTTAATTGAAGATTTATACAATTTTTATGTCTTTATTCTCATTTTAGTGGAATCTTGGTAGAGAGGCATAGGTATTTATTCAGTCTTCACTCTATACTAGGAAAGTCAAAGTACTTTTTGACTGAGGACCCAAAATCCCCCGGGAAAAACTGGGAAAAGGTTGCTGCTTTATAAACTCTGGACAATAGAGGTTAGATAAAATATATGAGTTACATGTTGAAATATAGGATTGGTATGTATAAATTTTTGAGAATAGTGCAGAGTGCTATAGCTTCTTTTCTATTATAATACTTTCAACCCTAGTAATCATATCACGTCTATTTATAGAGGCAGTTTTGTTATGAAAGTATTGACTTAATCCTAATCAACTTTTATAGTTGAGATACAGTGTAAGTTAACAGAAAATAATTAAGTTTGTACCGATATATCTTACCTGAATACTTGTGAATTCATTCTGTTAATGGAATCCATGCATGCAACAGAAGCTGAACAATAAATACTTCTGAACTATTTTAGAGCCTACATATCCATGATTAACTGATGGCTAAAATGAGGATCTAAATCCGCTGTGTCATTTCTTTACCATGAGAAATAAATGATAGAAGTAAAGCATTGCATTTTGTCAACTTGTCACTGAGGTAATAGAAGAGGGCGCTGAGCCTGTATAAGTGTGATAGGGGAGGAATGAACTGATTTGGGCTAGTAAGGAGATGTGGTTGTAAGAGAAATTTACATAATTAGTATGCAGGCAGGTATGGAATGCAAAAAGGGCTCATATAAAATTAATGGCTTAAAAAATTCTGAGAGCAGAAAAATCTATTAACCATTATGCTCAAAAACAAAATAAACACATGCTGCAACCTTTCTTATCTTGGTGTGAGGAAACAAATGATGTGCTAGGAATAGCAAAATATAAGAAACCATTTTCTCAACTGATAGAAATGAAATATTTTGATTTATCAAATACTCCTAGAACTTATCATAAAGAAAATAAATTCACTTTCTTCAGAAATAAGCTCTTGGGACCAAATCACTACAATTTCATATTATTGAGTATTTAAAATATGTGGCTTTCCTGAGATTTTACTTTAATCTTGAATGTATCATTGATTGCTACAATGTGATGTGGGCCATAACAGGTTTTACAATGTACCCTGAAATTTCTGCAAATTCCAGTAGCAGCAAGAATATTTATACACATATAAATAAATGTCAAGAAATCAAAGGAGGGCCATAAAATAAGTAAATACATATAAAATGTTGATTTCAGAGAAAAGAAATATTACTTTTGCTGAGGGATATCAATAGTCAGAACATTTTAGTTTCAGGCCAGAACAAAACAAATAAAACAAAAACTCAAATGGCCATAAGCTAAAATGTAAAGCATTGATTCTTATAACTGAAGCACATCAGACTACATAATGATGTGGATAAGAGCATATATTCTTGATTTAGGTTATTTACTAGCTATGTTACTTTGGGTAAGTCACCTAACTACTCTTTACCTCGTTTCCTTATATATATAATTGTATATTAATTATAATTTCCTCATAGAGTCCTTGTGAATATTATATGCATTAGTCTTATGAGGCACATCGAATAGTGCCTAGCACATTGCATTTGCCATATGAATGTCATTTATTATTAACAGTATTATTATTAAAAATCTAGATTTAAAGCTAGTTTCAGGCTCAAGTTATTCTAGGTTGTAAGAAACTTCTCGTTATAATTTTGTTCTACTTTCCTTTATATTGTGTACATTTCTTGCAGGCTTTCTTGAAGAAACGTACCCTAGGCAAGATGGCCACCAGCAGCAGTGAGTTTACATCCTAGTAGTATAGCTACTTCTTCAGAAAAAATAAAATAACATTTGTTTCGTCCAATAATTTTGACAAAATTTCTGGTTAAGTTTCTCATTAGATTAGCATGGAACATGAGCACATTACAAAATAAACCATGGTTAATGGGGTAGTGAGTGTCCTCTTTTGGACAGGTCTGAGACATACTCTGACTACTACAAGTGATGACTGGGTCAACCTCTCTCAGATCATGTGAACTAGAAGAGGAAGAAATAGGTAGATCCCCAAAGGACAATTGGAATGCCACTACAGAAGAAAATAAAAACACACTGAGTGTTCTATAATCACAAATATCCATGTTATAAGAAATCAATGCAGATAAAGAATTAGGTAAGATCACTGATTTACTAATAATCATGGAATTTAGTTATGTTTCTCTGCAACAAATTCATTGTGATGCTGTGATGAGGATCAACAAGCTACACTTTCTAGAATCCTTTGAATGGCATTCCTATTGGATTCCACTACTGGGAGGTACTAGAGAAACACTGGAAGGCAAGGAGCAGTTGTTTGCCCTAGGAACAGTACTTGATTTCAGCTTAACTGCTTTTATCAGCATCCCCTGAACCAGCGTTACAGCACCAACTTAGAAGCAGCAGTTGGAACATATCCTTTACTCAGGGGTGTGAGCCCCAGTTCAGCAAGGCTATTCCTCTGAACTTATAAAGTTTGATAGCCCCAACCTATTCTCTTTGTCCACTTAAGCTTCTGGGGTAGGATACTTGGGCGGGGGGGCAGAAGGGAACAGATAGCTACATCTTACTTTCTTTGTTTGCCACAGTGTTATCACTTTTGTTGTCTGTCTCCTATGTAGTCATTTTCTATTTTAATAAACAGTCTAGTGTTAATAGTATATGTGAAATTATTTTTTTTGTGATATAGCCATGACTCACCAATAAAAGAACTTTTCCTACATATTTGGTAATATATATCTTGCTGAGTACCTCCATTTTTGCTGCCCAAATAAGTCTTTTACCTCTATAAAATCCAGTATTGACCTTGTCCCATCATTTATCCTGATATCCAAGGTGAATTCTTTGTCTTTTCCACTTCAGACTATGAAGCCATATAGGTCTGTATAAGATTTCAGTGCCACAATGTATTCTCTGTGTGAACCTAGGCAATTTATTAATATATAGATATGTTTCTTTAGATACAATTCAGAGATAATAATATTGACCTCACAGGGTTGTTTAGAGGATTAAAAAGAATACAATATGAACATCTAGCATAGAGAATTTCCCTGGGTGTGCATTTAACAATGTCAGTTTATTTTCTCATTCAATAGGAAAACTGACTGTGTAGCTAAACTAATGAAGTTGGATAACAAAACAAAAATATATAAACAAGAGAAAATATCTTCAGAAATCATTATAAAGTAACACCACAGACATTAAAATAATATCAAGAGTCCAGATGAATTGAGTTTTTCTTGACAATAAGGATTGTAAGTTTTCTTTTATGTTGTGGTTAATGCAAGAAGCATCAGTAAGGAGAGTCCCATGGCTAGAAAGCAGTGATACTGAAACTGAGCAGACCCTGCACAGCCTTCCTGGGAACATACCCCCACTCCCCTCCATGTCTCACCTCTCTTGTTCGTAGAAAAGCTTTGGCCTTCTGGGTACCAAGTAACAAATTTAATCAGAGAAGTGAGAAAGTGCAAAAACAAAGAAAAACAGTCAAGCAAGACAAACTAATAACAGTTTAGCCTTAATACAAAGTCAAGGATTTTTAGTTCCTCTTCAAGGTCTATATATAATATATTGAGGCATATCCTTGAGTTGTTTTGCAGAGAGTAAACTCCCCACCAGGTAGAAGTTAACTGCATGCTGAGCACCAGCACATAGACCCCAGACTAGTTGGAGCCAGCAAACTAGTAACTGAGATTCCAGAAACATCACCCTGTTACCTCACCATAAACCAATCAGAGAATGGTGCACAAGTTGATCACACACCTTGCAACTCTCTCCCTCACACTGTCTTTTATTTATTTATTTATTTATTTTTGGCTGCATTGGGTCTTCGCTGCTGTGTGCAGGCTTTCTGTAGTTGCGGTGAGCGGGGGCTATTCTTCGTTTCAGTGCGCAGGCTTATCATTGCGGTGGCGTCTCTTGTTGCGGAGCACAGGCTCTAGGCGTGTGGGCTTCAGTAGTTGTGGCTTGCGGGCTCTAGAGAGCAAGCTTAGTAGCTGTGGTGCACGGGCTTAGCTGCTCTGCGTCATGTGGGATCTTCCCTGACCAGGGCTCGAACCCATGTCCCCTGCACTGGCAGGCAGATTCTTAACCACTGTACCACCAGAGAAGACCCCCTCACACTGTCTTTAAAAATCCTTCCCTGAAAGCCATCAGGGAGTTCAGATCTTTTGAGCATGGGCTGCTGTTCTGCTAGCTTGGCACCCTGCAATAAATGCTGTACCTTCCTTCACCGCAGCCAGATGTCAGTAGATTGACTGCTTCGAGTCAGATGAAGGGACCCAAGTTAGGTTAGGAAACTATATTAGTGGTGTTTATGTTTGAACCAATTTGAACTGCTTATAAGAACAAGTAGTACTCACCTCTTCCCAAATCTGTACTCAATGATGTCATGTTCTAAAACTGGACATGCTGGAAGTATTTAACACCCAGAAATTAGGAAGCTAAAAATACGTCATTTTTTCTCAGAGAACTGGTTGTTGAATATTTACTGAAACACCACTAGAAAATTGTCCTTAAAAAATGCTCAATAAGGCTTCCCTGGTGGTGCAGTGGTTGAGAGTCCGCCTGCCAATGCAGGGGACACGGGTTTGTGCCCTGGTCTGGGAAGATCCCATATGCCATGGAGCGGCTGGGCCTGTGAGCCATGGTCACTAAGCCTGCGCGTCTGGAGCCTGTGCTCCACAACGGGAGAGGCCACAACAGTGAGAGGCCTGTGTACTGCAGGAAAAAAAAAAAAAAAAAAAAAAGCTCAGTAAATGTAATATTAATTACTAGAGATAATTTTTTTCTAGAATGGGTTATTCAAAGTACAATGCTAGATGAAGAAACAATAATCACTAGGTATCAGTTTAAGTTCTTTAAGTCAGACTGATATCAGGATCCTCTAATAATACAGTAAATACCCACTAATGTCACAGTTTACTATTTGGTAATGTAGCTTATTATATTCTTTTGGACAAGAAGGAGCAACATGGACCAGGTCATGGAATAATCTCATAAATTATTATATAATTGGAAGATATACTCATAAATTACTAATAAATAAAGTTTTAACCTGAAAAACTCATTTTTGTCCATGTTCTGGTAATATTTCATCTGTGACTTGATTTGTTCATCTGCCAAACGGATATGTGGAATGACACAGAACTCTGAGTACTAGTTAACAAGCTAAATAATAAGATAAAAACCTAAATAAATGTTAGTGAATCACAATTACCAATCAGGTTTTAATAAATGAAATGGAATAGGGAAGATACTTAAATATTATATACTCGCACATAATTTACAATTCAACGATGAGAATGATGTGTTTCAAAGGCCAGGTGTCACTATAACAAGCAGCGTTTAGCTAGTTAGGCCTTAAACCAAGGGTCAGCAAATTATGGCCTTCACAGCAAATCCAACCCACAGCCTTACTTTGTAAATAAAGTTTTATTGATGTATGGATATATCCTTTCATTCATGGTCTGTCTACAAGTGCTTTCTCGTTGCAACAGCATAGTTAAATAGTTGCAAAAGAGACAATCTGGCCCACAAAATCTAAAATATTTATTCTCTGCCCCTTTACAGTAAATATTTATTAGCCCTGCCTGAAACCAAGTTAGCAGAGCGATTTGGTCACAAGGAAAATGATGATTTTCTCTTATAAGTTTAGTGTCTGGATAGATAGTAAGAGCTCTGCTTTCTCTAGTTAGATCACACTAGAAGCATAGTTTTCATGCATATTTTAATAGGAAGAAACTAGAGGGTGTGCAAATACAAGATATCAGATTGATAAAGAGGTTCAAAAGAATATTTCCAAGTGTGGTTGAAAAAAGCTGGAGGTGTTTTTTACTAAAGAATGGGGGGAAATGGTTAGGTAGGATAATTTTGGTAAATAAATCGCATTAAATTTGGCAGAGTCTATCATGTGGAGAAATGATTTGGTCTAATCTCATATAATTTAAAATGTAAACCCGGAGATTACAAATTTTATAGTAAGGTATATTTTGACTTGAATCAGCAAGAATGTTCAAATATTTAGAACTATCTGAAATTGAAAAAGTTTGGTTCCACAAAGAGCAAGATTTTCCTCCCAGAGAGCCATGCAGATAGACCAGCTGGCAGGTTATAATCGGGAGATTCACAAACCTGATAATGGTAACACAGCCATATCTGCAGTTGAGCTTGTAGTAGTTCAGATTAAAATAAATATATACTATACTAAACAAACCACATAGAAATTGAGAAGAAAATGGGCCTTGGGCTACACATAGATAAAAGTATTCCTCGTTAAATGTTATATGTATCTATATATACATTTTGAAGCTATTAATTTTAAAAACATAACCAAAACAGTGATATTCCCTTTTTGTGATAAAGTAATTTTAAAGTAACATTTTCCTCTCATTACTTAAAGATTTATTTCAGAGTTTTTTTTCAACTCCTCCTAATTTCAGCTCCTCATCTCATATGTGGCTCGTCTGATGTATAATCTTCTCATTTGGTGCATAGAAAATATAAATAAGGAACTTTTAAGGAATCCTATTTTTAAGTAGTTCTAGGGCAAAGGCCATTGTATCCACATATATGTATAAAATGAAGCATAGACTTAATAACTGGAGATAAATAGTTTCACTGTTTTAATAAAAGAATGTATTGAATTTATGATAAAGCTGAGTCTCTGGGAGTTTCTGAGTACCACCATTTAGGAACAGTATTGTGTCAAAAATAACAAGAAAGCATATTTGACATGATTTATGGATCAGAAAGCCCATTGAGAGAAGTCTCCCAAGGTGTGTGTGAGAAATGGTCAGTTTGTTTTCCTCTTATTGGTGTACAGAGGAAATAGTTTTCTTGCCTATATCTCCAAGGATGGCACTAAGCCCCACAAAGCAAACAGAGGAACATCAGACAAATTGCATGGATCTGTCAGTATGTAAAAACGCTGTTTTTAAAAATTTGAAATTCATGGGCTAGATGTTTCCTGATAGGTATATTTTTCAGTTCAAGGATTAAAAAAAAAAAACTGCCATGTACTTTTATTTTCATTTTTACTTTAGTCTTTTGGTTTTGTAAAAATGAGCAATCTCTCTATTTCTTTCCTGTAAGTTTGTCTCCAATGCTGACATGAGCACAAAGACCTTATGTGCTGTGTTAGGAAATATTTTGTGTCTTAAGAATAAAAGTTTTCATTAGACTTAGTCAATGTATCACAGATATTATCCTTCCTGGCAAGAGGAACATAGAAGTGCAGACACTGTTGGGCTATGGTTCTCAATGGAAAAATAAAGCTTTTCAAAATGTTTTAGTCATTGCCATGGTGGACGTTTCTTTAAGTCATTTTTACAACCTGCTTTGATGAATTCTAAGAATCCGTATTACATTATTTATTCCTATGGCTTACTGTTAAAATCATATTCATAATATTAACTATCATTCATTGAATACCATGTACCAACATTATGAACCAGAAAGTAATTTATATTTAACCCTCATAACAATCCTGCAAAGTAGAAATTATTATCCCATATTTCAGATGAAAAACAGACTCAGAAAGGATATAAATTGCTTATATCACAAAATTAGTAAGTGGTAGAGCCATAATGCAAACAAGACCTGCCTGGTTACAAAGTCAGTAATTTTTCTTCTATAACATGCCGACATTATAAACCTTTTCGGTTTGAGGTGAAATGCACTCAATATCACATTTTAAAATATACCTATAAAATAAGTGGACATGACTGTGTGGTCTTAATTATAAATGAGTCTGCCTTGAAGCCTTTGGATATAAGACAATGCAGTAACTCATGAGATAGAATCACACATACAAAAGGGACATGTGCCATCTACCTGGACTCAACGGAGGGCTTTCAAATGGGTTCTGTGTAAAGATCCTTGTGTTACACATATTTGTATTTGTTTAGCTTTTCCTTGATAACTTTTGGTCTGCTTCCGATGATGAAGAGTTTCTTACAAAACTGAACCCTAGATACAGGGTCAGCTTAAGGCAAAATTGTGAGTTGTGAGCTAACAAATGTAGCTAATATTTTAACTAATGCCCTAGTATTAAACCAAATGCTCACCACTGTATTTTACATGTATTAATTAGTTTAAATACATAATTCTATGTCATAGGTATGATCGTTATCCCAATTTTTTAGCTGAAACAAAGGCACAAAAAGTTAAATATCCTACCAAAGGTAATATTGCTTGTGGAGGAGTCAGACTTCATACCTCAGCTGTCTTGACCTAGAGTCTACTTACTTAACCACTATTTTAGACTCTTGTATGTGTATGACATGTTCAATGCTCTTCCAGCCCTTCTGTTGCTTAGTGATGTCACCCTGCTCCTTACTTTTCAAGACTCCTCCTCTTAAATACTACTTCATATTCCAGAACTAATCCTGTTTCCTCTTTTTTCCCTATCACACAAAAGGTGATGCTTGCACAGTAGCTGAGATAAAGGAATCCACACTAAGACATCCTCAATTTGTAAAATTTTCCAGAGTTAAACAGATATGTTGAGGGGTTTAATTTCTTCTTTTATAAAAGCAATGCTGAATTTTACTTTAGTGCATATTAAATATAATTTTGACTTATATTTCAAAACCTAAATCACTAATATCATATCCCATTATGTTTCAGGTTCTCACACATTTAGAGTATTAATGTTTTCTATGCCAATTTAGCATTTGGAGGGTGAGGACATGTCAATGACTAAATTAATGAGCAAATTAGGCCCTATCTGTGGATAGCCAAATTGGAAACCCATAGTTTGCAAGGTCTTTGAAGATTTGGTCAAAACTTCAATATCTTACTGAGTTCTTACCCTCCATATGGACACAACTCATTTACTTTCTCATTTGTTGTTGGAAGGTCTTAAGTACCCTGGTCAAAGGACGAATTCTTAAACAACAACAGCAAAAATAAAACACTTAGGAGACAAGAGAAAGTCTGTCTCTGACCCAAATGCTAATTCTGAAGGTTTAATTAGGGTTTTGTTATTTTATTTTAGTACAGAAACATGTTTTTCTTTCATAAAACACAGACATTATAATACAGAGGTAGTTAAAATCTACACATTTTCCTTCATAAAAGCACAATCTCTCAGGCAACAATAATCTCCAGAAACAGAAGTCCCTGTGAAAACACAACCTTTCTCCGTTTATACAGGTATTAACAGCATTTTGTTTTTTAGCCTTGGATATACATCATAAATAGGTACTCTGAAAGTGTTTGTATAGATTCCTTAGAAATTACCTGAATATAAGGAAATGTGTACTTAAACAATATTTAAGGTATACTGTAGCATTGTACTACTGCTTTGAGAAACACATAGTTCAACTAAATATTGTAGCAGTAATTCACGTTCATAGGAAAATTGGTCCAAAGGTTTTGACAAGTTTGAGGGAGGAAAGGAAATAAAAGTCATGAATGTACTGTAAGTCACCTCTTCCAAATTTTATTTCCTACAACTCAGCTCCCAATGTACCACAGCTTTAGCAGGCCTCTACATGGGCCTTAGTTGTCTGTTCTTTTAATTTCATTAAGGCATTTATTGCTTCCTCCCTTCTATTGTGTCTGATTCCCCCATACTGTTGAATTTGTGCCTCTCCCTGCCTCTTCTTTTTGTCTCTCCTGATGCAGAGACAAATACCCTGATGCAGCAGCAATGAATGGCAGAATGTGTTTCATTCAAGCTCTCAAGGCAGTCAGAGTTCCACTTGAGTTCATGTAGCATCTTTTATAATAAGGTTAAAATTACAGAAAGAGCTCAACTCTATTCTTTTTAGCTGAAGGACAACAGGTGGATTTTGATATTCCCTTGTAAAGTGCTGCTTCAGAGAAAGCATACTTTTGCAGCCTCTAATCCCAAGTAAAGGAACTTGGCTCCCAGTGCTGGTTTTGCCATTAGCCAGGTGGCTTTAATCAATTAATTTTATCTAAACCCTTATAGTTTTCTGTTAGTCTTGATTCTGTCCAATCATTGGTGAAATAGAAAGGCCTCCTGCTAGCTCTAATAGTTTTGAAACTGTTAGGTATCATTTCAGGGGGCTCTGAGGAGCCTGGTCCTTTATGTCTCAGAGCAGAAAGAATTCAGCAAGAGGCAAAGTGATAGATAAAAAGTGATGTATTAGAATAGGACGCTGTGAGGCTTACGAGCAGGCAGGCAAGTGTTGCTCTGCCCTGAGTACTTAGTGGGTTACATTTTTATAATCAGAGGAAGAGAGGGGAGGGGGAGAGACCTTCTTTGTCTCTCGAGTAAATGTCACATTTCCATCTTTGGCTCCTCCTTCAGGTTGGGCAGTGGAGTTTTCTTGCCCCTACATGGTCAGGCCAGGACTGTCATGGTACTTCGGAAAAATTATTTCAGGTCTCAGTACAGTGAGGGTCTTTCACTCTGAAATGTCTCCTTTCCATAAATGATTGTTTTTTTGTGTGCACAGAACATGTCCTGGGGGTCATTACCTTGATGACACCATCGGGCAGGTTGTAGGCCTTATTCTCCATTATTGTTTTATTGTTTCTTGGGGGGGGGGAACTGTGCAAAGATCGTGTCCTAGGGGACAAAGAGCATGTTTTGGGGGTCATTAACTTACTGAGCTCACTGGGCAGGATGTAGGTCTCATGCCACCATTGTTTTATTGTTTGGGGGCATGTCTTGTGCTTCAGTTACATGGTTTTTTTGCTAATCAAGTTAGCTTGATTTTGTTGTTAAGCAAGCCAATCTGGCTTTAATGCTAAGCAACTTGTTCTGCTTTATGAGTCAAGAAAGTCCGCATTGTTTCAGGATTTTCCCATTACTTTCTTCAGTGATCATTAGTCTTATTGTGGTCTCCAAAGCCCCCTAAAGTTCCCTCTTTATCTACAATCCTCTAATGGGGTTTCTAAGCTAACTATTTGATTATCCTACTCAATCCCTATCACTTTCAGGATAATAAGAATAAGCAAGTACTGTTTGTTTGGGGTTTTTTAATTATGTGAAGTTAAAAATGTTTGGGATCAAAAGTGGGTTTGAATAGTATCTACCAAGTGGCAACTAGTCATATTCAGACTTGCAGGATAAAATAAGGGATCAGAGTATTGTGTACTCCTCCTAAATGCTCAGTGATTATTTAAAAAGTGGTACAAGGAAAAAAGATATTGAGAAATTCTTTACAATCCTAATATACATCTAATCTGGATGACTATGATAACTGTAATTGTGGCCTTTAGGCTGAAGAGTTATGTTCCTTCCCTGGGAATATAAATTCTTTAGGAAATTAGGATACAAATCCTAGAGCTAGAATAGGTTTCCACTGATCACTGTGACTTTTCCTTGATGATGTTCTTCCTAAACGGATTATTATTCCAAAGAGAGGAAAGAAGCAAGTTTGAAAACTTAGGGAAGCTCTGTGGAGCAGGCATTTCTAACCAAGATGTTGTTTAGGGAGAAAGGCTTATGACTATCCCAAGAATTTATTCATGTGATAGATCACGTTGCATGTCTTTCTCTCCTCCTCCATTATTATCAAAGAGAGAACAAGTTTAATGGTATTAAAACAAGAAAAAAATAGTCTTAATTGGATTAACAAAGCCTTCGAAGGATACTCTGACAGATATATCCATTAAATTAAAGGGCAGCCCTGCCAACTGTTTTATGAAATAGAAAATGTGTAAAAGACACAAGGTTTTAAGAAAGATTTGTGTATCCTTCTGGCATTATCTTGCATAGCTACTTTTTTCCTCCAATCCTTCAACTTCCCTAGCCAAAAGTCCTGAAGTAACAAACACAAGGACTAAACACTGTAAGGGCAAGTATTATGACAAAAGGTGATGCATCAGAATAAGTCATATGCTGAATAGTAAGAAATCAATTCTTGCTTTTTTCTTACTTTGTTATGTTGGCAAACCTTTCTACTGTTTTAGAAGAATTGAGAAGAAATAGAAAGCTGTTTTTTTGTGAAAATACAGGAAGATTTTATTCAATTCATTAAATACTTATTGAATGTGCAAAACTAAAGAAACTAAAGAAAACTGATATATTGGGTTGGCCAAAAAGTCGTTCAGGTTTTTCCATAACATCTTACAGAAAAACCCAAACGAACTTTTTGGCTAACCCAATAATATGGGTTGTATCCTCCAGGATTTTAATCTCCTCCCAAGAATTCTAAGAATTAAAAAGAAACAGGGCTTCCCTGGTGGCGTAATTGTTGAGAGTCCGCCTGCCGATGCAGGGGACACGGCTTCATGCCCCGGTCCGGGAAGATCCCACATGCCGCAGAGCAGCTGGGCCCGTGAGCCATGGCCGCTCGGCCTGTGCGTCCGGAGCCTGTGCTCCGCAACTGGAGAGGCCACAACAGTGAGAGGCCCGTGTACCACAAAAAAAAAAAAAAAAAAAAAAAAAAAAAAAATCAAAAAGGGATCTTCTCTCTCTAAGAGATTATGATGGTCTTCTCTCCCTAAGAGATTATGATGGTCTTCTCTCCTAAATCCAATGTACATTTAGGAACTAATGTAAATGTCAAATAAAACTTAGACCCTTATTTGATGTACAACTTCACTAGGCAAATCTATTGGTAGCAGATATTATAAAGAATTTAAATGCACCTACCTCAGTTGGAAGGCGGTAAGAATTCATTATCACATACTCATGCTATCCAGTTCATTTATATTGAAATTCTGAAGGGGACCACAACTAAGTTAAGTAACTTAATATTTAAGTAGTTTGAAAACACAAAACCAAGAGGACAATACAACAAATCTATACAAACCAAGGATAATTAAAAATTGTGTGTGCATGTGTGAGCATGGATTTATACGGAAATTAATATGGAACTTTGGATCTTTTCAAAAGAAAAGAGAGGTTAAATGGTCCAAAAATGAATTACTTAAGTTTTGAATAATCTAAACTGCATATAAAGCTTCGTTCTTAATATGTGAAGTTAAAAGTCCACACAATATATGTGTGTGTGTGTGTGTGTGTAGGATAGATAGATAGATAATTGACTTCTACAGTAGCCCAAAATATTTTCTAATAGAATATGAAAAAGAAAGTGGTATGGAGAGAATAAGAAACTATATATTAAAACCCAATCAGAAATACACAGAGAGGCAATAATGAGAGCATGAAGTTATCAAAGTAAAAGTTATTTCAGTTTCTAAATTTTCAAATCCAAAACTTCATGCTTCCCCAAAGGCTAACCCTTGAGTTCCCTAAAACCTCATCTTAAAAGTGGCATACCATCACTTCTAGCATGTGCTATTGATCACACAGATCAACCCTGATACATGGTGGTAGGGGATTATACAAGTGCACGTATACCAGAAAGTAATGATCACTGAGAGCCATTTTAGCATCCAGCTACAACTGTCTGCTCTATGGACAATTATTCACTAATTGTATCACAAGTTCCTTAAAAACTCATCCCATTACAGCATCAGCTTGAAGTTCAGAATCTTGTCATTTAAACCAGGGGTAGCTGCATATATGGCTCTTTGAATAGAGTTCCTTAAGTGCACCTTGTTGAGTACAGTTTCCTTCAATCTGAAAGCCAGTGAAAGTAAAGAAACAAGTTATCTGCTTCTCCCATACCCATCATAAATGGTGAGACAGGCATAGAACAATCTCTGTGGGTACTCTTATTTAATAAGGGAGAATGAGAGGCTTGTAGAAGTCACTAGTCCATGAGAGTTCTGAAATCCAGCCAGGCAAATATTTCCTTGGATTAGGAATTTCCTTGATTAGAATTTAATCACATGTCCTCTCTGAGATGATGCTCCACAGTTCTTGGCTCCATTCTCTGGACAACTTTTCTACTCTTTGAGCCATCCCTCTTTCTTCATAAAGGTTGGCACATGTTTGAGTTTGAGCAGTCTACTAAGCTTACCACCTGTTTGAAGAATTTGGGGATCCATTTTGAAATGTCTCTGTCTCTTTCAGTCCAAACTGTCAATATTTGTACATATGTAATCTTCTCTAAAACTTAATGGGTTTACTGTGTCTCTTACTGGGATTCACTCTATTAAACAAAAGCTAACCCATTAATCTCTTCCAAAATAAGCTCTTCCTTACCTTGAGCAACTTGTTGAGAAGGCTGTGGGATGATATCCAAAGCCTCCTACAGGCTCTATTGTTTGATTGAATGGATCTGAGTATCACATACTATATATTTTAGAGGATCTTTTGTCTAACTGAATAGCATTTCAGAGCACCACCTTTGATCTTTCTGAAACCTAATCAAATAATCTTACAGTTACATCTTTGGCTTCATCTTTGGGTCATAATTTCCCAGCAGTGCCTTGGATTCAACCAGTGTTCAAAAGCCATTTATGAATTTTAGCTTCATTTGCTATCTATAGCGGCTGAGAATTTTCAAAGCCATGGAGTCCATTATTTTTTCATTTATTTTATTATGTATGTGGGTAGACAACTGTAACCTGGCACAACTGATAAAACTTTTTGAGTCTACAGAATATCTTAACCAAAACTCTTTCAACAAGTAATTATTGAGCATCAGCTTTGTTACGCCATCTGCCCTCTGATGTACAAAGAAAGACAAAGTATTTACTCGCATAGTGGTTACATTTCATTGGATGTAGACAGATAGTAAATAAAGAAATATATTTTAAAACATTTTTACCCAGTACAAAAAAAGTAATTGAATCAGAGCAACAAGCTAGTAATGAGTGGTATTCTCTATTTCAGCTAGGATAGTCAGGGAATGGATACGATGACTTCGAGTAAGTAGGAATGACCTATTTTTGAAGAGGTATCATTTGAACTCAATGATGAAGAGAAGGCAGCCTTGTAATGGTTTATAGTGTTCCAAATAAATAGCAGTATGTGAAAAGACACTGAGGTAGGAAGGAGACTGGCATATTTGGAAAAAGAAAAACTTTCATATATAGATTTCCTGTGTAGATGTGGCTTAGACGTGGGGTTAAAATAAAGAAAGAAATCTAAGTCTTTCACCTAAGAGGACAAATTCAACTGATAATTTAATAAAATTTGCAATTTTAATTTAATAGAAATTTTTATTTCCCAAGAATTCTTCTCTGCTATAAAATCATTTACTTATAGTTTATCTTAATATATTTTCCTTTGTTTCACTGAATCTCAGAGAGTATTAGTTTGTTTACATATTACTACAACTGGTATCATAAAGATTGTATTCAACTGTATGTTATATCATATTCTTTACTAGTTCTGCCATTTTCCAAAAATTATATCTTCTTACAACATAATCTGTTTAGATTTGACAAGGCAAAGACTTTGAAAAATAAAAAGTAAGATTATCACAACGATAATTTCTAGAATGGCTACATTAACTTTTCTTTTGTGATGACTTATAAATGTAGGTGTACATGTACTAGAAGTATCTTTCCAAGAGAAAAGACTGACCATTTATGTTCAGACTTCAAAAGATATACATACATATACACAAATACATATACACATATACAAATACACATCTTTCCTGATCTTGGATTTTATTACCCTCTTGCCTCCATTAGACACACAGCATAATGATCATAATCACAAATGAAGACTCAAAACATAATTAACATTGTTTGCTATTTGAAAGAGAGCACAGAAAACCACATAATTGCAATGGGAAGATTTTCACATCTCTAAAAGGAAATAATAGGATGGATTTACTTTTTTCTCATGACTTCTTTCCAAATATTTACTTCTGCTTGGTCAGGCTTGGCTTTCTCTTATTTCTGCATGCACACACATGCACATACACGCACATATGAATATTAAAAATTCTCATTGAATGCTTGGGTTATTAAGGGTAAGCAGATGGTTCTTCATGGCTTTTTAATGTTTAAATTGTATTCTGATTCATTCATGTAACTATAAATTTCCATATTAAAGCATGGACCTTCCCCTCCTCAAAAAGGAAGCCATTAGCTACACTTACTAGGCCCATAAAAATTAACATGCAAACATAGAAAACGTAATTGCCAAAGTATTTATGGTACTCTCCTTAGCATAAATATTTTTTGCCTATATATTTCCAGGTAAATCTGGCAGCAGATGATATGAATCAATCCAATTAGAAAATACAAAAACCATTTACCAAGCCCTACATCATCTATCAATAATATACCAGGATGAGGGCAGAACAAGTTACTAGTGTAGATTTGGACTTACTGGGCATTGAAGTAGAGGAAGAGTTTGTGGATATTGGAAATAAAGGCTTAGAAATACTTGAATATGATCAAGGTTAAAGTTTATGCAGTTATCACTTCCTGAAATAAAGACTTAAAAATCCAGAAGATCAAGAAAAAGTGCAACAGAAGGTATTAAGTTTTTAAAAATATTTCAACACCCTGGGGGTAGGATGTCATTCATGATACACTGCAGAAGTAAAATCAGAAGTTCAGGGAAGGACAGTGAATTTTGACTAGCGAGTTCGTTTTTGGTACTCTTTGCAAGGTTTGTAACCAGAGTCAGAGTAAAGAAACCTGAAATTGTGAACAATGAGATGAAAACCATTTCTGCTGGTTTAACACTTAAAAAAATATAGTAATTATGACTAGAGAAAATTTTAGGAGAGAATAGGGCTGACAGGTCTAGTGGACTGTCTTTTTAGCAAAGAGCATCTGTGTCTTTTTCTTTTTTTCTAAAGTCAAAGGAAAAACCCACACTATTTTCTATTTTGAGTTGGCCAAGGAAACCATCTTTGAAGTGCAATTTGGTTATACTTCATTCTATATCTTGAAAATTAATAACATGCTGCTGTCCAATCTGTTATTTTCAAACTATCCTTCTTGTTTTGAGAGTAATATTTTAAAAAGACCAATTTTGGGTACCATATTTGGGAGTAATCAAAGTCAGAGTTTGTGTGAATCACAGGTCAAAAAGAAACAAAGACTTTTTAAAAATAATTACCTTTCACCCTAGTTATCAAATTTTAGGGCTAAAAAATCAGAGTTACTGGTGTAAACCTAAAGTTATCAAGTTTTTTTTTACATTATTATACTTAATTAGGGTTATAAGTTCTTGTCTAAATTGGGATTCCTTAAAAGTGAAAGGGGGAGGAATAGATCCTTAGCCAGTCAGAACATCAAGACAACATAGGTAAATGAAAACTGCCCACGGAAAAGCAAACATAAAGGTACCCCGTACAGAGGCAGTTGCTTCATCTTTGTATATCTATTCTGCTGTCCTAATGCTTGTGGCATGTCATTCTATGTGGCATCACAATCTGAAATCTATTTGTAACTCAGTAGCTTCTCTCCTTATTATTATTATCTGTGTTTATCCCCTCAGGTAAGCCTATCATAGAATCATAATAACCATTTACAAGTGACTCCCATCAGCACTTTCAACATTCTCTCTGTGTTTGATTAGAAAACAGATGCATTTCTATTAGACTAAGCTTGTCTGCTTTCTCTTACTGAAAAAAAAAAAAAAAACACTGAGAAATACTTGGTTGCATATTTCTTTTATTTACAAAGGACTGGAAATAGAACACTACTGGAATTTCTATAAGATAAAAGCAAATATTTATATGTCTACATATGTGAAATTGTCACCATCTTCCTAGAAGCACATCTCAAGAACGTCTTTTTTTCCTTTAAAAGTTAATAATATAAAAATTTTGGTCTCAGCTTCTCTAGAGGAGGGGGAAATGACTCATTCAAAAATTTACATTGATCTCTCATCCAAATATATTCTGAATGATAAAACTGATTTAACTTTCCTCTATAAATATATTATTCAGTAAAAAGAGATTTCTTGACAAGTTAATAGCGACTTCCTGCAGTCTGCTTGAATATTATTGTTCAAATATCAGTTTGTTATAATAAATATACTTATTTATGTATTTCCTTTTGATGAATACTCCACTCTGTTTGCTGCAGTTTTAAGGAGGAAATAAATGAGCCTTCTCAGAATCTCTACGGTAAGGGAAGAGGAATTATACTCACAAACAGTAGCTGCAGCCTAGATTTCATGCCATTAAGAGTTGTAAGTGGATACTATAATATTCTAACCCCTCTCCAAATTTAAGCAGTAAAATATCTGGAAAAATCAGAGGCCAGTTAAACACCTACATTTAATTAGTAGCTGTCCACAACTATACACAGAACAATTATCTGAAATATGAACTTAAGTTGGAATAATTAATTCCAAAAATGTCCATCTCATTTTGAATT
Organism: Mesoplodon mirus; assembly: GCF_964341445.2. Taxonomy (NCBI): domain Eukaryota; kingdom Metazoa; phylum Chordata; class Mammalia; order Artiodactyla; family Ziphiidae; genus Mesoplodon; species Mesoplodon mirus. Next base: position 187,060,067 of record NC_138977.1, read on the forward strand.
AGCAGTTTATGTTGATTAGAAGGATTCTATTAAGAGATATGAATATAATGGTGAGATCAAATAGATGTATAGAAAGAGGGAAGAGACACCATGGACAATGAATGGGAATTTGGTCATGGTTCCCTCTGAAAAAAGAAGAAATCTTAGCTTTTCCCCAAGTTGTAAGTGGGAACAAACATCTCAGGGAGATATAGCCCTATCACAGACTGTTTCTTGTACAAGTGTGTTATAAAAAGGAAATATGAAGGGTCTGGCTACTTTGTACAGGGATGAGGAAACAGAATTTCCATCTGATATATTCCCCAGACAATATGCCAAACCCCCTTTGATTCAGAAATAAAGTTATTTAGAGGGACAAAAAATCTAAACGTTCCTTCCCCTCCCCCTGCTAGTTCATTGTGTCACTCAGAATGAGGGTGATACTTGCTATTGGGCTGGCTAAAAAGTTTGTTTGGTTAGTGAATACATTGTTCAATAAAGTTCTTTGTGAAAATGAAAAATGCCTTTTATTTTTACTTAAAACCAAAGGAACTTTTTGGCCAACCCAATACTATTGAGTCCAGTCCATCTGATCACCATACCTTCTCAGTTGTGTCACCTAAGGATCTTCCTTACACCCTCCTCTGCACCTTCTCTCTACCAACCAAATCCATCTTTCATATTACAGGTTATAATTATTTCCTAAAATATATATCTGACCATGTCACTTTCCTACTTAAAATCATTTAGTGGAACCTGATCACCTATGGTTTTGAACTCATCAGAATGAACTGCCTGCATCTACAAAACTGTTATGTCAAAATTCCACAGTTCCCCCTAATGCTCAGTGCCTTTTATATCTGATTTGTTAATGTTGGGTATATCCTAAACACTAAGCACACTTCATAAATCCACATATGTGTCATTTTATTTATTCATTCACTCACTGAATATTTCTTAGGTACCTTCAGTGTGTACAGAGAAATGGTGGGACAGGGTATAGAACAATGAATAAGGTAGTCAGTCTCTGGCCTCAAGAAACTAGGTAATCAAGCAGGTACTTTCCCCCCTGACTGAGTTAAATGCTTCTCTTCTGGCTTCCCATAGCATCCTAAGCATGCCTTTATCTTAACTCTCCTCAAAATAGAGAAATATCCTGTTTACTTTCATGTAATCCTAATATACCATGAGCTCCTTGAGGGCGTATAAACATTATTTGCATCTTCATCCCCAGCACATGACTTGGTTTTATGAAGTCTGTCGAATTTAGAAGTGCCTATATCATGTTTTGAAGTTATATAATAATTGCAGTCTGCATAAAAAGTATGGATTATAAAACAAGAGGACATAGGTAGGATTTCACATTAAAAACCAGAATTAATATAAAATTTGAAAAACCTTAGAGAATAATAAAAGTATAAATTATACTGGAGAAGAGAAAACTATACTAAGGATCTGTCACAAACATGCACACACACACAAACACAATAAGATCAGAGAGAAATAATGTGACACATAGATAACATTAAGGAATGGAGATGAAATAACTGGAATATAAACTACACTAGGAATCTAGGGGTCTACCCTGGTGGCACAGTGGTTGAGAATCCGCCTGCCAATGTGGGGGACATGGGTTTGATCCCCGGTCCAGGAAAACCCCACGTGCCTTGGAGTAACTAAACCCTTGAGCCACAATTACTGAGACTGTGCTCTAGGGCCCACGAGCCACAACTACTGAATCCCGTGTGCACTAGAGCCCATGCTGCAACTACTGAGCCCACGTGCCGCAACTACTGAAGCCCACGTGCCTAGAGCCCATGCTCTGCAACAAGAGAAGCCACCGCAATGAGAAGCCCACACACCAAAACGAAGAGTAGCCCCCGCCACAACTAGAGAAAGCCCACGCACAGAAATGAAGACCTAACACAACCAAAATAATAAATAAGATAAAATAAAAAAAGAATCTAGTCATTACGTGACCAACTTGAAGTATGGAGATGAAGTGTTAGAGGATGGATGAATGCTGATGAGAAAAAAGTGGTGTATCATCAGTGAGAGAAAAATAATGATAATTTAGCATAGAAAATTAAGGATAAGAAATGATTACATGAAAACATAGAAACTTGAATTTGATTGAGAAATACAAAAGAGGAAGATATTAAAAAGAAAAAGGACTTTTCATTTATATGTTTAAGTTAATTATGGACAAAAGCTAGTCAAGAGTATCTGTGATAAGGAAACAGAATGGCTGGTGACTACATACCATTTGGGTTTTAATGGGATAGAAAGTTATTAAAAGTAAAGCTAGAGGGGAGCAGCATTAAAGTCAGCATAAACAAGGAGTGGATTTTATGCAGGCAGAAGTGTTGGAGCATCTTATGGATCATCAGGTTGTACACAGCTGCAGGGATGTGTAGCATTAAGATTTCAGATAGGAGGAAAGAGCCCTGAAGCCAGTGAGAGATCGAGAAGACAGAAGGCATGCACACAGGAACCAGTCAGTCCAAGGTCAAGGAAACACGTTGGGAAATGGCAGCTGAGTCAGGTAACTTGGAGAACTGAGGCAGGTAACAGGCTTCTAGGAGGATTCGACAGGGAGCATTTGGCTGCAGGGAGAAAGAAAAATTGTATCATCTGCTCACCCTTGGATGATGCTTGGATTTTGAATTTTATAATTGCTACTGAGTATAAAGGAAAAGAAGAAGCCTCTGTGGGTAAGGAAACATTTGTTACTTCCAAGGCAAAATGCACCTGAATAAGTAAGAAAGGGATTAAAAGAATAGCCAACAATATGGTTAGAAGAAACTGCACATAAAATAACACAGGCCATACAAACAGCAAGGGCAGAACTTCTACTTGTGTCAAATAATGATTACACAAGGTTAGAACTAGTATGAAGATGCAGTTTTACCTACCATCAGTAATTACGCAGAAGAAAGAATAGATAATAGATATTACTCAAAAAGTAATACCACTGGGTTTCAAATATATCATCACCAACAATAAAAAATTATTTAAGGTTTTAAAACCCAAAACCTCTCACTCATGTATGAGGATATCAGTTAATTAATAAAAAGCTGTCAAATAATAGAAAATGGCTTTTGTCTATCTTCCTATTGTCATCAATTTGAAAATCTATGAGGAAATGGATAGGAGAGATACTGAATCTCAGCATGTAGCCTCTAGTAGAGAGTTAGAGGATGCACATGAGAATGTGAAAACAACTAGTAACATTTCAATGTGCAGACTGAATTATGCTGAATAGAAATTACAATGACAATAAAAGAGCCATGAGCCCATATGACAATATATACAATAAAGCTAAAGAAAAAGTGACAATTGTGATAATGAATGTGCTTTCCAAGGAGAATTAAACATTTTCTCAAGTGATTAAACTTCAAAAAATTAATTACTTCTTTAATATTTTATATTTACCTACTATTCTTAAAATACCCCTGGGAACAACTTTAATTGTTATGTGTAGGAATTTAGAAAATACATGGTATCATTTTTGTATACAATTTGGGTTTATTCTCCTTTGAAAAACAACTTCTGTCTGACAATCAGCTTTCAGGCCTTTGTTCAGGGGAAGCTGCATTATCACATTGAAACCCAAAGGTCAGACATCTGTGAAACATTGTGTTAAAAGACAAGAAGCTGAGGCAGAAAAATTCTCTCTGCTTCATCTCAATATAAATTGCAGATCAAACAGTGTTCTAGATTGACATTGGCCATCCAATCTGAAATGAACTGTATTATATTTAACATCTAAAATGTCATACTGGGCATTGCATATGGTTTTAATTTTCAACTGCCCAGCCTTGTACTTGGTATTTGTACTTTCCAAATGTGCTTTTTGACCTTCATATGATAGGATTTTATACCTAGGAATGAACAAGCAAAAGCTTTGTTAAATTCATTGCAGCCATTGATTGCTTATTTGCTTATTCATTTATTTAAAATATAGCTTATTTTGTGAGTAAATGATAAAAATATAATTTTAACTAATTCATTTTTAACAGGTGGTAACTTAAAAAGAAAAATACTTTTAGCATTCTGTGCAATGGGGAATATTTGAAAGTGGAAACTTGAAAACCATTTCTCAGCAGACCCAAGAATTAACAAATATAATTCTAATAATTACCGTATATTTGGTGTCTATGCCACATATTTTATATTGAGTTTTTAAGCCTTGCAATACAGTTGTTTTAAATGTTCTCAATTTTGTAATTCTCTGGAAAGAGCAGTTTACTATGAAGATAAAATAAAATCCCTTACAGAAGTTCATTTTGAAAAAGCAAAAATTTTTAAAGGAAGAATGTTTTATCTCTTGCCCTTCACCTCAGGTTTTTCCAGATTCCTTTCCAGTATCTGTCCACCTAAAAGTAATGTTAAGGGGAAAAAAATGTTTGGAGCTCCTATCAATATAAATGAAAATTAACCAAAGGAAAAAACTTTATGTAGAAGTGATAAGCACGGAAGACGAAGTACAGGTGACTGAATAAAAGGCAATGTACAATAAAGTTAAAGAATGAGCTTTGGAGTCATGCTAGCATTAGAGAATCAAGCTTACCAATTATTAGTTTTGTCAAGTTGGAACAATTAACTTCTCTGAGCCCCAATTCCTTCATCTGTAAGATGAGTTTGACAATGCTTACTTCAGAAAACTGTTCTAAGAAATATATTAGCTAATGCCTAAAAGCAGACAATACAATGTAAAATCAATAACAGGTATTCTTTTCCTACTAAAATCATTTTTAAAATGAGCCATATTTATTGTCCTGCAATCGGAATATAAATATCTTTCTCACTGTTGTATCTGAATAGATTGTATCTGAATAGAATTTTCTACCAAAAGGAATAAATCAGGTATCCCTGAAGAATTGGTTGATTTAGGTGTGGGTCAGAACATGTACAAGATGTTCCTACAACATCTTGTAAAACCAGATAACCAAAATGATATCAAAGGTTACTAGGGTCATGTCAAAAAAGTTTCAGAGACCAAATTTGAAGAGCCTCTCCTAGGATACAATTGAGACAATTAGACCATCAGTTAGAATGATAATGGCAATAACTAAAATTCATCAAACATATTTACATCTATGTGTACATGATGATATTGAAACAAAGCCAAAACCAACAAATTAAAGAAACAGACCAAAATGAAATAGAAAAGCTCATTAGTCACTATTAGAGAATGATAGTTAACTAACTTATTGTGTTAAAAATTGAGTTATAAAGGGGAAGAATCAAGAGTTTATCTTTCCTTAGTATAAAAAGTGTTCCTCAGTGCAAATAAATAATTGATAGGAAAGTTATTTTTTATAAAAGTATGCCAATTACTTTTTAAGTTAAGAAATGATAGAAATAGAATACCATTATTATCCAACTTCTAACAATGTAATGGCTCCTAGAAAAGATCATCAATGGCTGTTAATACCTCATAAAGACAACCAGACACCATGTAGTGCCTGATAGAAACGTCCACCACCTAAGAAATGTTCTTGCCAAAAAAATGGACCTGACTGTTTAAATCTAATTTAATTTTTTCCCAGAAATATATAAGACAATGTAACGTGTTTTCAAGAAATATGACTAGCCCTCCCGTTTGCTGTGTCTTCCACTATGATTTAACAGAAGAACTTGGGAGTCATGGCATGTGGGATGAGAGTCTGCCTGTCATTTATTAAAAACAGAAAATTTTGAGCAGGCTGCAACTTATATGAGCTACAGTTTCCTCTAAGAAAGTAACTGAACTCTTAGCCACCCCCTGTATTATGAAACGTTAGGAAAATTAGAGGAGAAAAGTGTGAGCAGAGAGTGATATTCTGTTAACTCAGTTAGAGAAAATCACAGACTAAAAAACAGAGGGAAAGTGATGCTTAGTTATTAAAACTGCACTGCCTACAGTTTGGATTTAATAACCTGGTAGATGTAACCACATTTGAAAAATGTTCAATATTTCCATGGAGTTTAGAGGTTTAAAAACACTTTCTCATTCATTTCCCCAGCTGATCATCACAAAAGCTCATTAAATATCAAAAAAGTCATAATTTCTTCTTTTTACAGATGAGAAACCTGAAGCTCAAATGTTAAGTAATTAGCCCAATACTCACTCACAAAACTATATTTCAAATTTTTCCATTTAATTCATTTATGCATTCATTTATTTAATTAGCACAAATTTACTTAGTATTTTTCATGTTCCAGGAAGTGTACTAGATATTAGGTATACAGTGGTGAGCAAAAAAGACAAGGTAATCTGCCTTCATAGGATTTATCTCATATTCTAGAGGGAGACATGAACAGGACAAATGTAAACAGGCAAATACAAAAAATTTATAATTTGCAAACATAAATTATTTTCAAATAAAAAAAGTGCTATACAAATAGCTTAAGAAAGACTTTGTAAAGGTCTTCTGTTGAGACTGAAGAGATAAAGAGGAGCCAGTCAAGTGAGGAATGAGAAGAGTGCTCCAGGCAGGAGGAACATCATGTTTCAAAGCCTCTCACCTCCTATTTACTAGTCTAGCCCGGCAGTATTAGTGGCACTGTGTGTGTGTCTGTTGTGTGTTTATGCGGGGCAGGGTAGGTTGGGGAATCTTCCCCCTCTCTATCATAGGTCTCACTTCCTGGGACCATAGCATTTTAGCTAAGTTTACTGTGAAGCTTTTCATGAGACTATAAAGCGGGAGAGACTGAAAGGGAGAAAGGTGAAAATGGTCATGTCTAATACTCTTGTATACATGGTCAGGAAATCTTGGCTCCAGGAAACTTCCACTTGCACTTGGATTTTCTAGACCAAACTGCCTAGACTGAAGAGACAGGGGCCACGTCAGTAATATTTTCCATATATGGTGGCTCAATTCCATCTTGCAAAATGTGACACTCCCTAAGTTCTTTTAATTATGGCAACAATACCTCTGTGAAGTATTGATACCTCTGTGAGGTTTCCTGATAAGCAGATTTTTCTCTCTCTCTTCTCGTAAAAACTGTATTTTGCATTAATGAAACCTATTAGACTGTTCATAAAAATCACTGAAAACCTGTATAAGTTCTCTGAGGTTTCTTTCACTATATAACAGTTTCCTCCACCCTTGCCACAGGAAAGATATTAAGGCGTTTTGTGTGAAAGTGTGAGGAATGGAAAAATGAAAAGAGCTGCTCAAAAAAAGCTGCCTCCTTCTCATGGCAGTCAAACAATCAACATTTCCACAAGTGTTTTATCTCAAAGGAAGTTATATCTAAGGAAACAAAGAGAAATTTACTAAAATGATTATGTGTTTCCAGTAAGCCTCATCTCCAACTGCAGCTAAATGTAGCTGGTTGGAATTATAAGCACATCAGTATTTTATATATTACTGAGATTGATTTTGAGATTTGAAACTCTAGTGTGGTAAACCTGGGGGAAACGACTAGAGGCAATCATAGATGGGACAAGTACCTCTTATTCATTGCATACAAATAGTTTTACATACAGACCCTCAAATCTGGTGACTGAAAAATGGATTTGGCTAATTCCAGAATAAGAGACTAGCCTCAGAATGATTATGTTGAAGACTCCTAGAACAGAAAAATGTTAAATAGTAAAATGTTATAGTCAACAAGCAGTTTCTAACACAAATCTAGAAGTTGGAAGGATCTGTGCTTCTCCCTCTGCCTAGAAACTTCTGCCTCTTAGTCATATGTCTTGTCATATGTCTTGTCTAACAAATATTTACTCATCTTTCAAGAAACAGTTTTAGTATCACCCATATTTTGGCAATAAAAATATTTCTTACAATTATTTGAACAAAGAGCCAGTGATAGTTAATTTTATGTTTTAACTTGGAGGGTGTTTTTGGATGAGAAACATTTAAATCGGTGATTTTTGAGTAAGCAGATCACCCTCCATAATTTGGGTGGGCCTCATCTAATCAGCAGAATGACTGAATAGAACAAAAAGACTGGCCTGCTAGACTGCCTTTGACTTGATCCCGAACATGGCTATCCGGGGATAGAACTAGAACTGCACCATCGATTCTCCTGAGTCTTCAGCTTCTCAGCCCATCCTGCAGATTTTGTACTTCCCTGCCTCCATAATTATGTGACATGGAGACACGCTAACAAAAGAATACTAATCATGCTCTTTGTAAACATGGGCAAAATAAATGGGATGGACTGAGACATCATCTCTCTTTTTTTATTATCAGTAATATTAGTATAGTACTATATTGGAACTTATCTTCTTATTATTATGTTAGGGCAATTTTTATGTCAATTTTTTATATTTTTCATCATTTTTTTCCTATTTCTGTAACATTTTCAAATAACTATGAGTTTGTGTTAATTTAAATTTGCAATTAAATAACCCTTGTATAATGCTAACTCTGACATTTATTACTATAGGAATTACTTCCCATATATGACAGGATATGATAGGATATGTATACACATACACACATACACACACGAATGGATACATTTATAACCCACAAAATAGGGGTCAACTATTCAATATGGATTTATTAACATTCTTAGTATGAACCTGACACTTTATGAGGTTCTACTGGTTAGGATTACAGTTGGTTGTGAGTAGCAAAGATTTGAAAAGTAGCACCTTAGCCAAAATAGACATTAATTCTTCTATAAAAGAAAAGGAACTAAAAATTTGATAGTTCAGAGTGAGTACTGTCAGGATAGCAGGCTTATTTTCTCTTGTTCCCTGGAAGAGCCTCCACATAATCCAGGATGGCTATTAGAGCTTTAGCCATCACATCAACATTCTAATCAACAGGTAAAAGGGATAGTTCCTCTTCCCTTTTAAGAAAGTTTTATGGGACAATAAAAAAATTTCTATTTACACTTCAACAGCCAACCACTGCAAGAGATGTTATGAAATATATCCTTTTATTGTGGTGGCAATGTCTCCAGTATTTTGTTTAGTTAAGTAAAAAGCAGAGAGATGATACCAAGAGGAATCCAGTAGTTTCTGCCATACCACTGGGAGAATCCATAATAAATTCCTTACCATTTTTTTTATTGGAGTATAGTTGCTTTACAATGTTGTGTTAGTTTCTGTGTAGCTGTACAGTGAAGTGAATCAGGTATACGTATACATATATCCCCTTCCTCTTGGCCCTCCCTCCCACCCCCATCCCCCATCCCATCTATCTAGGTCAACACAGAACACCTAGCTGAGCTCCCTGTGCTATGAAACAGGTTCCCACTATTTTACACATGGTAGTGGATATAGGTCAATCCTAAACCCTCAATTCGTCCCACCCTTCCCTTCCCCCATTGTGTCCACATATTACAGAGGAACTCAAATCTAGTTAAGAAGTCAAAATTATAATGTATGAATCTACTTTAAAAGTTAAAGTATAAATCTTGTAATATGGATCATGAGGGATGGAGGACTTCAAGAAATAAAGAGCAGCCTGACATGAAACAGAAACCACAAAATTTAGGCCCTAAGTAAATATTTGTTGAATGACTGAATTAGCAATCCAAGGGATATTCTCAATATCGGTGCTGAAAGTAAGTCCAGCTCAATGTGATACAAATCTGTGAAAAAACATAGATCAGCAATTCATCTTAATGCACTGAATCATCTTTAGTATGAGAATTCTGGCTCTCAGAACTACCAGAGTCCTTAAAAGAACATCTAGTGTAATCCCTTACCTTTAGTAAAGAATTATGATTCTCATTTTAGAGGTAAGAACCAGAGATTTCAAGTGACTCAGATATGGGAACACAGCTCAAGTCATCACTTGAGATCTAGAATATCTGGTTGTTTTTTCCATTTTATTGCTTATTCAGCGAGTTATATTTTCCATTTCATTGTTTATTCAGATGTGTTAACCCTATTTGGGAACTTTGAGGAATAGTTACATACTAAATAGACATTAAAGTTGTATTAATCACATCCTTTTTGAAGTGTGTGTGCTATCTTTTCTAAGAGGGAATAATGATCAGCTATTAATTAGTAAGAAACTTCCTAATGAACAAAATCCTTCCTTTTCCCATATACAATATTATCTCTATTTGACAAAGCTTATAGCATCTCTAGAGACAAGTCCAACAGCCCAACATGTGGGAAAATAAATACACCTCATTAATCTTCATTATAGATCCGTGAGAGAGGTTACTATTGGCATAAATTGCATGTAGGGTGAAAACTTGTAAAAAAATTAGAGGTGAAGTAAGGACTCAGAAGCCTTTTTCTCTTTGTCTCTGTTCTTACTTTCAGGAAGAGTAAGAGACAAAACTATGGAGAGCAAAAGAAAAGATAAACAAAATTATATCATGCACAGTGTTCATATTTTTGAAAATGTCCAAAGTTTACTTATGACCTACCCAGCAGAGTTAACTCATTATCCATGTTCCTTTGTGTTGATGGCTTTATTTTTTACAGATGACTGGTAATTACAGTGTTAATTGAAGGACCAATCACTAGTTTTTCCTGAGCTTTTCACTGATATAATGGGAATAATTTATTTTGAACACATATAATAAAATTGCTTTAGCACAAAGGTGAAAATTAGGAGCACTATAAATTTTACTTGATGTTGCTTTGCCAGTAGACAAACTTTTCAGCAGACAGTTTTGTACTGTCCTGTTCAAGTTCTACAGCAATTCCACTGAAGTTTCAGGATGTGTTTCTCATTGCACTCACTAGGTACCATCATGAAATTTTAAAGAGGAAACACTATCAGAATAGACAATAAATGAAGAAGAATAACATTATCAGTTGTTAGAGTCTAAAGTTCTTTAAAGGTCATTGAGCCTGTTTCCTTCCCTTCATACTTGAAGGCATTTCAGCCTGTGGAGGTGCAGCTCATTCAAAATCATGTAGCTGGGTAAAGGTGGATCCAAGCCTAGATACCAGTCTCTTAATTATGTATCCAGTTCTCTTTCTTGTTAAGGAAAAAATCTATTTAATTTAAAAAACACTAAGAAGATCACCAAAAATATCAGTAGAAGGACTACCCCCCTACTTTTCATTCCTTACAAGAAAAGTTTGATTTGTCCAGAAGCAGATGACCTTCTTCACCTGTTATTTGAATTCCAATATACTTTACCCTTGTTTTTTCTTCACTCTTCTTATATTTTCATTGTGTTTCTATTAACCTAGGAACCTACAATTATGATAGGTCAGAATGTGACTCACTCTCAAAAAACATACAAGACAGATATGGCAGAGACATAATTTCATTAGTGGAAAGTGAAGAATTACATACTGAAGTTCAGCTTGAAAATTGTTCAAGAGAAAGAAATGCCCACATTCACTCCTCATCCTATATGTTCACTAATTTTTGGATAATTACATTCATTTTGCACACTTAGATACATTTTCATGAGAAACATAGTAAAGTTTCATAAGTATTAAATGTACCATTACATATATTTTAAAATTTAAATTATAATATGTTCTGATTTGTTTTTGCTATTTAAATAAATCCTTTACATGTAGAAATATACATCCAATTGCTCTTCCTTCTTCCCTATTGAGGAACTGAATGCGTGTGTATTTAATAAAAAGAAGAACTGATTTAGTAGAGGAAATTTTTAAATTCAAGTTAAAATTCAGTTTGAAACCAAAAACTATTCTTTGTCTATATTATTGTTCACTTTTAATGTCCTTCCATGATCCATTTCTCTCGACAAGGCAGTAACATAAAAGCATTCCAATTATCTATAACAGAAAATGCAATTTCATTCCCAAAGAACAAATAAAGCATGATACTAAAAGGTCGCAGGAAGAATAAAACTGACCCAACCAATTATTAAATAGTTAAAGAAATGTGGCCTTCAGAGCTATGGTTAGATAATAGTAGATGGTTCAAAGTTATGGAATCACATTCTGTTTCAAATTGATAAAGTATACGTATTGGTCAACTCGGACTGCCATAGCAAAGCACCACAGACTTGGGTGGCTAAAACAACAGAAATTTATTTCTCATAGTTCTGGAACCTGGAAATCTAAGATTAAGGTACCAGCAAGATTGTTTTTTGTGATGCCTCTTTCCTGGGCTCCAGAAAGTCACCTTCTTGCTATGTCCTCACATGGCCTTTTCTCCGAATGTGACACTCCTCGTGTCTCTTCCTATAAGGAGAGCAGTCCTACTGGATCAGGGCCAAACTTTATGACCTCATTTAACCTTAATTACCTACTTAAAGGCCATATCTCCAGATAGTCATATAGGGGGGTTAGGGCTTAACATATAAATCTGGGGGAGACACAATGGAGTCCATAACAGTATGAACTTCAAAAACCATTATAAAGTATTGTATACTATGGATCAATAGCAGTGATTACAATTTGCATTTGGAGCCAGAAACCTTGGACTATCCATATGCCATGTTATTTTTATCGTCCATCCTCCCATCTATTTTAATGGCTATATCTCTGTCCAGGATTGCCATGGCATTCTGTGTATATGAATAGTATAATGTGAAGCAATCTGAACTGTTCTTTTTTAAAATATTTATTTATTTATTTATTTTATTTTTATGGCTGCATTGGGTCTTAGTTGTGGCACACGGGATTGTCCTTGAGACATGTGGGATCTTTCGTTGCAGTGCACAGGCTTCTCTCTAGTTATGGTGTGCAGGCTCCAGAGCACGTGGGCTCTGTAGTTTGTAGCATGTGGGCTCTCTAGTTGAGGTACAGGAGCTCAGTAGTTGTGGTGCGCGGGATCAGTTGCCGCATGGCATGTGGGATCTTAGTTCCCCGACAAGGAATAGAAACCTCGTCCCCTGCATTGGAAGGTGGGTTCTTTACCACTGGACCACCAGGGAAGTCCCCTGAACTGTTCTTATTGTCTAATTGATATGCAGATAATAACATTAGTATCTACAATTAAGAACTCACTACATGCCAAGCAGTCTGCTAATTTATTTATATGTATTATCTTATTTAATCCTCCTAACAAGTCCATTAATTCTATGAAGTAGAATTATTTTCAGTAATTTACATAAGAAAACATAATACTTAGAGAAGTTAAATCCTTTGTCAAAAGTACCACCTCTGCCTCCCTAAGGCCTATGCACCTGTTAGAGTTTGCCCAAACCCTAATTCTTTGCTTAAGCCCTCAACTCCTATTTAACTGATAAAGACCCAAAATGTAAAGCTCAGTTTCTTTAGGATCAGCTACTTACTTGTTGTTAAAGCCATCATAAGTTAAGTCAAGCATTGCAGTTTAAATTCTCTTGCCCAGATGCAGCAATTAAAAGTCAAATATGCATGGTGTGACATATTCCTCTACAAGCATTAATAGTACTCTCTCCATCCACTAAAATTTAAAAGCCAAGCCACAGGCCATGGACAAATGGACTCCTCAAGTACTACATGTGTGCTTCTTCCCCAAATGTGATTTTTATCCCCTAAAACTACAGAGCTCCCCTATTTTGCAGGTTTAGGGCATAGAACCATAGACCAGATGGCATGGAGGTCACTCCATGAGCAAGTTCATTCTTACTGGGAGGAAGTGAGAGGGAGGGGCAGGGACAAATCTTCTCTGTTTTTTCCTTCCAAATTCACCAATCAATTGATACTCCTACCTCCTCTAGAGTGGAGTATGTAAGAAGCAGAAAGAAACCAGTAGTGCTCACAGGAAGGCATTTACTCTTCAAAATCCTGCCTCAATAGTAATTATAAGTTACAGACTTATTTATATAACTGCTGAAATTTGATTTAACCAGAATTATGAAGAAATTCCATTAGAGAGATGCGGACGGGGATATGTCATTGTGTGTGTGTGTGCGCATGCAATTTCAGGTCAGGTCATACAAGAGAATTGCACCCTCATCTGCCATAAATGGATATCGGATGATATTGAAAATAGAAAACTCAATTTTAAGCATATTTTATATATATGAAAGGAAACAGAAGAAATAGCTGAAGAGTTCAAAGTAGTTGCTTCAAAGTAGCATAATTCAGGGGTGGGGCAAAGTAGTTGCTAGGAAAATATCTTTTTTATTTTTTAAGATTTGTAGTATTATTTGATATATATATATATAGCTTTGACATAAATTTTAAATACCATGGAATAATAACAAAAGAAATATCAAATCTTTGTCTGTCATTTTAACACCTAATTTAGCCAAGAAAACAAAAGAAAAGGGAAGAAGGAAGGAAATAAAGTAATTCAAAAACAACTGGTTCTGGTAGCAGGTAGAAACTTATGGTCAAGATTAAGACAATGACATTGCATCTCTGTAGGTGCTTTTTTATAAGGAGAAAACAGAAAATGTTGCAGCATAAATATTTTCAAAATACATTTTTAGAGATCCATGCCAGCTCTCAAGTTCTCTAGAGCTGCACTGTCCAATATGGTAACCATTAGCTACATGTAGCTATTTAAAATTAAATTTAAAATAATAAAATTTTAATAAAATTTTAAATTCTATCCCTCACATTAGCCACATTTCATATGCTCCAAAGCCACATATGGCTTATGGCAATCTTTTTAGATAGCAGAAATAAACATTTCCATTATTGCATAAATATCTATTTGAAAGCACTGCTCTAGGCCTTGCTGTTTATACGCTGAATTTGCACAAGACTATACCCTGAAACCCACTATCTTGAAGAGAAATAAACAAACCTGCCAAGATATCAATGTCTTTATAAAACCAAATATTTTTATATCATTTAGAAACAAGTTTGATATTCTAGCCCTGAACTGGGATGACTTCATTCAGATTCTAAAGGTATTTGTTAAGCACTAATTGTGTGCCAGGCAGTGTGCTGGATACTAAGAAAACAATGTTACTCAAGATGCTCAAAATCCAGATGAGTAACATCAGCAAAATGATGGAATAGGAAGCCCCAGACCTCAGTGCACTACAGAAACATCAACATACAGCCCCCAAAGCTTCTATGACAACTCCAGAAATCAGTTAGGAAGATGAAGCACCCAGGCAAGCTCAAATCCAAGAACAGCCACAATGAAACAGGTAAGAAAAGCTGTTTAATTCCAACCATGCTCCCAAAGCTAGCATAGTTTGCAACTGGGAGGAAAAGTCCAATTGCAGCTTCTCCTTTGGGAAGGAAAGAGAAAGGGAGAATGTACATTCAAAGTTCTAGATTGTGGGGGGACTACTTTCTGTCTCACCTGACTCGGCACTGACAGGGAATTGGCATACCTTGAGTGTCAGGGGGCTGCAGAGAACAAAAGAGAATTCAGCAGGTTGTGGCAGCACTAGAGAAGTGGTAAAACTGCAGACAAAACAGCCACCATTCACCATGATCAGGAGTAAGCACCCAGTTTGTGTCTTCCCCCTAGAGAGAGAAAAAAAAGAGTAGAGCATAAGTCCAATGTTCTTGCTTTTGCGGGTGCAGTCTGAGAGACTGCTTTCTGTCTCATCTGATGTGGAACGCTGACAGAACAGTTATGCTTTGGACACTTGGTGGGTGCACAGAGCTTGGTGGTTTCAGGCAGAGCCAGAGAAAAGCAGCAAACCTTTCTAATTGGGAAATCACATTCACAAGCCCAGAGAAGGTACATGCTCAGAAAAAGTTGGAAAGACCTCCAAAAATCTGTAGCTGTGTTGATGGGTAAAAGTCTTTCCTTGAATGAAGCCAGTCCATAAGACTGGAAGAGGTGTCTATTTTTTTCAACTGTGTGAATCCCAACACAAAGTTACAAGGCACATGAAGAAACAGGGAAATATGGCCCAATTCAAAGGAATAAAATACATCTCCAGAAACTGACCCTAAAGAAAGTAGCACAGTATTGTTAACTATATTCACATTGTTGTAAAGCAGACCTCTAGAACTTATTCACCTTCATTAAATGAATCTTCATACCCATTGACCAACTCCCAATTTCCTCCTCTCCCCAGCCCTGGGCAACCAACATTCTACTTTTTGTTTCTAAGAGATTGATCACTTTATTGATTTCATATAAGGTATCTAAAGTTAGATTTCAGGTTATATGTTTTTACCACAATTAAAAAAAAGGAATTAAAAAAAAAAAGATGTTCAGGATCCATCCGGGCTTTGAATAATTAAATAAGACTATACACTACTGTTCAAAAGAATGTGATAAGAGCTATTATAGGACAGTATAGAGTGATAAGGGAGAATAGAAGAGAAGCACTTAGCTAACGTCTAAGGCTGTCAGGATCATCACAAAAGGCCTTCCAGAAGAACTGGTATCAAAGCTAGGGATGAAAAACTAGTGGCACTTTCCACACAAACATGCAAGTTTAGAAGATGAGGTAGTATTTGTTTCAGTCAAATGGAAGAGGATGTAAGAAAGGTTAAGGGCAACAGAAATCATGTTTTAATTTGTAGTGGGGAAGTATGGGGTACAAGGAATGGTGAAGTGATAAGGAGAGAATGAAGAGAAAAATCTTAGTAAGAAGTTGTAATCAGGGACTGTGTCACGTAGGGACTAGTAAAATATTTAAAGAGTATGGTCTCCCAAGCATTCATCTAATAGACTGTAATTTTCATATTTGTTTTAGTCACACCATGAACAATACTCTCCACATCATACACAGTGTGTTGAATGTATTAAATATTCAATAAGTATGCACTGAAAGACAATAAAGTAATGTATATATATGCTTGGATTTGCATTTTAGAAAGTTCTACTTACATTTGGAAAAAGGGACTGTAAAAGGCTATCATAATATTAATTCTGAACAGTCTTTGTACTTGCATCTGAAAAGAACAACCATAATGTCATATATATTATGAAGCATACTATATACCTGTTAAGGCTAATGTATATATCTATAACTATAGCTAAATGTCTACATGCATGTGTGTGTATAAAATATGTTTATGATGTTAGCATAATAGTATTTTAATGATGCATTTATATATTTCTCCTCTGTTGACAGTTTTATTCTCACTTCCAAAATTTGTGTAACACTCTTATATATAAGACTATTAGAGAGTTGGGGCCAAGAGAGTAAACATATGCACCCTCAGCACATTCTTAGTTACTTCTTGCATAATAAGTTTAGGTGCTAATGGTATATCAAGAAGGCAGAGTTATCAGTTAAATGAAATATCTATTAGCCTGGGAACAGAAGTTCCAACAAAAGCACAGACTGCATTAACAGTTGGATGGGCATTATCCATGATACGTTGTCCTTGGTGTTCAAAGATAATAGCTAGTGGATGGTTTTCTTTCAATATGTGAACATATATGGAAAACCACAAGTGTGTGACCAGCTCCTCGCAGGTGAAAGTTCTATTGAGCCCTTCATTTTTGGTACCTCAACCCCTTTGACTCATGCCCTACATATGCCATGGATTGAGAAAATGTACAGAATCTGCTATTGTTTTACACCAATTCAATTGACTTGTTGCTGTTTCCCACTACTGCACAGCTGTATAAAAGGGTTTGCATGCTGCCTCAAGGGTCACAACTATAAGCTTTATAGCAAATGATTTTTAGGTACAGCATCAATTGTGACTTTCAGAAAAACTGTTTGAGAGCCACAGCATACAAGACTGGAAGGGATGACAAATTTTAAGAAAAGCCTTTAATTTTATAAATAAGAAAACATGTTTATAGAAATTAAATTGATAGGCAATAATGTTACATTGGTCAGTTACACAATTGAGGCTGGTGTTCTTTCCAATATTTAATGTTGTTATTAAAGTAGTACATTGACAAAAGCATTCTTCCTTTCCTTTCCTTTTCTTTTTTCTTAATTTATTCTTTATATATATATATATATATATATATATATATATATATATATATATATGTTTCTGATTTATAACAAAGTAAATCAGTGATACATATACATCTGTTCCCACATCCCTTCCCTCTTGCGTCTCCCTCCCTCCCACCCTCCGTATCCTACCCCTTCAGGTGGTCACAAAGCACCGAGCTAATCTCCCTGTGCTATGCGGCTGCTTCCCACTATCTATCTACCTTACGTTTGGTACTGTATATATGTCCATGCCTCTCTTTCGCCTTGCCACAGCTTACCCTTCCCCCTCCCCATATCCTCAAGTCCATTCTCAAGTAGGTCTGTGTCTTTATTCCTGTTTTACCCCTAGGTTCTTCATGACATTTTTTATAAAATTGCATATATATGTGTTAGCATACGGTATTTATCTTTCTCTTTCTGACTTACTTCACTCTGTATGACAGACTCTAGGTCTATCCACCTCATTACAAATAGCTCAGTTTCGTTTCTTTTTATGGCTGAGTAATATTCCATTGTATATATGTGCCACATCTTCTTTATCCATTCATCCGATGATGGACACTTAGGTTGTTTCCAGCTCTGGGCTATTGTGAATAGAGCTGCAATGAACATTTTGGTCCATGTCTCTTTTGGAATTATGGTTTTCTCAGGGTATATGCCCAGTAGTGGGATTACGGGGTAATATGGTAGTTCTATTTTTAGTTTTTTAAGGAACCTCCATACTGTTCTCCATAGTGGCTGTACCAATTCACATTCCCGCCAGCAGTGCAAGAGTGTTCCCTTTTCTCCACACCCTCTCCAGCATTTATTTTTTCTAGATTTCTTGATGATGGCCATTCTGACTGGTGTGAGATATCTCATTGTAGTTTTGATTTGCATTTCTCTAATGATTAATGATGTTGAGCATTCTTTCATGTGTTCGTTGGCAGTCTGTATATCTTCTTTGGAGAAATGCCTATTTAAGTCTTCTACCCATTTTTGGATTGGGTATTTTTTTGCTATTGAGCTGCATGAGCTGTATATAAATTTTGGAGATTAGTCCTTTGTCAGTTGCTTCATTTGCAAATATTTTCTCCCATTCTGAGGGTTGTCTTTTGGTCTTGTTTATGGTTTCCTTTGCTGTGCAAAAGCTTTGAAGTTTCATTAGGTCCCATTTGTTTATCTTTGTTTTTATTTCCATTTCTCTAGGAGGTGGGTCCAAAAGGATCTTGCTGTGATTTATGTCATAGAGTGTTTGGCCTACATTTTCCTCTAAGAGTTTGATAGTTTCTGGCCTTACATTTAGGTCTTTAATCCATTTTGAGCTTATTTTTGTGTATGGTGTTAGGGAATAATCTAAGCTCATACTTTTACATGTCCCTGTCCAGGTTTCCAGCAATACTTATTGAAGAGGCTGTCCTTTCTCCACTATACATTCCTGCCTCCTTTATCAAAGATAAGGTGACCATATGTGTGTGGGTTTATCTCTGGGCTTTCTATCCTGTTCCATTGATCTATCTTTCTGTTTTTGTGCCAGTACCACACTGTCTTGATTACTGTAGATTTGTAGTATAGTCTGAAGTCAGGGAGCCTGATTCCTCCAGCTCCGGTTTTTGTCCTCAAGATTGCTTTGGCTATTCGGGGTCTTTTGTTTTTCCAAACAAATTTTGAATTTTTTTGTTCTAGTTCTGTGAAAAATGCCAGTGGTAGTTTGATAGGGATTGCATCTGTAGATTGCTTTGGGTAGTAGAGTCATTTTCACAATATTGATTCTTCCAATCCAGGAGCATGGTATATCTCTCCATCTATTTGTATCATCTTTAATTTCTTTCATCAGTGTCTTATAATTTTCTGCATACAGGTCTTTTGTCTCCTTAGGTAGGTTTATTCCTAGATATTTTATTCTTTTTGTTGCAATGGTAAATGGGAGTGTTTTCCAAATTTCACTTTCAGATTTTTTCATCATTAGTGTATAGGAATGCCAGAGATTTCTGTGCATTAATTTTGTATCCTGCTACTTTACCAAATTCATTGATTAGCTCTAGTAGTTTTCTGGTAGCATCTTTAGGATTCTCTATGTATAGTATCATGTCATCTGCAAACAGTGACAGCTTTACTTCTTCTTTTCCAATTTGGATTCCTTTTATTTCCTTTTCTTCTCTGATTGCTGTGGCTAAAACTTCCAAAACTAACTCTTATTCAGAGTGGTGAGAGTGGGCAGTCTTGTCTTGTTCCTGATCTTAGTGGAAATGGTTTCAGTTTTTCACCATTGAGGATGATATTGGCTGTGGGTTTGTCATATATGGCCTTTATTATGTTGAGGAAAGTTCCCTCTATGCCTACTTTCTGCAGGGTTTTTATCATAAATGGGTGTTGAATTTTGTCAAAAGCTTTCTCTGCATCTATTGAGATGATCATATGGTTTTTCTTCTTCAATTTGTTAATATGGTGTATCACATTGATTGATTTGCATATATTGAAGAATCCTTGCATTCCTGGAATAAACCCCACTTGATCATGCTGTATGATCCTTTTAATGTGCTGTTGGATTCTGTTTGCTAGTATTTTGTCGAGGATTTTTGCATCTATCTTCATAACTGATATTGGCCTGTAGTTTTCTTTCTTTGTGACATCCTTGCCTGGTTTTGGTATCAAGGTGATGGTGGCCTCGTAGAATGAGTTTGGGAGTGCTCCTCCCTCTGTTATATTTTGGAAGAGTTAGAGAAGGATAGGTGTTAGCTCCTCTCTAAATGTTTGATAGAATTCGCCTGTGAAGCCATCTGGTCCTGGGCTTTTGTTTGTTGGAAGACTTTTAATCACAGTTTCAATTTCAGTGCTTGTGATTGGTCTGTTCATATTTTCTATTTCTTCCTGATTCAGTCTTGGCATGTTGTGCATTTCTAAGAATTTGTCCATTTCTTCCAGGTTGTCCATTTTATTGGCATAGAGTTGCTTGTAGTAATCTCTCATGATCTTTTGTATTTCTGCAGTGTCAGTTTTTACTTCTCCTTTTTCATTTCTATTGATTTGAGTCTTCTCCCTTTTTTTCTTGATGAGTCTGGCTAATGGTTTATCAATTTTGTTTATCTTATCAAAGAACCAGCTTTTAGTTTTATTGATCTTTGTTATCATTTCCTTCATTTCTTTTTCATTTATTTCTGATCTGATCTTTATGATTTCTTTCTTCCTCTAACTTTGGGGATTTTTTTTGTTCTTCTTTCTCTAATTGCTTTAGGTGCAGGGTCAGGTTGTTTACTCGAGATGTTTCTTGTTTCTTAAGGTGGGATTGTATTGCTATAAACTTCCCCCTTAGAGCTGCTTTTGCTGCGTCCCATAGGTTTTGGGTTGTCGTGTCTCCATTGTCATTTGTTTCTAGGTATTTTTTGATTTCCTCTTTGATTTCTTCAGTGATCACTTCGTTATTGAGTATTGTTTAGCCTCCATGTGTTTGTATTTTTTACAGATCTTTTCCTGTAATTGATGTCTAGTCTCATAGCATTGTGGTCAGAAAAGATACATGATACAATTTCAATTTTCTTAAATTTACCAAGGCTTGATTTGGGACCCAAGATATAATCTATCCTGGAGAATGTTCCATGAGCACTTGAGAAAAATGTGTATTCTGTTGTTTTTGGATGGAATGTCCTATAAATATCAATTAAGTCCATCTTGTTTAATGTATCATTTAAAGCTTGTGTTTCCTTATTTATTTTCATTTTGGATGATCTGTCCATTGGTGAAAGTGGGGTGTTAAAGTCCCCTAATATGAGTTTGTTACTGTCAATTTCCCCTTTTATGGCTGTTAGTATTTGCCTTATGTAATGAGGAGCTCCTATGTTGGGTGCATAAATATTTACAATTGTTATGTCTTCTTCTTGGATCGATCCCTTGATCATTATGTAGTGTCCTTCTTTGTCTCTTCTAATAGTCTTTACTTTAAAGTCTATTTTGCCTGATATAAGAATTGCTACTCCAGCTTTCTTTTGATTTCCATTTGCATGGAATATCTTTTTCCATCCCCTTACTTTCAGTCTGTATGTGTCTCTAGGTCTGAAGTGGGTCTCTTGTAGACAGCATATATATGGGTTTTGTTTTTGTATCCATTCAGCCACTCTGTGTCTTTTGGTGGGAACATTTAGTCCATTTACATTTAAGGTAATAATTGATACGTATGTTCCTATTCCCATTTCCTTAATTGTTTTGGGTTCGTTATTGTAGGTATTTTCCTTCTGTTGTGTTTCTTGCCTAGAGAAGTTCCTTTAGCATTTGTTGTAAAGCTGGTTTGGTGGTGCTGAACTCTCTCAGCTTTTGCTTGTCTGTAAACGTTTTAATTTCTCCATCAAATCTGAATGAGATCCTTGCTGGGTAGAGTAATCTTGGTTGCAGGTTTCTCTCCTTCACCACTTTAATTATGTCCTGCCACTCCCTTCTGGCTTGTAAAGTTTCTGCTGAGAGTTCAGCTGTTAACCTGATGGGGATTCCCTTGTGTGTTATTTGTTGTTTTTCCCTTGCTGCTTTTATATGATTTCTTTGTGTTTAATTTTTGACAGTTTGATTAATATGTGTCTTGGCGTATTTTTCCTTGGATTTATTCTGTATGGGACTCTCTGTGCCTCCTGGAGTTGATTAACTATTTCCTTTCCCATATTAGGGAAGTTTTCAACTGTAATCTCTTCAAATATTTTCTCAGTCCCTTTCTTTTTCTCTTCTTCTTCTGGAACCCCTATAATTCGAATGCTGGGGCGTTTAATGTTGTCCCAGAGGTCTCTGAGACTGTCCTCTGTTCTTTTCATTCTTTTTTATTTTGCTCTGCATCAGTTATTTCCACTATTTTATCTTCCACCTCACTTATCCGTTCTTCTGCCTCAGTTATTCTGCTATTTATCCCATCTAGAGTATTTTTCATTTCATTTATTGTGTTTTTAATTGATGCTTGATTCATCTTTAGTTCTTCTAGGTCCTTGTTAACTGTTTCTTGCATTTTGTCTATTCTATTTCCAAGATTTTGGATCTTGGTAATAGAATCTTGGATCATCTTTACTATCATAATTCTGAATTCTTTTTCAGGTAGACTGCCTATTACCTCTTCATTTGTTAGGTTTGGTAGGGTTTTATCTTGCTCCTTCACCTGCTGTGTGTTTTTCTGTCTTCTAATTTTGCTTATCTTACTGTGTTTGGGGTCTCCTTTTTGCAGGCTGCAGATTCGTAGTTCCCATTGTTTTTGGTGTCAGTCCCCAGTGGCTAAGGTTGTTTCAGTAGGTTGTGTAGGCTTCCTGGTGGGGGGGGACTAGTGTCTGTGTTCTGGTGGTTGAGGCTCGATCTTGTCTTTCTGGCGGACAGGTCCACGTCTGGTGGCGTGTTTTGGGGTGCCTGTGGCCTTATTATGTTTTTAGGCAGCCTCTCTGCTAATGGGTGAGGTTGTGTTCCTGTCTTGCTAGTTGCTTGGCATAGGGTGACCAGCACTGTAGCTTGCTGGTCGTTGACTGAAGCTGGGTGCTGGTGTTGGGATGGAGATCTCTGGGAGATTTTCGCCGCTTGATATTATGTGGAGCTGGGAGGTCTCTTGTGGATCCATGTCTTGAAGTTGGCTCTCCCACCTCAGAGGCACAGCATTGACTCCTGGCTGCAGCACCAAGAGCCTTTCATCTACCCGGCTCAGAATAAAAGGGAGAAAAAGTAGAAAGAAAGAATTTGTAGAAGAAAGAGAGAGAAAGAAAGGAAGAAGGCAAGAAAGGAAGGAAGGAAGAAAGAAAGAGAGGAGGGAGGCAGGGAGGGAGGGAAGGAGGATGGAAAGAAAGAAAGGAGGGAGGGAGGGAGGAAGGAAAGCAAAAGAAATAGTGAATGGAAGAAGGGAGGGAGGGCGGAAGGAAAGAAAGAAAGGAAGAAAGAAAAAAGAAAGAAAGAAAGAAGGAAAGAAAGACAGGAGGGAGGGAGGGAGTGAGGAAGGAAAGAAAGAAAAAGAAAGAAAGAAAGAAAGAAGGAAAGGAGGGGCGGAGGAAGGGAGGGAGGAAGGGAAGGTAGGAAAAAAAGAAAGAGAGAAGATAAAGTAAAATAGAATAAAGTATAAAATATAGTAGCATTATTAAAATAAAAAAGTAATTATTGAAAAAAAAACGGACAGATAGAACCCTGGGACATATGGTGGAAGCAAAGCTATACAGAGAAAATCTCACACAGAAGCATACACATACACATTCACAAAAAGAGAACAGGGGGAAAAAAATCGATAACCTTGCTCTCAAAGTCCACCTCTTGAATTTGGGATAATTCGTTGTAAAAAGAGGAAAAGGGGAAAAAGTTTGAAATCTTGCTCTCAAAGTCCACTTCCTTAATTTGGGATAATTCGTTGTAAAAAGAGGAAAAGGGGAAAAAAATCTTAAATCTTGTCCTCAAAGCACCTCCTCAGTTTGGGATGATTCGCTGTCCATTCATGCATTCCACAGACGCAGGGCACATCAAGTGGACCGTGGAGCTTTAATCCGCTGCCTCCAAGGCTTCACAGAGAGATTTCCCTGTCTCTTCTCTGCTCTCACAGCTCCCGGGTCTCAGCCTTGGACCTGGCCCTGCCTCTGTGCATAGGTCGCTGGAGGACGTCCGTTCTTCGCTCAGACAGGACGGGTTTAAAGGAGCCGCTGATTCGGGGGCTCTGGCTCACTCAGGCCGAGGGGTAGGAAGCGCAAGCAGTGCGGGGCGGGCCTGCGGCGGCAGAGGCCAGCGTGACATTGCACCAGCCCAAGGCACTCCATGCGCTTACCCAGGAAAGCCGTCCCTGGGTCCCGGGACCCCGGCAGTGGCGGGCTGCACAGGCTCCCCGGAAGGGGGTGTGGACAGTGACCTGCGCTCGCACACAGGCCTTGTGGCAGCGGCAGCAGCAGCCCCAGCATCCCACGCCCGTCTCCGGGGTCCGCGCCTTTAGCCGCGGCTCGCGCCCGTCTCTGGAGCTTGTTTAAGCAGCACTCTTAATGCCCTCTCCTCGTGCACCAGGAAGCAAAAGGGTAGAAAAAGTCTCTTGCCTCTTTGGCAGCTCCAGACTTTTTCCCCGGACTCCCTCCGGGCTAGCCATGGTGCACTAACCCCTTCAGGCTCTCTTCCTGCTGCCAGCCCCAGTCCTCTCCTTGCACTCTGACTGAAACCCGATACCCGAGCCTCAGCTCCCCGCCCCGCCTGCCCCGGTGGCCGAGCAGACAAGCCTCTTGGGCTGGTGTGTTCCTGAGGGCACCGATCCTCTGTGCCGGAATCTCTCTGCTTTGCCCTGCACACCCCTGTTGCTGTGCTCTCCTCCGCTACTCTGAAGCTTTCCCCCTCCGCCACCTGCACTCTCCGCCCGTGAAGGGGCTTCTAGTGTGTGGAAACCTTTCCTCCTTCACGGCTCCCTCCCACTGGTGCAGGTCCCATCCCTATCCTTTTGTCTCTGTTTATTCTTTTTTCTTTTGCCCTACCCAGGTATGTGGGGAGTTTCTTGCCTTTTGGGGGGCTCTGAGGTATTCTGTCAGCGTTCAGTAGGTGTTCTGTAGGAGTTGTTCCACGTGTAGATGAATTTCTGATGTATCTGTGGGAAGAAAGGTGATCTCCGCGTATTACTCTTCCGCCATCTTCCTCCCTTTCCTCCTTTATTCTTTCTTGCCTTTTTTTATTTGCCCTTCCTTTCTTCCTTCCTTCCTTCTATCCTTTCTTCCTTCCTTCTTTCCTTTTATTTAGGCAACCACTCATTTGCTAATTCACTCATTCACATTTTTCTTTTTTGCCAAGCACCCAGTGTGTTCTAAGATCAATGCTAATTACTAAAGCATAAAAAATATAAGCTATAACTACAGCTATAAAAATATTAGCTAAGGCTTCAGGAATAAGAGAGTATAGACTCACTTTTCCCTGTTCCTTCTAAGTATAGTTATATACCCTGGAAATTATTTCATAGACAGCAGTAAGAGAAATCTGAAATCTGAAAAAAGAATGTGTACTGGCTAGAGAGTGCAGGATTTGAAGAATAAAAATATGGCAAGTTACCTGGGTTTTCTTTTCATCTCTCATATACCTTGGACTGGGCAATGGAGAGGACTGCCACAATAAATGACTGACAGGCATAAAAGAAAAAAGGCAAAAAGAGAGGAAGAAAGAAAGATCGATAGCAAGACAGAATAAGAAAGAAGAGAGGGAGGAAGAAAGAAAAAACAGACCTGCTCTTTCTAACCAAAGGACTGGGAAAGTAGAAACCTAACAGAGACCTGAAGGGGAACCCCAAGCACTTCTCCACAAAGAGGGCCTCTGTTTATGATCCAATTCACCAACAGCAGTGGCAACAGCAAAGCCTCAGCTACCCCAGCCCCTGCTCTATACCTTAGGTCAGGTGAGTGCTGTTATCTCCCAGCAGCAGCAGAAACAAACTCCTAGCTCTCTTATCACCCAATCCAGAACCAGGGCCCAGAGAGTGGTCCCATCTTCTCATATCTACTGCAGTAGCAAAGCCCTGTGACTTCCTGGCTTCTACCCAGTGGTATAAGGGGACTAGGTCCAGTGGCTTCTTGCCTCATCCAGAATACTTCTCAGTGGCCCCACAGATGGCTCCAATAGGGTTTTAAGCAGGAGTCCCAGCAGCACCAGAAAACAAAGAAGACAAAAATAACATTGCAAGGGCTCAGAAACTAAATATTCATAGGAATTAAAGTCAGAGAAGTAGACTATAACTTACACACTAAACTTAAACAGAAAAACTGCCTGCTAAAATAGAATACTTAGGAAAAAGTGTCCCCCAACAAAATAAATGTCCAGGATACAATTGAAAAAAACATTCATTATACCAAGAAAACTGGAGAACCAGAATTTAATGAGAAAAGATAATCAAGGAATGCCAATATGGCGATTAATCTTATACTGAAATTATCTGACAAGATTTTAAAAGCAACTGCCTTAAAAATCCTTTAAATCAATTACAAATTCTCACAAAACACACAAAAAAGAAAATTTCAGCACAGAAATAGAAGTTACATAAAATAACTAAAAGGAAATTTTAGAATTGAAAATTACAATAACTGAATTTTTTAAAAAAAAACTCACTAGCTGCACTCAATAGAGTGTCAATGAAAAGGACAGAATCACTGAACTTGAAGACAGACCAACAGAACAGAAGTTTCTGTAGAAAACTTTAAAAGAGCAAAAATTCATATTATCAGAATACAGAAGAAGAGAAAGAATGTGGTACTGGAAAAGGATTTGAAGAAACAATGGCTGAACACTTGCCAAACTAGGCAAAAGAAACAAATCTACGCACTCAAACATGTGAGAACCTCAAACAACCCCAAAGAAATCCACACCAAGACATAACAAAATTAAAATTCTAAATATTAAATAAAAAGAAAGAAAGCTTAAATATAGCCAGAGGAAAAGAATGTATTACCTATAAAGGAACAGCAAGTTAAATTACAATGGATTTCCTATCTGAAACCATGCAGGCCAGAAGGAAGTGGCACAACATTTTTTTTAGGTGGTGAAAGAACTGTCAATTCTAAAATGGAACCAGAGGGCTTCCCTGGTGGCACAGTGGTTGAGAGTCCGCCTGCCATGCAGGGGACACGGGTTCGTGCCCCGGTCTGGGAAGATCCCACATGCCACAGAGCAGCTGGGCCCGTGAGCCACGGCTGCTGATCCTGCACGTCCGGAGCCTGTGCTCCGCAACGGGAGAGGTCACAACAGGGAGAGGCCCACGTACCTCAAAAAGAAAAAATAAATAAATAAAAAATAAATAAATAAAATGGAACCAGAAATTCTATATCCAGTGATGAAACTATCCACCAGGAATAGAGGAAATAAAGACATTCTCAGTCAAAGGAACACTAAAATAATTTGTGCTAGCAAATCTACCCTTAAATAATGACTAAAGAAAGCTCTCTCAACACAAAGAAAGTGATAACAGAAGAAGACAGGGATCTTTAGAAAGGAAAGAAGAACAATGAACTGGATAGTAAATATAATAGACTATTCTTCATCACATGAGCTTCATTTAGCAAATATTTTGATTAAAATAAAAGTTATAACTATCTGATGTAGTGCTAAATGTATTAGACAATTATATTTTTAAAATGGAGAGGTTAAAGGGACCTAAAGAGAAGCAAATGTTCTACACTTCTAAGTTGTAAAACATTGACACAGGGCTTCCCTGGTGGTGCAGTGGTTGAGAGTCCGCCTGCCGATGCAGGGGACACAGGTTCGTGCCCCGGTCCGGGAAGATCCCACGTGCCGCCGAGCGGCTGGGCCCGTGAGCCATGGCCACTGAGCCTGCGCGTCTGGAGCCTGTGCTTCACAACGGGAGAGGCCCCAACAGTGAGAGGCCTGTGTACCGCAAAAAAAAAAAAAAAAAAAATTGACACAATAGCTTGTGATAAGTTATACATGTATACAGCAATACCTATGACAACCATGCAGAAAATTATACAAGTGGATATACTCAAGCCATCGTAA
This sequence comes from Mesoplodon mirus, assembly GCF_964341445.2. Lineage (NCBI taxonomy): Eukaryota > Metazoa > Chordata > Mammalia > Artiodactyla > Ziphiidae > Mesoplodon > Mesoplodon mirus. Next base: position 187,088,144 of record NC_138977.1, read on the forward strand.
ATAAATAAAAATGTAACTCTAAAAGATGTTTAGGTAATCTAAGAAAGGCTAGAAGAAGGAAACAAAGGAACAAGAAACACAGGAACAAACAGAAACAATAATGACAAAATTAAACCTCAACATATACATAACTTCTTTATATGTCAAAATGTCTAAATACACAAATTAAAAGACAGAGATTGGCAGAACAGATCCAACTCATAATTCAACCATACTCTGTATACAAATCGTTAATTGAATTAAGAAAAGATGATTAATCTTATAAGATACCTTGGGATATATAATTATAATATAATACCTTGGAAAAACTTTAATGAGTGAAGGGTTTTTTGATGTAATTTCATTTGACATACAATTTTAATATAGGCAATAAGTATCTTTGTACACGTTAATAAAAATATTGATATTTAGATATTTAAAACTGACAAAATAACTGACAAAAATACCAGTAAATCACTACTTTCAAAATGGCACAGTACATTGTGACACCAAAATAATGAAAACCTGTATTTTAGTCACCATGATTTTTAAAAAATTTTACTTACTTGGAAACTAAAATAACTGTCTAAATTATTGCTTTTGAACATAGTGTATCTATGTGATATAAAGTGACATGTTTGCCAGGATTGAGGTTTTTTTTTTTGCGGTATGCAGGCCTCTCACTGTTGTGGCCTCTCCCATTGCGGAGCACAGGCTCCGGATGCGCAGGCTCAGTGGCCATGGCTCACGGGTCCAGCCACTCCGCAGCATGTGGGATCTTCCCGGACCGGGGCACGAACCCGTGTCCCCTGCATTGGCAGGCGGACTCTCAACCACTGTGCCACCAGGGAAACCCGAGTTTTATTTTTTAATGCATTTCATTTAGTGGAAATATAAATTTACCTGAAGATTTATGAATTTTTTCTCATAACCATATTTAAACAGAATAAAAAAATTTCAAAGGGATGAGTAATTTCTACAGCAATATTGTAGAGTAGATGTATAAGGATGAAATGGGGGGAAATCCCTAGATTATGTCTTTGTTCTTCCCCTTGCTTTTCCAAACCACCGACTTTGTGCACCTATGAGATATTAGCTGTCCCTGGGTGAATCTCTGTGGCTGTTGAGTGGTAAAAAACAAATATATTTAGCACTTAGCTTAATCTACGAAGAGAAACAGATAACTCTTCTTGAACTGAAAGGGAAAGATTTATATAGATAAGGTGAAATTATCTCCCTTCAAAATTAGAGGAAAGCAATGGGAATAATCTATACATGATTATAAGTGCAACAGATACATAAAAATGAGTTTGAGAATTAAAAATAATCCCTTTAGTTTTCAGGCTTTCACCATGTTGATTTGGTTCATTACTGTCAGAAAACAAAGAGTAAGAAGCTGGAGGGTTAGACAGTGATTAGAAATGATTCAAAAGGCTTTCATGGGCGTTTACTCCTAGCAAGATATGCTTTCTCATGAGGGTCTTGTAATTTGGTTCTGATGGTCCATATCCAAATTGCATAGTTGCTGAGAATTGTTAGAAGAATGAGACTGGGGCTTCCCTGGTGGCGCAGTGGTTGAGAGTCCGCCTGCCGATGCAGGGGACGTGGGTTCGTGCCCCGGTCCGGGAGGATCCCACATGCCGCGGAGCGGCTGGGCCCGTGAGCCATGGCCGCTGAGCCTGCGCGTCCGGAGCGTGTGCTCCGCTACGGGAGAGGCCACAACAGTGAGAGGCCCAATTAGCTAAAAAAAAAAAAAAAGAAGAATGAGACTGAAACAGGGAATGGAACAGGGTGTACGATAGAATCTATCCATCTGGAACTAGCAAACCAAGGCAAGAATTACCTTATGGTCTGCAATTTAGATGCTAAACATGGAGATTCTTCCTAAAACAAGATGTCGTATGTTGATATGAAAATTCCAGCAAAGCACAGTTGTAGCAAACATCAAACTATCACTGACTTTCAGAATCATAGCTCATAGTAAAGTAGTAATAGCTTTATGAGCTAAATGTTAAGTCTTTGGAAGGGTATTTCTTAGTTGTTTTAGTGAAACCCAAAATTAGAGTTTTAAGTTTAATGACTAAGTTGACATTGAAAAATGAATAATAGGGCATTGTGAAAGGTAAAAATTGTAAATCATGTTAAACAATCATGCAATTGGAGGAGATAGGTTATTGGAAAACAAGTCTAATCCATGTTGTATACATTTAAGCATTTACTGAGTACTTATATGACAGACTATTCCCAAATAATTTCTGCAGTTATTCATGTTCTGGCTTTAGTTAAATATGACTCCTAAAAGCGGCTGGAGGGACATGGAAACTAAAATGTTAATAACATCCACTATGTATCGAACATAGATCAAGATATTTTCCAAAAATTCTTTTACTCGGTTTTTCACAAGAAACCTGCTCATCATTATCCCTATTTAATAAATGAGAAAATAGAATTCATGATTTCATTTAAATTGTCCAAGGTCACAAATGCACTAGGTAGTTGAACTGAAATTGAACCTGAATCTCTTACTATAAAGACCATGTTCTTTGCCTTTTGACATGAATTGTGCTATAATAAACCTGATTTTCAGCATCTTCAGGGGACAACTAATTTCCTCTGATGAAATATGACTCTCTCAGCTGTTGAAAATGTACAATGTTGAAAATGTTGGTCACTGAAATGCTATAATTGAAGAGAATCTAAAAAACTATTTGTACTAAGATATGTCCTCTCTCAACTGAAATTCCCAATAAATAAAGCTTTTAAAGTTTCAGAAACCATAAATATAAGGCACACATATTTTGGGGGTAAAGCACTACTATTGCATGTAGGTAGAACAGAAAAAAAAAAAAATAACAAAGCAGGGACTTCCCTGGTGGCACAGTGGTTAAGAATCCACCTTCCAATGCAGGGGACACAGGTTCGAGCCCTGGTCCATGAAGATCCCACATGCCGCGGAGCAACTAAGCCTGTGAGCCACAACTACTAAGCCTGCACTCTAGAGCCCGCAAGCCACAACTACTGAGTCTGTGTGCCACAACTACTGAAGCCCGTGTGCCTAGAGCCCATGCTCCCCAACAGGAGAAGCCACCACAATGAGAAGCCCATGCACCTCATCGAAGACCCAATGCAGCCAAATAAATAAACAAATAAATAAATTGAAAATAAATAAAATAAAATTCTAAAAAATAATAAAACAAAGCAATTTCGAATCAATTTCAAAAACATTTACTGAGAATCAGGTAGAGAATAAGATGCTGATGACATAAGAAAAATAGGCCTTCAACAAAGGCTGAATTTTATTGCTGAAAATCTCTCAGGTCTAACTCCAATCAGTTCACATAGAAAGAGCTAACTTGGTGTCAGACATATTTCAGATTTAGGTTTGCAACTTACTACAGTAGTTCTGTGGCCTTGGTAAAATTACTTCAGTTAGGCTTTCCTGAGTTTCTGTTGTTTTTCTCTTAATCGAGAATAATAAGTTAGTTCAGAGAGTTTCTGTGTGGCAATTAAATGAAAGAATTTTTTTTAAGTCTAGCTTAGTGCCTAGAATTACTAAATGTGAATTTCATCCATGCAGAACAAAATTCCCACAGATGCCAGGTTTAAGCAGGACTTAATCCATTTCCTTTTCCAAATTTCAAAATTTGCACATCAGTTTAGAAGTTGCCATTGCTTTTTTCAAAACACAAAGATGATCAGCTCTTGAAATGTTCAGAGAGCAGTTATGAAGGAAAAAATACCTAATTGTGTCAGAGCAAATTATCTAGCTTTGTCAATAAAATATTACTGTGTCCTGTTAATGAAGTATTTAATCTTCTGCCTGCTTTCTTTTAAACAAGGTGAGGTTACTGTGTCAAATACTTTGATTTGAACGTTAAATTTTTTCCAAAGTCTAACTGGTCCACCTCTTTGTTGGTGTTTAAGATAGTTATCTGGAGAGAGAAGTGTTTACCTAGAATTCGGCCTCACTAGTTCCAGAGAATTCCTGGGGACACTTGGCTGGTTCACTGTCTTATGCAATAAGTATACCAAGTATTCCCTGAAAATTATTGGCAGCCTAGCTTTGTAATAACACACAGTGGTAAAAATAAAAATAAATGAAAAAAACCAGAGACAAACCAAAACCATTATCCATATCTTCCAACCTAATACAATGCAAATCATAAAAAATCCCAGCAGGCCTTTTGGTAGATATTGATCAGCCATTCCTAAAATGTATATGGAAATGCAAAAGATCCAGAATACTCAAGGGGAACTAAGATCCCACAAGCCACGTGGTGTGGCCAAAAACAAAACAAAACAAAACAAAACCAGAAGAGTCAAGTCATAGTTGTAAAAGAACAAGTATTTGGAAGACATACACTTCCCAATTTCTAAAGGTTCTATAAAAAGGTGCAAAAATCAAAAAAATGTGGTGTTGCTGTAAGACTAAGAATGTTGATCAATGAAATAGAATTGAGAGTCCAGGAAACACAATACATTTTTAGCCAATTGATTTTTTGACAAGAAGTGCCAAGACAATTAAATGAGAAAATAATAATTTTTTGACAAGTAGTGCTATAACAACTGAATGCCCATATACAGGAAGATGAATTTAGACTCTTATCTCACATTGTACACAAAATTAACTCAAAATGAATCATAAATGTAAATGTAAGAATTAAAACTATACAGCTTTGAGAAGAAAACATGGAAAAAACATTCCATAACTTCAGCTAGGCAAAGTGTTCTTAATATTTAAGACACTGTTAAGAAAATGAAAGACAAGCCACAGCCTGAGAAAAAATATTTGCAAATCATGTATCTGATTAAAAAATACTTTTACATAGAATAGAAATAACTTTTACAACTAAATATTAATAAAAAAATTAACCAACTTTTTCTAAGTGAGTACTTTAGAATATTGGAATAGATATTTCACCCAGAAGATATATAAATGAATACTAAACATATGAAAAGATGGCCATCATAATTAGTCATTAGGGGGAAATGCACATTAAAACTACAACAAGATACTTACTTTACACCCACTAGAATGGTTATCATTAAAACTACTGAGCATAACATGTGAAGATGTGGAGAAGTCTGAAACCCTCGTATATTGCAGGGGAGAATGTAAAATGGTATCGCCACTCTGGAAAGATACCTTGGTACCTCCTTAAAAATTTAAACATAAACTGACCAAGTGATTCAGTGATTTCATTACTAGGTATCTCCTCAAGAGACATGTAAACATATGTTCACACACACAAAAAATCTTTTCTGGGAATATTCACAGCAGCATTATTCATATGTCAATCACCAGAAACAGTACAATTTCGATCAAGTGGTGAACAAATAAATTGTTTGTGGTATATCTCCACATTGGAATATATTCATCAATAAAAACGAACAAATTACCAATGTATGCTACAACATGGATGATTCTCAAAACACTGTGCTAAGGTAAAGAGGCCATATGCAAAAACACCTACATATTGTATGTTTCTGGAATGTCCAGAAAAGGCTAGTCTACAGAGACAAAAAAAAAAAAAAATCAGTGTTAGTCTGGGCCCAGGGCTACAAACAGGGATTCACTGCAAACAGGCAAAATGGATCTCTTAGGGGTGATAAAAATGTCTTAAAACTGACTGCACAATTCTATGTAAATATAATAAAATCATTGAATTTTACATTTATAATTGATAAATTTTATGTCATGTAATCATACTTCAATAAAGCTGTTTTTAAAAAGTAAGTAAACTGATGGGAATTTCTTTTTCCCAGAGCAAGACTGAAAACACACACACACACACACACACATGAAAACCAAAGGATATATTCACTGGTTGATACAAGCAAAAGTATTTTCCTCATCAAGAGTTTGAGTGTCAACACTTTTTGATTAATTATTTGTATTGTCTGCCACATGTTTAGCTTACTGCATAGATGTTCCAATCAGATATACAATTTACCTTAATGCATTAAAACACCTACACCAAAGTAATAATTATTTACCAACTTTTTAAACAAAATTTTCATCATATATTTTGTGATTGAAAAAAAACCCTAAAAAGTTACTATTACCAAAAACAATTTAAAAAATTCAGCAGACTAAATTGTGTAAGCTCTCGGAGGGCCTGCTTGGAGAATAGTTGAAATATAGAAGAAAACATCCAGCAACTAATGGTCAAAGTGATATAAACACAGACATATTCCTATGTTTAGGAAGGTAGAAAAGAGGAGATATTTTTGACAGTTTTATCATAATGAATAAAATTTTCAAGCATCCTTTGAAAATGGCCTAACACATATGTTTTATTTACCTGCATTGTTATTACTTTAGCCTCTGAACTAATAAATATCAGAAGAGAATTACATTTAGTACTCTGAGAGTGACTGTGACATGGAAAGCAAAAAGTCAGTGAAGCTATAGAAAAGCCTGGTGTTAAAATATTAGGAGAAAATTAAATCGATTTTAAAATATTACTTTTTAGTTAATGTTTATTGTGTAAGATATACAAACACATATGAAGATATGTATAGAGATATAGACAGATGTCTGTGTATCTATGTCTATATATACCTATTTATATATAATGTTTTATTCACTGGATTTCCCGTGGCTCATTTAGATGATCTTGCGACAGGGCGGAAAAGATGTGGAAATACAACTTTAAATCCTAAAACAATGCTGGCAGGGCTGGATATACCAAACCGAGCTTCTGTACAAACAGAAATCAGTCCCCAAAGCACAGTATTTTGTTTTCAATGTTTTATAAAGTACTGGAGGTATTTTTTCTATAGACAATTGCAAACATGTCTTATCTTATTACTTATATTTACTTAATGCTCTATGAATCTCAGATGAACCTGCTCCAACAATCATTTCATGCATCCCAATAAAACAGTTGATATTGCATCTGCGTGTTAATTTAAGTGCTATTTTCAGAACTGTTTCACATGCACTACACAAAGAAAGCATCAAAATGAGTGAGGAAATTTTCTATTTCTAGGAACATATGCTTTTTAAAACATTTTCCACTTGTTCAATGACTGAATAGATGTTTCCACCTTAATAAATGAAAATATAATACCCATATCAATTATATGCTTAAGGGAATTTGCTTTACATCCTTCCTGGTTGTGCTGTTACCTTCTACAAAAGGGGAAGATCGGTTGAGCAACACAAAATTTTTTAATATAATTTATGGAGGGCATTAGAGTTTGATAATCTGCAAACAAGAACTCTTTAAATTTAAAAACATATACAATTTATACACTTGCAACCTATTTACTGCAAATGTGACTTTTTTAAGCTATGGAATTTTTTTTTACCCTGTTGGTTTTGTTGAAATTAATGTAAACTTTTTGTACATAAATTACAGGATGTATGTATCTAATGTACTTAAAAGTTTATGAATCATCACTGTCCAATTGAACTTTCTATTGATGGAAATGTTCTAAAATTTGCATTGTCCAGTATGGCAGACACTAGGCATACGTAGCTATTGAGCACTGAAATGTGGCTAACGTGACTTAGAAAATAAACTTTTAATCTTATTTAACTGTAATTAAATTTAAATAGCCACATGTGGCTATGGCTTGTGGATTAGAAAACACAGAAAGAGGAGGAAACTTGGAATCATACTTTTTTATTATCTATAGTAATTTTCATTAGAATTCTAGGTCAGATCTCTATAAATCAGAGCGAAGTGGAAGGTTAAACAGAGCTGGCAAATTTGGGTTTTGTTTGTTTGTTTGTTTTTGTTTTTGGCCATGCCACGCTACCTGTGGGATTTTATTTCCGACCAGAGGTTGAACCCAGGCCCTTGGCAGGAAGGGCACAGAGTCCTAACCACTGGACCTCCAGGGAATTTCCCAGAGCTGGCAAATTTGTGCTATGTATAGTCCAAAGTCAACTTGCATTCAAGTTCAACTTGCAGTATGTCATTTTGATTTGCTATTTATTGTTTGCTCTTTTAATGATTTGGTCTTCAGTTTACCCTAAAATATTTAAATTTAGATGTGAGGTGAGGTCATTTCATACATTTGAAAAGGATTTTATTCAAAAGGCAGTATTTCTGTGGGAATTTGTGATAAATAGATCAAAAGGACCCAAACCTTCAAACATAAAGAGATTGATAGTCAATCCTTGTTACTCCAATCAAATGTACCTTTCAGAAAGTGTCATTTATTTTCTCCACTGTATTGTATATGAAGAATATTTAGAAAGTTCTAAAAAGTAGACTCATCAAGCAGGAAGGACTCAGTCAAGCAAAAAGATCCTTTATGGAAAGCATAGGTTGTCAGAAATTGTACCACAGCTCACTGTTGCTTTGTTCTTTTTATGTTTTAGTTTTCTACTATTTGTGTTAGTTTCTAAGACTATGTCTTCAATTTCTTTTATCTCTTATTATGCAATGTTTAATCTGCTATTAATTCCATTTAATTTCATCTGTCACGTTACAGTTTTCACCTCTACAGGTTTGATTTAGGTCTTTATTACATGTTTTATATTTCTGATTAACTTTTTTCAGAGCTTTATTGAGATCCATTTAAAGTGTAAATTGAGTGTTTTTTTTTTTTGCATAGAATTGTGCAACCTTCTCTATAGTCTAATTTTAGAACATTTTCATTTATTTACCCAGTAAAAGAAACCCCGTGTCCATTTTCAGTCTCTCCCCATACACTAGCAACCTCCCCCCATTCCCGTGCCAGCTCCCAGCCCTGGCAACCACTAATCTATTTTCTGTTTCTTCAGATATGCTTAATCCGGACATGTCACATTAATGTAATCATACAATATCTGCTCTCTTTCAACTGGCACTTAGCATGTTTTCGAGGCTCATCTATGTTTTAGCATGTATTTGTACCTTATTCTCTTTTATTGCTGAAAAATATCCCATTTAATGGATGTAGATTTTTGTTTTTTCCATTCACCAGCTGAAGGGAATTGGGTTGTTTCTACTTTTCAGCCCTTGTAAATAATGCTGCACTATGGATATTTGTGTACAAGTTTTTATGAGCATGTTTTCATTTCTCTTGGATATATACCTAGGAGTGGAATTGTGGTTCATATGGTCACTATATGTTTAACATTTTGAGAAACTGCTAAACTGTTTTCCAAAAGCAGATGCACCATTTTACATTCCTACCAGTAACATGAGCAGCCCACTTTTTCCATATCCTTATCACTTATCTTTTTGATTATACCTCTGCTTATCTTTTTGAACATAACTGTTTTAAAACCCTTGTCTGCTGATTCTAGCATCTATTTCTATTCTGAACAGTGATTGATTTTTCTCCTAAACATGGGTTTTCTTTCCTGCTTTTTTGCAAGCTTTTTTTTTTTTAATATCTTCATTGGCGTGTAATTGCTTTACAATGTATTAGTTTCTGCTTTATAACAAAGTGAATCAGCTATACATATACATAATCCCCATATCCCTTCCCTCTTGAGCCTCCCCCCCACCCTCTCTATCCCACCCCTCTAGGTGGTCACAAAGCACCCAACTGATCTCCCTGTGCTATGCGGCTGCTTCCCACTAGCTATCTATTTTACATTTGGTAGTGTATATATGTCCATGCCACTCTCTCACTTTGTCCCAGCTTCCCCTTCCCCCACTGTGTCCTCAACTCTGTTCTCTATGTCTGTGTCTTAATCCTGCCCTGCCTCTAGGTCCATCAGTACCATTTTTTTTAGGTTCCATATATATGCGTTGACATACAGTATTTGTTCTTCTCTTTCTAGCTCGGTAGTTTTTAATTGGATGTCAGACATTGTGAACTGCACCTTACTGGTTGCTGGACATTTTTGTATTTCTATAAATATTATTTAACTTTGGTCTATCATATACTTAAATGATGTTAACCGTTTGATCCACTTGGGCTTTGCTTTTAAGATTTGTTAGGTGGCACTAGAGGCGTGAGGTATCTAGGGTTAATGCCCTGCTACTAAGGCAAAACCTGTCTGTGTACGCTAACCAACGCCCCATGGATTATGAAGTTTTCCAGCCTGATTGGTGGAAGGAGTTACTGACCCTAAGTGATCTCTGGGAATCCTTAAAACCCCTTCGGGGTAGTTTCCTCAAACACAAGATGCTCAGAACGCAGCAGAATACTGGAGAAAACTCTACAGAACTCCGAGTTCTCTCTCTGAGCAACCCTCTCCTTTCTGCTATACTCTAGAGGACATTACCTGCCTTGGTCTCCCCCAAACTTTCGGCTCCAACCGGTCAACGCAGGCATTTCGCTGGGCTGTGTTTAGGTTTTCTCTCCCAAACCCGCATCCTGGAAAATCTTTTAAAGGCTGTAAGCATTTTCAGCTGATATTTGTTTCCTCAGTCTCCAGGATCGGTTATCAGTTATTAATGCCAAGTGTCTCGGAAGACAGACCCAGCGTTCTCCTTCAAGAGCAGATTTTTTTTCTTTTTCTTTTCTTTTCTTTTTTTTTTTTTTTTAATAAAGGTAACTCAGAGCTGAAAAGCCAAACAGAGCAAAGGTCTTTCCTCTTAGTCTGAGAACTAGGCAGCGCGCCGCTGAGCGAGCTCAAGCCGCACCTCCACGCCTCAGCACCGCCTACGGGTTACTGCGCAGGCGTAGAACTTCTGCGCGCCTGCAGGGCTCAGCAACAACTGCGCCTGCGCCAAACAACGGGGCGCGCCAACGCGCCGATCTGCGCCTGCCAATGAGAGTGCCCAATGGTCCTTGATTCCCGCCCACTGACAGAACATCCTATTGCCTGTCCCGGCGCGCGGTTCGCGGCGGGTCCAAAGTGGACGGAGGTTAGAGCTGAAGCGCGGCCCGGGGAAGGATGGAGGCGGCAGAGACTAAGGCGGAGGCTGCTGCCCGAGAGTAAGTGTGTCTCGCCAGGTGGCATCCGGGGGCGGGCTGGGGCGGACCTTGCGCGGTCCCAAGTAAAATCAGTAATTCCCCTCCACCCCTTACAGCGGTTGCGGGTCGACTAAGCCATGAAGTGATCCTGACCCCAGCCCCCCAGTCTTAGGTTCCTGAGGTGACGGTTGCCTCTCTCCAGGAGTAAGGGCTATGAGGGACTGTCCGTCCCCCACCACGTACGCACACCCCCCAGAGGTGTGTCCTGAAAGGGGACGGTTCCATCCCTGTCAACCCTCCATATCTCTTCGCAGATCGACCATCCTAACAGGAGACTTTCCACCCCTAGGACCATTCAATTTCTGTCACCCCTGTCCAACACACACTCTCCCGGTGGGTTATTTTATCCCCATCCCCGCCTCCTAATGGAGTGCTTCGGCCGCTAACAAGGGAGAACTCTGGAGAGCCTAGACCCAGGGATCCAGCCCCCTGTCCTTAGCTCCTCCTCCAGTACTCTGATACCCTGCCCCCAGGCTTGTGTTCCCTGCGTGGCGGGGCTCCCCCATTCCCTGTATATCTCCATGACTGATTTCAGAAACTCAAACGGTTTCTGTTCAGTGAGACATTCCCTATTTAAAACCACAGCTCCTTCCCCACACTCCTATTCGCCTTGCTTTGCTTATTTTTCTTCACGGCACTTACTGCCTCCATGTGTCTTCCATACAGACACCAGTGTTGGTCCCAGATGGCCCTTCAAGCCTGTGCTAGGCAGGACAAGACTCAGCATTAATACACATAATCACATATGTTCACGTGCACACAAATTGACTAGAACTAGGACCCCAGGAGTCTGCAATTTTTCCTGTTTTCTTTCCCCTTCAGGGCCCTGGCCAAGGTGGCAGACATCCTGGAGCCTATAGGTCTTCAGGAGGAGGCAGAACTGCCGGTGCAGATCCTGGCTGAGTTTGTGATGGTACGTACAAGATGGGAGCTAGCCTTTCACAAGCCAGGGACTGCTCCTGGGTCCTCCTATTGAGATACTGGGCAGCGATAATGGTGAGCAGACTGGAAGGTAACCTTGTTGGCCTATAGTACAAGGAGGTAAGAATGTTACCTGCATCCACCCTCCCTCTGAACAGGACTCCCGGAAGAAAGACAAGCTCCTCTGCAGCCAGCTTCAAGTAGTAGACTTCCTGCAGAATTTCTTGGTTCAGGAAGGCACTGCCCAGGACCTGAACCCCTTGGCTTCTGAAGACACGAGCCGTGAGTGGGCAGTGGGTGGAATAGGGGCTTCCCTGAGTGAAGAAGGAAGAGGGACATCAGTCAAGTCAGCTGTTTGGCTGACGGGAAGACTGAAGCCCCAGTGTTGCAGGCAGGTGGGCCAACCTCACTTATTCCCTCACTCTTGGCTCTTCTCAGGGCAGAAGGCAATTGAAGTCAAAGGGCAATGGAAAGAGCTGAAGGCCACCTACCAAGAGCACGTGGAGGCCATCACAAGTTCCCTGACCCAGGCACTGCCCAAGGTGGAGGAGGCCCAAAGGAAGCAGGCCAAGCTCCAGGAGGCCCTTGAACAACTCCAGGCCAAGGTGAACCAAGGATGAGGGGAGGAGAGGGCAGGCAGAGAGGAGGAGGAAAAGGGTGAACATGCTGGGTTGGACCCACTGGCTGTCTTTTAAAATCCAACCACATGGCTGAGTAATATTCCATTGTATATATGTGCCACGTCTTTCTTATATATATATATAAATTTATTTATTTTATTTTTATTTATTTTTGGCTGTGTTGGATCTTCGTGTCTTTGTGCCGGCTTTCTCTAGTTGTGGCAAGCGGGGGCTACTGTTTGTTGCGGTGTGTGGGCTTCTCATTGCGGTGGCTTCTTTTGTTGCAGAGCCCGGGCTCTAGGCGCACAGGCTTCAGTAGTTGCAGCACACTGGCTCAGTAGTTGTGGCTTACGGGCTCTAGAGTGTAGGCTCAGTAGTTGTGGCGCACAGGCTTAATTGCTCCCCGGCATGTGGGATCTTCCCCAGACCAGGGCTTGAACCCATGTCCCCTGCATTGGCAGGCAGATTCTTAACCACTGCACTACCAGGGAAGCCCCTGTACCACATCTTCTTTATCCATTCATCCGTCAATATTACTCAGTCATTAAAAAGAATGAAATAATGCCATTTGCAGCAACATGGATGGACCTGGAGATTATCATACTAAGTGAAGTAAGTCAGACAGAGAAAGACAAATATCATGATATCACTTATATGTGGAATATAAAAAAAATGGATACAAATGAACTTATTTACAAAACAGAAACAGACTCACAGACTTAGAGAATGAACTTATGGTTACCAGGGGGAAGGGGGGGGGCCAGGGATAGATTGGGAGTTTGGGATTGACATATACACACTGCTATATTTAAAATAGATAACCAACAAAGACTTACTGTAAAAAAAAAAAATGAAATCCAAACATAAAAATGCACTCCTCCTCTCCTTGTTCCCCTCCTTTGCTTACCTGCAGAAGCAAGTGGCCATGGAAAAACTCAGAATAGTCCAGAAGCAGTGGCAGCTACAACAGGTAGGTCCATTCACCTAGGAAAATACCTCTTCTCACCACCATGCTATTGTATGGGCCAAGTCCTAGAAAACCTTTATTCTGTTTCCTCCTGTGAGGCATTATAGCATGGGTACCAACATGGACTTGAATCCTAGCATCACCACTTACCACTGCATGACCTTGGGCAGTCACCTAACTTTCTCTGCTTCTGTTTCTTCATCTGTGAAAGAAGAAAATAATAGCATCTACTCTATAGAGTTATTATGATGATTAAGTAATTGGTACAGCAAGTGCTTAAAATAGTGCCTGGCACATAGCAAACTAAATAAGTGTTATCATCATCTTTGTGCTCCTTTTCTCCAGAATGCCTCACCTTGTAACAACACATTCTGACCCTTCCTTTTTTCTAAGCCCCTGGTCCTGCCTAAAGTGAGTAGAGTCCCTCTTTCCATCTATGCGTCTGAACCCCCAGCTAGGTCTAGGCTGTAGGGGTTGGGGAAGTGGCTCTAAGACGTCAGCATCTGAGGACCCATGTCTGCATTCTCACTCCTGGTAGGAGAAGCGTCTGCAGCATCTGGCAGTGGTTTCTTCAGAGTTGAGGGAGCGTCAGACAGGAACTCAGCAGGAGCTTGAACGGCTATATCAGGAACTTGGAACCCTGAAGCAGCAGGCAAGGCAGGAGCAGTACAAGCTGCAGAGGTGAGGCCGGGGGCATGGGCTACAGACCCAGGGTGGTTCAGCTAAGGTTCCCTCTCTTCACACCCACCTCTTCCTTCCAGGTACCAGACCTTCCTCCACCTGCTATACACCCTTCAGGGTAAGCTGCTATTCCATGAGGCTGAGGCAGAGATGCCACAAGAGCTGGATCTTCCTAAGGATAAGCCCCAGCAGCTGACCCAGCCCCAGGAGCAGAACATTCGGGACACCATGGGGAGAGATGAATGTGTGTCCTCCAAGGTGAATGAAAGATGGAACAGTTGGGCAGGGAGGCAGAGAGAAAAGCTGGGAGATAAATCTTACTCACTGCTCATACCTTGTCTCCCCAAGGCCAACAACCCACAGCCTGCTGGAGATACAGGCTTACCATGGCTTCCTGGGAGACAGCAACATGGGGAAGGATCCTAGAGCAGGTCAGACTCCGACTCAGACCATGGTGTCCCTGGACTGTAGGTATGGCAGGAGAGAGGGTCTCTGGTCTATCTGTCTCTGTTTCTGTGCTCCACTATTCTTGGAGGGGATGGGACATGGGGAGGAGCAAGGAGTTTATCTTATGGATGAAGTTTTGTACATTATCCCCATGCCCAGCCTACCCTGGGCTAATCCCGCTCTTCCTCTTCCCCAGCTCTCTGGCCTCACCCACATTGCAGGATGGACTTAAATTCCTTGAGTGCAGCCTGATTTTTGACTACTTACCAGGTCGGGGCAGGCTCTGGATTCTGTTTATTAAAAGCTCTGGAGTTCTCTCAGCTGCCTGTTTGTCCACTTATCTTCATATGTTGGTGGGAAGAACCACACTCATAGGCCAGCAACAAGATAGGTGCTGGTACTGGTGTGAATAGGGAGGGTACAGATGGGGAAGGGACCCTGGCCTGGGGCATCAGGGATTGCTTGCCCAAAGGGGTGTACTACAAACATGCTGAGTTTAATTCAGGGAGAAAGTGAATGCTTTATGCAGGTGATTAGATGTGGGAGGATAATTTTAATTACTGATCCAAATGTTTACTGAAACTCTGATTTGTGCCAGGTCCCTTGCTATGAACTGGAGCTACATCAGTGGGCTTATCTGACCAGTCCCTGCCTACATGGAGCATAATGAGAATGAACAATTGAAAAGATAAATAGGATGATTTCAGGGTGTGTTAAAACAGGGTAGCAAACTAAAACAGAGTAATACAATGAAGAGCAATAGTGAGAGTATAGAGACCCCTATCTGTGTATATTGGCCTGTGTCTATGAGTCAGTATTTCTATTTGTGTTTGTGTATGTGTGTTTCTGTGTCTTTGTTTGTTGCTTTCAGTCTCCATTCCTCTGTGTGTCTGTCGCTGGGTGTGTGGACAGGGGCGGGCACTACTGTCTTTGAGAAAGAGATTCCATTCCTAATTGGAAGTGTGGAAACTGCTACTTCAGAGAGAAAGAGAGAAAAATGAGAGTTCTCAGAGAGTAGAAAACTCATTTTCCGTATGAGAAAAGGACCTTCATGTGAGAGAAAGACCTAAACATCCCCATGAGAAAGACCTAAACATCCCCATGAGAAAGACACTGGGGCCTTTTGTTTTTGGTGAGAGAAAGTTTTAAGAGTCAGTGTTCCCTGTTCTGTCTCAGACTGGGTCACCTTCTCTCAGGTGGAGATTGAGATCCTTGTGCATTCCGATGGTTTGCCCTGCTTTACTAAGGTGTCCCTAGTTTTCTCTCAAATTGTCTTTTGAAATGTGTTGGCCCCATTTTTTACGTATGAAATAGGATAATTATCAGAGGTCTTTGGGCTCAGAGGGGATTGAGGATACTCCACCAGGGAGCACACAAATGTCCACAGAGTGGCTTCCTCAATCTACTCATACCCCTCCCTCCCACATGGTTGCTGTTGTAGCCTTCTAGTAACCCAAATATCCAGTCCCATTTTTCCCTCCCTCCTACTGGGTGGGCTCCCTTACCCCTGCAGTCTCATTTCCTTTCTAGTCTCATGTTCTCCAAAATGTCTGCAGCAGAAACGAGAGAGCAAGAGCACATATATATATATATCCACCCCAGGAAAGGAGTGTCTACTAAGGGACACTGGGGTGTGGGTTGGGATGTTGTGGAGTTTCCCTATCTTTGCATACATTATGGCTGTCAGAAAGTCAGCAGGGAAGAGAAGACACTCACATGGCGCCCACCAAGATGGGGGTGAAGGATAATACCCTGAGATACTCCAAGCCAGGGACAGGGGAAGGAGATTGGGCAGATGTACAGTAATCAAATGCAGAGGACTGCAAACTTCTGGGAACCAGATTTCTCTCAAGGAGTGTGAAATGCATCAGTACACACTGAGGCCAAAGAGGAGGGGAGGCTTGATTATCTGTTATGTTCAAAGCCCTTGAATTGCCCATGTGGCTGGAGCCTCAAGTTGGCCAGAAGTGTCTTGACTGACAAGCTCAGGAATTGGGACTTGCTATCAGATAGAAGATGGACTTCAGCTTCCAGCTCTTCTCAGCCCTCTGTTAGTCCCTTAAAGACTATCCTTGTTTATTGATACTTGCACAAGGTAGATGTGTGCAAGGAGGAATACTACCCCTGGGAAATTGTGATCTCTTACACAAAGACATGGAAATCTGTGAGTCCACAGAAGCTGCTGAAAAGGCCCTGCTGCCTGCCAGGGTTTTTTCTCTTCCTTTTTTCTATTGAAGGGAAGGACACAGAAACCAGTGAAGAGTGGGGGTGGAGGGGAGACTAGGCAGTGAATCAGCACAGTCAAGACACTGTTGCTCTGTCTTGACCAGAAGTCTTCTTGATAACTTAAAGTGAAAATTAAGCTTACTCTGTTAAATCAATAGGAAAACTTTATTTTTCTATTCTCTTTAAGAATAATGTTTTCCTTTTTTTTTTTTTTTTTTTTACAGTACGTGGGCCTCACTGTTGTGGCCTCTCCTGTTGCGGAGCACAGGCTCCGGACACGCAGGCTCAGCGGCCATGGCTCACGGGCCTAGCCGCTCTGCAGCATGTGGGATCCTCCTGGACCGGGTCACGAACCCGTGTCCCCTGCATCGGCAGGCGGACTCTAAACCACTGCGCCACCAGGGAAGCCCAATGTTTTCCTTTTTTAAAGATAATTTTGTTTAACATTATTATGGTTAAACATTATTTTGTTGATTTTTTTCTAGTTTCATATTTTCTAGGTATTGTCAACTTTTTCTAGGAATTTTTCATTTCTAGTCTTTTTAAGTTGGTATGAAGTTGTCGTAATCTTTTTAATCTAAATCTGCAGCCTGTTTTAGGATGGCCTAATGTTATATTCCTGATACTTTTTTTGTGCTTTACTGATTTTTTCCTTTATACATCCCTTCAGATTTTCATTCATTTTCAAATATTCAAATACTGAAAGATTGGCTTTTGTGATTTGCTATTGTATGTTTTGTTCTGTTTCATTGACTTGTGTCATATATCTTGCTCATTTTCTACCTTCTGTTTTTAGGTAGAGAATATGTATTTTTTTGGTAAACTCTTTATTTTTATCAGATAATAAACTTGTGTATTTGGATCTTTATTTGTTTTCTCAAATAAACATTTAAAGCTATAAATTTCTTCTGGCTTCCTATTAGTATTTTCACAGTCATTCAATTCATAGAATTTCCTATTTAAAATTATTTCTTTGCTTCATAAGTTTCTTAGAAAAATAATTTTGAAATATTTTACTCTATATGAGAGGATAATCTTTTTAAGTTTATTCTAATTTGGTCAGAAAATGTCATCTATGTAATAAAACTTTGAAATTTAATGAGGGAAGCAATTGTAGCCTTGAATGTGATTTTTTTTTTAATGTTTCATGTTGATTTTAAAAGAATGTCTGCTTTAGAACTGTCATATGTACTTTTTTATGTTTATTAGATTATGCTTGTTATGTTTTTGTTTATATCATCTATATACTTATTTTTTATTTTCTGAATATCATCTTCTGAGAGGGGTATGTTCAAGTCTCCAAAGTGAGAGTAGATTTGTTTTTTTCCTCTTACAAACATCTGGATAGTTTCAGCAAAGTTAATCCCCCTCATTCTATCTTTATAATCTTGAAATTTGTGAAACTAAGCTCATTTCAAATATTCTACCCTGTCATGAAAAGAAAACTATCTTCCCATTTTAGAATCTTTCTGTCCTTAATAAATCCCATCCTTCTCTTATAGAATTACGCAACTTCTTATATTACAATTTTTACATCTCCTCTTTGGGCCAAATATGTGTAAGTTTTAAAATATAAACAGTGTGGTATTAAATTAACTAGTTTCCTTATTATTCCCAGCACAGTATTTAAATGACCCTTTTGATACTTTGAACATTAGGCTCTGAAAAATTTAGTGAGTTTTGACACACTTTGCTCTTGAAACCCTGAATAACCTAGGCATTAAGTCTGAAAACTATAGTCTCAGGAATCAACATCTTGAGGCCTTTTTAAACTGTCATGGAGCGGGGGGGGGGGTAAATTCTTTTTATGTTGTTAAATTGAATTTGTGTAACTGTTGACATAGTTATAAAAAAACTTGTTAATCTTTATGGAGCTCTGCAATTTTAGATGCCATATTCAAACGCATTTCTAAATTTTAAGTTGTCAAATGAACTTTAGCAAGCACACTTATGCAAAGTATGCATAATTCACTTCATCATACATTTTATAGTAATTATACCCATGTGATAATTATTTAAATGAGTTGATTACTGTGTACCTAAAATCATGTTTTGAGATAGAAAAAAGAAGGGGAAAATCTAGAAATATTCTTTCAGATGGTGACAGAACTTTTGGAAATAAAAGATTATCACAAATATGCATTATAAAAGAAATAAACCATAACATATATATGTGTTCTAGTGCACAGATTTTTTATGTACTAAAAATAATGTTAGGAAAAACAAACACAAGTTGGAGTAATCAAAATAGGGTTTATTTTATGAAAGTTTGTTTAAAATATCCTATAGAGTCTCCATGTTATGAAATTATATTGCAAAAACTTCAGGTCTAATCTTAATAACCAATCATAAACAGCAGTTTTATTAATAAAAATACTAGGTGTATTAAATTTTTGTCCTGTTTATGTAACTTAGTAGACAAGAAGTTATGCTTTACATGTGTCTTTGAGGGAAAATACTTCTCTTTAGGGACAGGGTCCTGTCCACAGTCTCCATATATGTAAGCCTTGGATTTACCTGGCCAGGTATTCTAGAAATAAAAAACAATTTGCAAGAATTTATTTACTGAAGTTCAGCATTATCTCTGGTTGTTTCATTTGGTTACTCCAAGTGAAGATATTATATGAAGATAATAGAGTTTTGGGCAAGATATACTAATTTCTTGGTTGAAAACTCTACTCTTTTTTTTTATTTTTTATTTTTTTTTATTTTTTTATTAGTTTCTGCTTTATAACAAAGTGAATCAGTCATACACATACATCTGTTCCCACATCCCTTCCCTCATGCATCTCCCTCCCTCCCACCCTCCCCATCCCACCCCTCCAGGCGGTCACAAAGCACCGAGCTGATCTCCCTGTGCCATGCGTCCGCTTCCCACCATCTATCTACCCCACGTTTGGTAGTTTATATATGTCCATGCCTCTCTTTCGCTTTGTCACAGCTTACCCTTCCCCCTCCCCATATCCTCAAGTCCATTCTCAAGTAGGTCTGTGTCTTTATTCCTGTTTTACCCCTAGGTTCTTCATGACATTTTTTTTTTTTTAAATTCCGTATATGTGTGTTAGCATATGGTATTTGTCTTTCTCTTTCTGACTTACTTCACTCTGTATGACAGACTCTAGGTCTATCCACCTCATTACAAATAGCTCAGTTTCGTTTCTTTTTATGGCTGAGTAATATTCCATTGTATATATGTGCCACATCTTCTTTATCCATTCATCCGATGATGGACACTTAGGTTGTTTCCAGCTCCGGGCTATTGTGAATAGAGCTGCAATGAACATTTTGGTACATGTCTCTTTTTGAATTATGGTTTTCTCAGGGTATATGCCTAGTAGTGGGATTGCTGGGTCATAAGGTAGTTCTATTTGTAGTTTTTTAAGAAACCTCCATACTGTTCTCCATAGTGGCTGTACCAATTCACATTCCCACCAGCAGTGCAAGAGTGTTCCCTTTTCTCCACACCCTCTCCAGCATTTATTGTTTCTAGATTTCTTGATGATGGCCATTCTGACTGGTGTGAGATGATATCTCATTGTAGTTTTGATTTGCATTTCTCTGATGATTAATGATGTTGAGCATTCTTTCATGTGTTTGTTGGCAGTCTGTATATCTTCTTTGGAGAAATGCCTATTTAAGTCTTCTGCCCATTTTTGGATTGGGTTGTTTGTTTTTTTGCTATTGAGCTGCATGAGCTGTTTATAAATTTTGGAGATTAATCCTTTGTCAGTTGGTTCATTTGCAAATATTTTCTCCCATTCTGAGGGTTGTCTTTTGGTCTTGTTTATGGTTTCCTTTGCTGTGCAAAAGCTTTGAAGTTTCATTAGGTCCCATTTGTTTATCTTTGTTTTTATTTCCATTTCTCTAGGAGGTGGGTCCAAAAGGATCTTGCTGTGATTTATGTCATAGAGTGTTCTACCTATGTTTTCCTCTAAGAGTTTGATAGTTTCTGGCCTTACATTTAAGTCTTTAATCCATTTTGAGCTTATTTTTGTGTATGGTGTTAGGGAATGATCTAATCTCAAACTTTTACATGTCCTTGTCCAGTTTTCCCAGCACCACTTATTGAAGAGGCTGTCCTTTCACCACTGTACATTCCTGCCTCCTTTATCAAAGATAAGTTGGCCATATGTGCATGGGTTTATCTCTGGGCTTTCTATCCTGATCCACTGATCTATCTTTCTGTTTTTATGCCAGTACCACACTGTCTTAATTACTGTAGCTTTGTAGTATAGTCTGAAGTCAGGGAGCCTGATTCCTCCAGCTCCGTTTTTCGTTCTCAAGATTGCTTTGGCTATTCGGGGTCTTTTGTTTTTCCAAACAAATTTTGAAATTTTTTGTTCTAGTTCTGTGAAAAATGCCAGTGGTAGTTTGATAGGGATTGCATTGAATCTGTAGATTGCTTTGGGTAGTAGAGTCATTTTCACAATATTGATTCTTCCAATCCAGGAGCATGGTATATCTCTCCATCTATTTGTATCTTCTTTAATTTCTTTCATCAGTGTCTTATAATTTTCTGCATACAGGTCTTTTGTCTCCTTAGGTAGGTTTATTCCTAGATATTTTATTCTTTTTGTTGCAATGGTAAATGGGAGTGTTTTCTTGATTTCATTTTCAGATTTTTCATCATTAGTATACAGGAATGCCAGAGATTTCTGTACATTAATTTTGTATCCTGCTACTTTACCAAATTCATTGATTAGCTCTAGTAGTTTTTCGGTAGCATCTTTAGGATTCTCTATGTACAGTATCATGTCATCTGCAAACAGTGACAGCTTTACTTCTTCTTTTCCGATTTGGATTCCTTTTATTTCCTTTTCTTCTCTGATTGCTGTGGCTAAAACTTCCAAAACTATGTTGAATAAGAGTGGTGAGAGTGGGCAACCTTGTCTTGTTCCTGATCTTAGTGGAAATGGTTTCAGTTTTTCACCATTGAGGACAATGTTGGCTGTGGGTTTGTCATATATGGCCTTTATTATGTTGAGGAAAGATCCCTCTATGCCTACTTTCTGCAGAGTTTTTATCATAAATGGGTGTTGAATTTTGTCGAAAGCTTTCTCTGCATCTATTGAGATGATCATCTGGTTTTTCTCCTTCAACTTGTTAATATGGTGTATCACATTGATTGATTTGCGTATATTGAAGAATCCTTGCATTCCTGGAATAAACCCCACTTGATCATGGTGTATGATCCTTTTAATATGCTGTTGGATTCTGTTTGTTAGTATTTTATTGAGGATTTTTGCATCTATGTTCATCAGTGATATTGGCCTGTAGTTTTCTTTCTTTGTGACATCCTTGCCTGGTTTTGGTATCAAGGTGATGGTGGCCTCGTAGAATGAGTTTGGGAGTGTTCCTTCCTCTGATATTGTTTGGAAGAGTTTGAGAAGGATAGGTGTTAGCTCTTCTCTAAATGTTTGATAGAATTCGCCTGTGAAGCCATCTGGTCCTGGGCTTTTGTTTGATAGAAGATTTTTAATCACAGTTTCAATTTCAGTGCTTGTGATTGGTCTATTCATATTTTCTATTTCTTCCTGGTTCAGTCTTGGCAGGTTGTGCATTTCTAAGAATTTGTCCATTTCTTCCAGGTTGTCCATTTTATTGGCATAGAGTTGCTTATAGTAATCTCTCATGATCTTTTGTATTTCTGCAGTGTCAGTTGTTACTTCTCCTTTTTCATTTCTAATTCTATTGATTTGAGTCTTCTCCCTTCTTTTCTTGATGAGTCTGGCTAATGGTTTGTTAATTTTGTTTATCTTCTCAAAGAACCAGCTTTTAGTTTGGTTGATCTTTGCTATCGTTTCCTTCATTTCTTTTTCATTTATTTCTGATCTGATCTTTATGATTTCTTTCCTTCTGCTAGCTTTGGGGGTTTTTTGTTCTTCTTTCTCTAATTGCTTTAGGTGCAGGGTCAGGTTGTTTACTCGAGATGTTTCCTGTTTCTTAAGGTGGGATTGTATTGCTATAAACTTCCCCCTTAGAACTGCTTTTGCTGCGTCCCATAGGTTTTGGGTCGTCGTGTCTCCATTGTCATTTGTTTCTAGGTATTTTTTAATTTCCTCTTTGATTTCTTCAGTGATCACTTCGTTATTGAGTAGTGTATTGTTTAGCCTCCATGTGTTTGTATTTTTTACAGATCTTTTCCTGTAATTGATGTCTAGTCTCATAGCATTGTGGTCGGAAAAGATACTTGATACAATTTCAATTTTCTTAAATTTACCAAGGCTTGATTTGTGACCCAAGATATGATCTATCCTGGAGAATGTTCCATGAGCACTTGAGAAAAATGTGTATTCTGTTGTTTTTGGATGGAATGTCCTATAAATATCAACTAAGTCCATCTTGTTTAATGTATCATTTAAAGCTTGTGTTTCCTTATTTATTTTCATTTTGGATGATCTGTCCATTGGTGAAAGTGGGGTGTTAAAGTCCCCTACTGAAAACTCTACTCTTGATGATGACTGAAATGCCTAACTTTGTTCCAGTATGTCATTTTCAACATGAGAAAGAAGGGGAAAAGGAAAGAGATGGTAAATTTAGTTGAGGAATTTAGTCATAAAATAGATAACATTTGTGTGTGTGTGTGTGTGTGTGTGTGTGTGTTCATACACATATAAAATTGGCAGGGATAATATAGATTAGCTGGAGGAAGTGAGAGTGACTGCATGACAGATATTTGACCTCATTTTTCAGATAACCATTTGTTCTCTGTGATTCCTCTCTATAGGAACATATATATCTTTGCATCCACAAATGAACATATATCAATACCTTCACACTTTAAAAGTACTTAGTAAATGTTCCTTGGATCATCTTCAGGGAAGATTTCCCAAAGAACTGCCTCTTAAGCTCAATTTCAAATAAATGAAATTATCCAGAGGCAGATTTCATCATTTATTGAATGTCAGCTATTACTGAATGTCAGTTCTGAGAATTTAAAAAAACAAAACAATCTGAGTTTAAATTTAGAGACAGGAAGGAAAAATCTAATTCTAACAAAAAATTATGTTTGTCATTAAGGACTAAGAATTGAAATGTTTTGGTGGCACCAAGGATCATCATGCATACTAAGCAGAAGGAACATTATAAGTAAAGTATAGGAAATGAGAAACTGGCAATTTCAGGAATGCAAATGGACAATCAGTGCTTGGAGCATAGGATATAAGGGAGGAAATGGGAGTAGTGAGTTCATGAGAGCCTTTTACCTTTACCCTGCTGGCTATAGGAAGTCAAAGCCTACACCTGGAAGCCAAGGAAACCTATCAAAATTTTATTTCCTACTTGGGTAAAAAATTTTCAAGTACATTTTAATCTATTGCAATAGAACTCTCAGAAAGTCATACCATTGGTGAGTACATTTATGAATTTAGAGCAGAATGCACATTTAGAAAGCAGTACAAATGCTTTCATCCTCCTCCTGAAGTAAACGTATCTCCCTGTCTAACCGTTGCTTATTATTGGGACTTGCTATAATGACAGCAGCAAAAGAGCTGAAATCCACTTAGGCAATTAGATAGCATATTAAAGCAACATTGAAGTGGCAGGAGAATGGAACCTCTATTTTAGAATGTTGATACCTAAAAATAAGTATAATACAATGATCATAGTTATTAGTAGCTGCATATTATACCCACTAAAATAATCACTAAAGCAGTTCAGTGATACTAGTATTCATGGATGATGACAGTTACCAATCCAAACAAGTACACACCAACTAGAAACTAATGAACCACCTATCCCAGAGCTCAGTGGTTTTTGGTACATTAGTCACTGAAGGCTCATGACTGAGAACATCGGAAAACATCTTCAGCAATGGAAAATCACTCATCGTGCCTGAGAAATATTCTACTTACCAAGGTTTTAGGGATTAACAATTGAAAATAGGAGGGGGAAAAAAAACTCAGCCTTAATATAAAATGTTTATATTAAAGAATAGGGACCTACTTCACATCAATTAGAAAATGAGTATGGTTTTTAAACAGTACCCTATGACTACCATAATTTTAATTTTAACAATTATGTTGAACAATATTCAGAGATTACTGGAATGTAAAGGTAAGAGAAGTTTTCCATTAGGTGCCTATGTCACCCTTGGCACTCGCAACAGGCAGTTCTTATTCTTTTGGAAAAGAATAAGACAAGTCTTATTTGGTTAAAAAAAAGTCTGGTATCATAAGAGGTTTTCTATTTTACTCTTCCACCCCTATGTCTACCCCTATATCTCAGGAATTTTCAGGAGCTAATTCAATAGCTAAATTTAACTCTGTTGGTGTGTGGTGGTGCTGGTGGTGCTGGTGGTGATCTCAAGAAGTAGAAGTAGTTAATTGAAAAAAAAAATTTATTACAATGAAAAGAAGGGCTAGTAGATATTCAGTTAATTCAATAATCTAATAATATTGTATATCTCTTGTATAGGAGAAAAACTAAAACTGGGATTTCATGTGCCTGAAGGTAAAACTTTGTTTTATATCTAAATAAGATAATTTTTTGGGGGGTGCGTGGGATATTGCAGAACAGTGTTATTGGTATGTCACGGTACATGTAATTTAGCAATCACATTGTCTAATTCAAACAGGTGGCACAGTCTGGCAGATGGTAGTAAGGATTTGTTTATAAGGCTCACAGTTTCTTGCAAATGTCTTGCCTTGTTCTTCTTCTAAAATTTTGTGTGTTTGTGTGCAGATACCTAATCATATTCATATAAGGTGTGCTATTTTATATTTTGACACTAAGTTGTTGATTACATATAGATTTGGAGTTGCACTAACTCCCTGATAATTTTTTCTATTAGTATTCATTCAATGCCTAATCAACAAACATTTCTGAGTACCTGTGTGCCAGGTACTATTCTATTTCTTTTATTAAAATATATTTCACATATAACATTGTATAAATTTAAGATGTACAACATGTTAATTTGATAGGTTTATGCATTGTAATGTGATTGTCATTATAGCAATAATTTGTACTTCTGTCATGTTGCTTAATCATTTATTTTTAGTGGTTACAATAATTAAGCTCTGGTTTCCTAGCAAATTTGATGATTATAATACAGTATTGTTGTCTATATTCACTATTTTGTGCATTAGCTCTCCAGGGCTTGTTTACTACTTGTTACAATTTGTACCCTTTAAACAAGGTACAAACTATTTCTCTACCCCATATCCCCTGGAAACCACCGTTCTACTCTCTGTTTTTACCAGTTCAGCTTTTTAGAGTCCATGTATGAGTGATATTGTACAGTATTTGGCTTTCTCTGTCTGAGTTGTATCAGTTCACATAATGCCCTCAAGGTCCATCTATGTTGTTGCAAATATGCCTATTTTTATACCAACACCTTCTGTTTTTAGTTGCTGTAGCTTTATAGTATAGTTTGAAATCAGGAAGTATGATACTCCAGCTTTTTTCTTCTTCCTCAGGATTACTTTGTCTATTTAGGGTCCTTTATTGTTCTGTACAAATTTTAGAATTGTTTTTTTTTCTATTTCAGTGAAGTATGCCATTGGAATATTTCTTTTTGATTTTGGTTTTTATAACAATTTGCATAGCTAATTAAATTTGAGAAAATATTTTTCTTTTAATTTGATCACATGATCTCACTTTGGAATTTTGATGGGGAAATTATGTTGAATTTATAGATGGCTTTGGAAACATGGACATTTTAACAATATTAATTCCCCTGATTCATAAACACATAATGTCTTTCCATTTGTTTTTGTCTTCAGTTTCTTTCAGCAAAGTCATGTATTTTTCCTTGTGCAGTTTTTTCACTTTGATTAAATTTAGTCCTAGGTATTTATTGTTTTTGATGCTATTGTGAATGAGATAGTTTCTTTCTCTCTTTTTCAGATGTTTCATCATTAGTATGTAGAAATGCTACCAATTATTGTATGTTGATTTTATAGCTTGCAACGTTACTGAAAGTTTCTATAGTTTTTTGGTTCACTCTTTGGGATTTTGTGTATAGAAAATTGTATCATCTGTAAACAACAAAAATTTACTTCCTTTTTGATTTGGATGCATTTTATTTTCTTTCCTTGCCTAATTGCTCTAGCTAAGACTTCCCCTAATATATTGAATAAGAGTGGTGAGAGTGGGCATCCTTGTCGTGTTCCTCATCTTTGTGGAAAAGTTTTCAGTTTTTCTCCATTGAGTATAGTGTTAACTCTGGGTTTGTTGTATATGACCTTTATTATGTTGAGGTATGTTCCTTCTATACCCAATCTGTTGAGAGTTTTTATCATGAAATGATGTTGTGTTTTGTCAAAAGCTTTTCTGCATCCATTATAATGATCATATGGTTTTTATCTTTCATTCTATTAATGTGATATATTATATTTATTGATTTGCATGTGTTGAACCATCCCCACATCCCAGGGATAAATCCCACTTGGTCATGATGTATAATCCTTACAATGTTTTCTTAAATTCAGTTTGCTAATATTTTGTGGAGATTTTTGCATCTGTATCATCAGGAATATTGGTCTATAGTTTTCTTATAGTGTCCTTACCTGGCTTTGGTATTAGGCTAAAGCTGGCCTCATAGAAGGAGTTTGGATGTGTTTCCTCCTCTTCAATTTTTTGGAAAAATTTGAGAAGGGTTGGCGTTAGTTCTTCTTTAAATGTTTAGTAGCATTTGCCAATAAAGCCATCTGGTCCTGGACTTTTAATCTTAGGAGGTTTTTTGATTACTGATGTAATCTGTTTACTAGTTATTGGTCTGTTTAGTTTTTCGATTTTTTTCCTTATTCAGTCTTGGTAGGTAGGTTGTGTGTTTCTAGAAGTGTATCCACTTCTCAGTAATTTAATTTGTTGGCATGTAATTGTTTATAGTAATCTCTTATGATCATATGTATTTCTGTAATATCAGTTGAAATGTCTCCTTTTTCATTTCTAATTTTATTTATTTGAGTCTTCACTTTTTCTTAGTGAGTCTAGCTTATGGCTTGTAAATTTTGTTTATCTTTTTGAAAAAACAGATTTTAGTTTCATTCATCCTTCCATTGTTTTTCTTGCCTATATTTCATCCCATAAGGTTTTATATGATACAGTTCCATTTTCACTTGTTTTGAGTTTTTTTTTTTTTTTTTTTCTTTTTACGGTATGCGGGCCTCTCACTGTTGTGGCCTCTCCTGTTGTGGAGCACAGGCTCCGGATGCACAGGCTCAGCGGCCATAGCTCACGGGCCTAGCCGCTCCGCGGCATGTGGGATCCTCCCGGACCGGGGCACAAACCCGTGTCCCCTGCATCGGCAGGCGGACTCTCAACCACTGCGCCACCAGGGAAGCCCGAGATAATTTTTTATTTCTCTTTTGATTTCTTCTTTGATCCAGTAGCTGTTTAGTTTCTACCTATTTGTAGATTTTTCCAGCTTTCCTCTTGTTGATTTCTAGTTTCATACTGCTGTGGTCAGAAAAGGTAGTTAGTATGATTTCAGTCTTCTTAAAATTGTTAAAATGTGTTTTATGTCCAGTCATATTGTCTATCCTGGAGAATGTTCTGTGTGCACTTGAGAAGAATGTGTGCTGGATGGAATGTTCTATATATGTCTGCTACGTCCATTTGTTTTAAAGTATGGTACAATTCCAACATTTCTTTGTTGATTTTCTGTTTGTGTGATCTATCCATTGCTGATTGGGGTATTGGATTCCCCTACTATTTTTGTATTGTCTGTTTTTCCCTTCAGATTTGTTAATATTTGCTTAATATATATAGGTGATCCAATGTTGGATGTGTATATATTTGCAATTGTTATGTCTTCTTAATTTATTGACCTCTTTATTATTATATAATGACCTTCTTTGTCTCTTACTCTTTTGGGCTTGAAGTCTATTTTGTCTGATATAAGTATGGCTACCCCTGCTTTCTTTTGATTTGCATGGAATATTTTCTTCCATTCCTTCACTTTGAACTTATGTGTATCTTTTTTTTTCAATTGAAGTTTAGTTGATTTGCAATGTTATGTTAGTTTCATGTGTATAGCAGAGTGATTCAGTTTTATATTCTTTTTTAGATTCTTTTCCATTATAGATTATTACAAGTTATTGACTATAGTTCCCTGTGCTATACAGTAGGTCCTTGTTGTTTAGCTATTTTAAATATAGTAGTCTGTATCTGTTAATCTCAAACTCCTAATTTTTCTCTTCCCCCGTTTCCCTTTTGGTAACCAAAAGTTTGTTTTCTTTGTCTATGAGCCTCTTTCGGTTTTGTAAATAGTTCATTTGTATCGTTTTTTAGATTCTACATATAAGTGATATATGATATTTGTCTTTCTCTGCCTGACTTACTTCACTTCATGTGACAATCTCTGGTCCATCCATGGTGCTGCAAATGGCATTATTTCATTCATTTTTATGGCTGAGTAATATTCCTGTGTGTGTGTGTACCATATCTTCCTTATCCATTCATCTGTCAATGGACATTTAGGTTGCTTCCACGTCTTGGCTATTGTAAATAGTGCTGCTATGAACATTGGGGTCCTATGTGTGTCTTTAGATCTGAATGAGTCCTCTGTAGGCAGCATATAGTTGGGTCTTATTTTTTTTTTTTTTTTTTGCGGTATGCGGGCCTCTCACTGTTGTGGCCACTCCCGTTGCAGAGCACAGGCTCCGGACGTGCAGGCTCAGCGGCTATGGCTCACGGGCCCAGCCGCTCCACGGCATGTGGGATCTTCCCAGACTGGGTCACGAACCCGTATCCCCTGCATCGGCAGGCGGACTCTCAACCACTGCGCCACCAGGGAAGCCCGGGTCTTATTTTTTTTTTTTTTTAATCCATTTTATCATTTACCTTTATGTTGTTTTGCATCTCCATTGTTTTTTTTTTCCCCTCTGTTTCTGTCAACCTTTGTAAATTGGTGGTTTTCTGTGGTAATATGCTCAGTTATCGCCTTTTTTAATGTTTTATGAATATATTTTATAGTTACCATTAGGCTTACATAAAATATCTCATAAATAAAATAGTCCATTTTGTACTAAAAACAACTTATCTTCACTCTCCTATAAAGGCTCCGCCCTTCTACTCCTCCTTTTTTAGATTTTGGGTTTGTTTGACATATAATTAACATATATTACATTATATTAGTTTCAGGTGTACAACATAAAGATTGCAAATTGATCACCATAATAAGTCTAGTTAACATCTGTCACCATACATAGTTACAAAAAATTTTTCTTCTCTCTTGCAATGAGGACTTTTAAAATGTATTATCTTAGCAACTTTAAAATATGTAATACAGTATTATTAAGGTTATTTTACGTTTCTGTGTTTTTGATGTCCCAATTTACCTATTTTTTTAAAAATATTTTTTTGACGTGGACCATTTTTAAAGTCTTTATTTAATTTGTTACAATATTACTTCTGTTTTATGCTTTGGTTTTTTGACCACGAGGCATTCCCCAACCAGGGATCAAACCTGCACCCCCTGCATTGGAAGGCAAAGTCTTAACCATTGGACTGCCAGGGGAGTACCTTGCTTACAGGATCTTAGTTCCCCGACCAGGGATTAACCCAGGCCACCACAGTGAAAGCACTGAGTCCTAACCACTGGACCACCAGGGAATTCCCCCAATTTACCTCTTTTTATGCTGTGAATTAGTTAACAATTAGTTAGTTTTAATATTCTTTTCCTTTAACCTTATAATATAGTTAACTGGTTAAAACACCATTCTAATATAAACTTACAGTTTTCTAATTCTGACTGTTTTCTTTCCCCCCACTAGTACCAGTGTGTTATGTACTTTTATATGTTTTTGTGTCACTGATTGACATCTTTTCATTGCAGGTTAAAGAACTTTCAGTATTTCTTGCAAATTAGGTCTAGTGGTGCTAAATTCCTTCAGCTTCTGTTTGTCTTGGAAAGCATTTATTTCTCCTTCATCTCTGAAGGATAACTTTGCCAGATAAAGCATTCTTGGCTGGTAATTTTTATATTTCAACAACTGAATATGTCATTTCACTCTCCTCTAGCCTATAAAGTTTCTACTGAGAAATGTGCTGATACCCTAATGGGGGTTTCTTAGTAGGTTACTTTGGTTATTCTTTTTTTCCCTGCCTGCCTTGAAGATTCTTTCTGTGTCATTGATTTTTGACAGTTTCATTATAATGTGTCTTGGAGAAGAAGGTCTTTTTGCACTGAGATAATAAGGTGACTCTGTTACCTTCCTGGACTTGTATGTCCAATTCTTCCCCCAGGTTGAGAAATTCTCAACTTTTGTTTCTTTAAATAAATATTCTGCTCCCTTCTCCCTCTCTTCTCCTTCTGGAACACCAATTATTCCTATATTTGCTTTTCTGATTGAAAATGATAGCTCTCATGGAGTTTCTTCACTATTTATTTAAATTAATTTTTTTTGAAGTATAGTTGAATTACAATGTTGTGTTAATTACTGCTGTACAGATGACTCAGTTATACATATATATATACACTATTTTTCATATTCTTTTCCATTATGGTTTATCACAGGATATTGAGTATAGTTCCCTCTGCTATACGGTAGGACCTTTTTGTTTATCCACTCTATATATACCAGTTTGCATCTGCTAATCCCAAACTACCCCTCCTACCCTTTCCCACCACCCTCCCCCTTGGCAACCACCAGTCTATTCTCTATGTTCCTGATTTTGTTTCTGTTTCATATATAGGTTCATTTGTGTCATATTTTAGATTCCACATGTAAGTGATATCATATGGGATTTGTCTTTGTCTTTCTGACTTACAGATAATCTCTAGTTGCATCCATGTTGCAAATGGCATTATTTCGTTCTTTTTTATGGCTGAGTAGTATTCAAGTTTCTTCACTATTTTAAAATCTCAGTTCTCTCTCCTCTTCTAATTGAATTATTTCTATATTCCTATCCTCCAAGTCACTTATTTTTTCTTTTGCCTGTCTCTCATGTTATCAGTGCTTTCTATTGCATTCTTCATCTCATTCACTGAATTTTTCAGTTCCAGAATTTCTGTTTTGTTTTTTAATTTCAATCTCTTTGATAAAGAACTCTTTGTGTTCATTATTTTTAATCCTAAGTTCGTGGAATTGCTTCTTAGGTTTTCTTGTAGCTCATTGAATTTCTTCATGACAACTATTTAGAATTCTTTATTAGTTAGATTGCAATATTCTGTGCCTTTGAATTTCATTGCTGGAGAATTATCATTTTCTTTTGGTGATACCATCTTTCCTTGATTTTTCATAGTGTTTGAAGGTATGCATTTCTCCTTTTACATTTGAAGTAGCAGACATCTTACTAAACTAAGGCTCTCTGTTTACTTTGAGTCTTATGGCTCAACAGGCTGGCTATTAGAAACCTTTTTTATTCCAGAGGGTGGTGCTCTAGCTCAAGTTTGTGGTTTCTTCTATAGGCACTGGCTCTTAAACATGCACTAGGGAGTGGGCACAAGGAGTCCGCAGCAGAGTTGGGGAGGTGTGGACTTAGCAAAATCTTAGGGTTTTGGGGGTGTCCACAGGGGGAATCCTCAAGTGGGGCACACCCAGAGGCAGTGGGCAGTTCTCCTTTGAAGTACCAAAGCAGACAGCAGGAAACATGACACTTTGATATTCTTGTCAGCTTCCTTTCCTTTTTTCTACCTCTCCCCAGTTACAGAGGTCCTTCCTCAGAAATCCAGGTGCTGCTGGAGATAAATGGGTCCCTCCAGCCACAGCCTGCACAACTGATATTGACATCACTCTCTGAGGAATGAATGAAATGATTTTGGCCTTGTGTTATAGTCTTTATATCTGTAGAAACTTAGTTCCCAGCAACTAGGGTGTAATTTATAGGAACTGTTTTTGTTAAAAGGCTTTTCAATAAAATAGTATTTTCTGTTAGACATGTTATAATATTTAATTTCAGCTTAGTAACTTAGGTTATAGAGCTGTTTGATATTGTGTTTTGTTTTTCCTAGCTAGGTATCTTGAGCTTTAAATATTTTTTTGAATATATGTCCATTTATATATATTCTAAAATGTGAAGTCAGGCATCATTTTCTCTTTATAAATTTAATTTATTTTGTGTTATTTTTTTAAGGAGTCATTTATTTTAATCATGAAGACACCTGGAAACTACAGGAAACTCATCTCATTTTGTAATACTGATTGCTATCAACAGTTTGCTTTTTTTTTTTTTTTTGCGGTACACGGGCTTCTCACTGTTGTGGCCTCTCCCATTGCAGAGCACAGGCTCCAGATGCGCAGGCTCAGCAGCCGTGGCTCACGGGCCCAGCCACTCTGCGGCATGTGGGATCTTCCCGGACCGGGGCACGAACCTGTGTCCCGTGCATCGGCAGGCGGACTCTCAACCATTGCGCCACCAGGGAAGCCCAGTTTGCTATTTTTTACCTGAGTATCCTGTTTATTTGTAAAGAAGCTAAATGACAGCCTGGTTCATTTTTAAATTTTGTATTAGGAGAAGAGTTTTCACTTAGGACTGTCTTAGAATTTAAAACATGCTTGCTTCCTGGATGTTTGTCTTAGTTTGACAATATTAAAGTTTTGTGATGAACAGTATACTTGTTTTGTTCAATCTCTTTTGAAGTATATCTAATATTTTCTATATTGGTAAGTATGTGAAATTATGCGTAATGTAAAGTATAGAAAAATTGAAAATCTAAACTCCAGGTATCACTGTCTTTGTAGAAGTGTGTGTGTTTGGCAGAAATCTGGATAAAGAATCTCCAACCTTGTAAAAATCCTCCAGAGATTTCCATAAAGTTTCACACTTTAGTCCTCAGTCCCTTGATTCGCAATTTCTCTAACCCCTTGAGACATTTTGTATTAACATATGATGTCCCTCTTGCATGACGTACTATCTCATTGGTGTTACTCTTCTTGTGCTATTGAATAAGAAACACCAAACTCCTAGTGTTGCACATACTTTGTCAAGCAGTGGTTGCTTGCTTCTTTGAAGATGGTTTTTGCTGAACAACCCATATCTAGGAAAATAAGGATAAAACGGAATTTTCTGATTCTCCTTTTGTATTTAACCTATGCTATCCTAAGTATATCTAACATAAGAATAGCCCTGTGAAGGCAACCAGAGTCTCTTTGAAAGATCTTTCAAAAATTCACTTGAGGGGCTTCCCTGGTGGGGTAGTGGTTGAGAGTCTGCCTGGCGATGCAGGGGACATGGTACGTGCCCCGGTACGGAAAGATCCCACATGCCACGGAGCAGCTAGGCCCGTGAGCAATGACTGCTGAGCCTGCGCGCCCGGAGCCTGTGCTCTGCAACGGGAGAGGCCACAATAGTGAGAGGCCCATGTACCGCAAAAAGAAAAAAAATAAAGAAAGAAAGAAAGAAAGAAAAAGGGTACAAATTGGAAAAGAAGTAAAACTGTCACTGCAGACAACATGACACTATACTTAGAAAATCCTAAAGATGCCACCAGAAAATTATTAGAGCTAATCAATGAATTTGGTAAGGTTGCAGGATACAAAACTAATGCACAGAAATCTCTTGCATTCCTATACACTAACAACGAAATATCAGAAAGAGAAATTAAGGAAACAGTCCCATTCACCATTGCAACAAAAAGAATAAAATACCTTGGAATGAACCTACCTAAGGAGGTAAAAGACCTGTACTCAGAAAACTTAAGACGCTGATGAAACAAATCAAAGATGATACAAATAGATGGAGAGATATACCATGTTCTTGGATTGGAAGAATCAACACTGTGAAAATGACTCTACTACCTAAAGCAATCTACAGATTCAATGCAATCCTGATCAAACTACCAATGGCATTTTTCACAGAACTAGAACAAAAAAATTTCACAATTTGTATGGAAACACAGAAAACCCCAAATAGCCAAAGCAATCCTGAGAAAGAAAAACAGAGCTGGAGGAATCAGCCGCCCTGACTCCAGACTATACTACAAAGTAATCAAGACAGTATAGTACTGGCACAAAAACAGAAATATAGATCAATGGAACAGGATAGAAAGCCCAGAGATAAACCCGTGCACTTATGGTCACCTTATCTTTGATAAAGGAGGCAAGAATATACAATGGAGAAAAGACAGCCTCTTCAATAAGTGGTGCTGGGAAAACTGGACAGCTACATGTAAAAGAATGAAATTAGAATACTCCCTAACACCATACACAAAAATAAACTCAAAATGGATTAAAGACCTAAATGTAACGCCAGACACTATAAAACTCTTAAAGGAAAACATAGAACACTCTATGACATAAATCACAGAAAGATCCTTTTTGACCCACCTTCTAGAGAAATGGAAATAAAACCAAAAATAAATGGGACCGAATGAAACTTAAAAGCTTTTGCACAGCAAAGGAAACCATAAACAAGACAAAAAGACAACCCTCAGAATGGGAGAAAATATTTACAAACAAAAGAACAAAAGATTAATCTCCAAAATATACAAGCAGCTCATGCAGCTCAATGTCAAAACATCAAAGAACACAATCCAAAAATGGGCAGAAGACCTAAATAGACATTTCTCCAAAGGAGATATACAGATTGTCAACAAACACATGAAAGGTTGCTCAACATCCCTAATCATTAGAGAAATGCAAATCAAAACTACAACGAGGTATCACCTCATACCAGTCAGAACAGCCATCATCAAAAAATCTACAAACAATAAATGCTGGAGAGGGTGTGGATAAAAGGGCACCCTCTTGCACCGTTGGTGGGAATGTAAATTGATACAGTCACTATGGAGAACAGTATGGAGATTCCTCAAAAAACTAAAAATAGAATTACCATATGACCCAGCAATCCCACTACTGAGCCTATACCCAGAGAAAACCATAATTCAAATTACACATGCACCCCCAATGTTCACAGCAGCACTATTTATAATAGCCAAGTCATGGAAGCAACCTAAGTGTCCATGGACAGACGAATGGATAAAGATATGGTACATATATACAATGGAATATTACTCAGCCATAAAAAGGAATGCTGCATGGGTCATTTCTAGTTTTTAGCTATTATGAAAAAAGATTCTGTGATCTTTTTTGTAAAAATTCTTTGTGTTTTCATGTGCCTTCATTTCTCAAGGGTAAATTCTTATAAGTGTACAGGTTGGGTCATATGGAAGTGTCTGGAACATTTGAAGAAATTGACAAACTGCTTTTCAAAGTGTTTCTATCATTTTACAATCCCACAATAGTGTAAAAGAATTCCAGTTGTTCTTTGTCCTCAATACTTGATATGATCAATCTTGTTAATTTTAGACATTCTTATAGGAGTGTTATAGCATGTCATGGTGGTTTTAATTAGTATTTAATTAACTTGCAACTAAAAATGTTGATCATCTTTTCAAGAGCTTATTTGCCATCCATATATCTTATTTGGTAGAGTACCAGCTCAAATCATTTGCCCTTTAAAAAATATTAGTTTTTTGTTTTCCTCATTTTGTATTTGTATATGTGAATACAAGTTATTTATTAAATATCATATCTGAAAATTATTTGTTCCAGCCTATGATGTTGATCATGCTTCTCTTAATTGTCTTTTGAAGAATAGATATTCTTGACTTTGGTATATCCTATCTGATCGATAGTTTGTTTTTATGGACCAAGCATTTGGTGTAAATAAGAAAATTTTGCCTAACCCAAAGTGACAAATATTTTCTCTAGTTTGGCTGGTGGAAAAAAGAACTATTCTTAGATCTGTGTGACTCTGTTGATATTCCCTCTGCTCTTTTCAGGTGTTTTTTTTCTCTGGAGTCCAGCAGTCTCTTCACACACATTGTACAGTACTAATTGAAAGACATGAGAGGGACTCTTGTTCACATCTCTAGGTCTGGTATCTCTTTGTACAGTTCTCTCCTCTCCAGTATTCTGCCCAGTATACCTTAGCTCCCTTAGCCTCCCTGGATTTCTAGCTTCATCTCCACATTTCAAGAGGACTTCAGGGCTGGGTGTTCTATGTCTTTGAGACACAGCCTGGAAACTGTCTTGAGACAGTAAGTTAAGGCAATCATAAAGATCACGTCATTGTTTTTCTCACAGTGTAGGATCTCTGCCCTACATTGTCTGATGCACAGTGTCTAATAACAATTATTTCATGTATTTGTCTAGTTTTTTAATTTTTTTCAGGTGAAAGGGTAATTCCTATCCCTGTTACTCTACCTTGGCCAGAAGTGAAAGACCCAGTGGTATCAATCTAATGTTCATTTAATTGTCTCTTCTTTTATGTTGTCTTTTTGTTTTCCCATACTTATTCCTGTTATGTGTGTTTCTTCATTGGCATCATTAATATTAATTCCAGAATTGTTAATGGAATTGATTGGATATATTGCTAAATCTGCATAAATCAGCTAAATAGTTTATTTCTAATGATCACTTAGAATGAATTAATTTCATGTTTTGGGGGGAGAAAATTGTCTATGGGTTTCTTGTATTTCTGCATGTTTTGTGAGCAGAGGAATTAACTGATTTTTTATTGACTATCTTTTCAAGGATGTTTGCATAGAGAATATCTTTGGAAGACAGAGATGATATTGTCCTTTAGAGCAAAAAGCATGTTTGCTTATAGTCTTGGAAGATAGAGATAAAATCTAGAGCAAAGGGTAGTCGTGTTTACTGCCCATTATAATTCAGTTTCTCTAACTTCAGTGTTCCTCCCTTGTAATGAAACTCACTGTGTATGCACCTGTCAACAGGTCCTTTCCACGTAACCCTATGGGAATTAGGGCCTAGGGAACCAGTACGAGAAAAATGTTAGTACTCTGACTACTGCTATTTCTGGGAGTAATAGAGTTCTTAATCTCTGATGAAGGAGTCTTGTGTCTACTGCCAACATTCATGACACCATGGTACATGAAATTCGTCTTTGAAAATAAGACAAAATCTCAGATTCTTTAGAGTTTTGAGAAAATTTTGTGAGTAATTTACAAGTCTAGGTTGAATGGAATTATTAATTGAAGTAAGTTTCTAGTTGTTTTGAATCATTATTAATGTGTGACAGCTATGTAAAAAGGGTATTTTAGACCACACTGGTGTATTATGACAATTATTCTAGCATCTCTTGAAAATGAGTAAATGGAATGAATGAAATATTTTGGTACACCTCTCCTGAATTGATAGTCAAATTTAACAACAAAGGATAGAAAAAAATGTACTTACCTGCTAAGTAAGTCCTGAGGAAGTTTTTACTACTTGTATACTTTACCATTATCTCCAGGATATACCAAAACATAGGTACAGGTAGAAATAAACAGCCTCTTGGACAGAGAAAAGTGACTGATCCTTTTCTTCGTCAATTATTTCCAGTAACCCCTTTTTTCTGAAGAAATGGGCAGTGTGAACTATAGTAAGACAGCAGAACTCCCCATGTTTAGATATTCATGCCCGAAAAGTTGTAACTACTTTAATGAAGCAAACTGGCTCCCAGATAAACCACATTTATTCCTGAGTTGTTTATTACAGATTAGGCAAAGTGAAATCAACATCAATATGAAAGACAGACAAACAAAGGTAATTTACCCAAGAAAGTTTTTTGTTTCCTTGGGCACATTATTTTTAACAATGGTGTGCTTCTGCATCCTAGTCTATAAAAGGCAAAATAATAGTACATTTGACCATTGAACAATATGGGTTTGAGCTGCAGGGGTCCACTTATGCACAGATTTTTTCAATAGTAAATATTTTCAATGCTAAATACAGTACTACATGATCCGTGGTTGACTGAATCTTTGGAAATAAAGAAAGGTGTATTGTTTTCCTATGGCTGCAGTAACAAAGTGCCACAAACTTGGCTTTGAACTACAGAAATTTATTGTCTCACAATTCTAGAGGCTAGAACTGTGAAATCAAGGTGTTGGTAAGGACACACTTCCTCTAAAACCTGTAAGAAAAAACCTCTCCTTTCGTCTTTCAGCTTCTGACAGCACCAGACTTTAGTTGGTTTGTGGCTACGTAATTCCAGTCTCTGCCTCCATCTTCAAATGTTATTGTCCCTGTGTCTCTTCATCATCTTTCCTCTATATGTTTCTGTGTCTATGTCCAATTTTTTTCTTTCTATAATGACAGCATCATATTGGATTAGGGCCCACACTAATGATCTCATTTTTAATTTGATTACCTCTGTAAAGATCGCATTTCCAAATAAAGTCATATTCTCAGGTACTGGGGGGCAGGGGAGCGATTAGGACTTCAACATATCTTTTTTTGGTAAGACACAATTCAATCCATTACCAAAGTAGGTATGCTAAATATTCAATAAGTAGTATTGATAGTTTATTAAACATATATACCTAAAATATAGGAATATGTTCCTGAAAACTTAACATTACTTAAAATTAGAATACTGTAGGATAGTCCTGACAATGCACAGAGGATACTTCATTTCTTAAGGTGATACCACCCATGTGACAACAGTGTGTAAATACAATTTACAGTTTAATTCACTTGGCCACATTCCCTTGAAATTATATGATTGATGATCATGGGAGGAGGACAAAGATTACAAGATATAACAGTTTTTGTATTGTTTTTCTTAATAGACATATTATATAAAATTAACACAACTTGATTGACATAAAATACAACTTCATAGGGCAGTTGGATCATGCTGAATGCGTTTGTACAGAGCCAGCCTTATTGTAGGTGATACCCATTGAATCCAAAGATTTTGAAGTCTCTGTATCTTCATATTTAATCCCACTGAATAGTGGGGTTTGTTGTAATTAATATGATTCTGATTAATTAGTGATATATAAGAATAACTGCTTAGGTCTTCAAATCTCATTAATTTGGTACAGCAGAGCTCAAATTGCTCAGCTATAAATAGAAGACCTAAAGATATACATTAAACAATTACTTTTGTTATTTTAAATAGATTTGGATCTAAATTTTATCATTGTTTCATTTTCTACTTGCAATCACAGGCTGATAACCTAATTAGAGTGCCAAAAAATATAGTCATAAAAATTGTGCCCTCAGGAAGGAATGGAAGAATTCTTCCATGGCATTTCATTCTAAATTCTTCTGCCAGTACAGCATGAATTGGGGAAAATAATCTGACACCAGATTATTAATGCTCTTGATCAAGCATTCTTGCAAAAAGAGACATGAAAAGGATTAGAGAATACACTCCTTTGCCTCAAAATCTAGGCCTCTGTGGAGCGAACCTCAAATAATTCAGATGTTTTACCCTAAGCCCTATCAAAGAACCACATGTATAGATAGGTTTTGCTCTTTTCCACATTTTCTTAGAATGACACTTCTCTCAAACTCCAGGGATTGAAGTCAATCATCTACAAAAGAACAGAAAATTTAAGAATACATGAAGATGAATATACTAGAATTTCATGGGTGGAATATTCTGAGTCTTATAATTTAAACTTAAAAGAAGGTTGAATTGCATTGGAAGATCTAAGGTATGAATATACAGTTAAATTATTTTTAACAAATTCAGAGTTGTCCAGGATGGGCCAATCATGCTGGAGCACCATATTATAAGTCTCTTTTGTACCATCAGAATTATAGAGTTATCCCAAATATGCACAGTGCACTGCTTTATTCAGATAAACTACAGTGTAAGATATTCTAGTAGTTCCACAAATATGTATGAGTAAGAAGGATGAAGAAGCAAAACCAAGTGGAATAAGGACCTAAGGAAAATTACTGAAATGTGGGATTTGCCTCTGTGACGGTAGCTAAATCATCTAAAGCTTGAGGAAACAAGGGATGTGTAGGGCCTAAACTTGGTTTAGGAATATTATAATATTCATTCATGTATAATAATAAAATAATTATAACTATAGCTACTATATTTTGAATAGTCCATATATGTCAGACATTATTATAAATGTTTGGGTGATAAATCCTTCATTGAAAATAACCTATTGAGTTAATTGTACTGTTTTCAGTGTAGAGATGAGAAAAATAAGACTTTTGTATGTCAAATAACTTGCCATAGCTGAGAAGCTTCAATTTAACATCATGGTAGAAATTGTTCAGGTAGGAGACAGCCATCAAAGTCATCCATGGTTCTTGGTGAGAAGTCCATGTACAACATGAAGCCATAAAATTGCAGGGCATATGGGAATCAGAATCTAGCTACCCACAGAATTAGTCTGAAAAGAGATATGAGAAAGATGAGGACACCAACTAATTGTGGTGAGGCTATAAACAAGAGTTATGTCTTACTGGGAATTAGAGTGTTAGCACAAAAGCTGAGTCTAGTAGTAAAAATAAAAAACAGCAATCATATATTATGAATGTACTCTATGAGTAGAACTATGCTGTACACTTTGCATTCACAATGTCCAGTCCTGGCAAATTATTTATTCTAACTCACACATATAAAAACTATCTCAACTGAGATTCATACCCAGATCTACATAACTTCCAAGACTATTTAATTTCCATTATACATTATAAATTTACTTGTAGAGACTAAAATAACATGGAGCATAAGGACAACCATGGCCCCCAAACGTTCAGGTACTTAGGTACTGTTTGAAAGTAACTTCAGCTGGCAAAATGACTAACTTTATAAAAGATCGGGGCTACTCTATATCTCAGGAGATGAGGAAAAACTGGTATATTGAAGTAAACAAGTTAAATAGAGAACTGGCCTATCAGTATGTAAGCAAGTAAATAAATTCATTCACTCGTTAATTCATTCATTCATTTATTCTGTTATTGTAAGATAATCTGTTCAGATAATCTTTTCAAATATATATTGTTAAATAGATAAAGATATATGGATATGTTACCTTTTTATTTTCCCACCCTTTTTGTCTATCACAGTCACACTGAGACTCTTCTTTCAGCCAGTATCATAATGGTAGATTTTAGTGTATAGAAAAGAAAAGTAAACCTTAATTAGCAGCCTGAGTCTGAAACTCTCTGAGATATTGTTTCTCTATCTGTCAAATAGGAATGATTCTCATCATAAATTTGTTGAAATAATGCAGTTTAAGTTCTAATATTATTTTCATGATCTTTGTCAGCCTCCTCCTTTTCTCTATACTTCACACATCTCTTTTTTTTTTAGATATAGAATAACTTACTCTCTCCTCCAAAACATCATAAATTATACCAAACATGTTCAATCCCCATCAAATTTCAATGGTATTTTAAGACATCCCCACACACACGCTGAATACTCAGGCACTAATTGAGGTACCTGTTTAGGAACCAAAGAAGGATTTAAATATTTAACAATCTTTTATTGATGATGAAAATTTATCTTTTCCACTTTTTGGGTTTAATGGAAAAAAAATTTAATTCTAACTACTTTTCACTTAAACAAACAATTGATTACTTTTAACTTATCATAATAGGAATACCCTGCATGTCAAGTAGAAAGTAATACCAACTTGGGTGGCTTTAGAACAATGTCAAGACTTTGCCTAACGTCCCCATCTTTTTTCATTATTCTATGGTCACTCATGGTCTGGCAGGAGCCTCTATAGTAAAGCCAAGAGAAGAAAGAGAAGCTGACCCCAGAGGTTCTTGTGAATTTTATTTTTTATTTGGGAGAATTTTTATGCATTCTGCACACCTTAAAGGATACTAAAAATAATACATGGTTTCTTAGTGTTTGATCATTCATACACATGAATATATTATACTTCCAATTGTTGGAAAGTGAGGATAGATGGACAATAAGTTGTTAATCAAATTTGATGGGACAGAAATAGTTGGGGTTAATGCTCACTTTGCAACATTGGC
Organism: Mesoplodon mirus; assembly: GCF_964341445.2. Taxonomy (NCBI): domain Eukaryota; kingdom Metazoa; phylum Chordata; class Mammalia; order Artiodactyla; family Ziphiidae; genus Mesoplodon; species Mesoplodon mirus. The sequence goes on from NC_138977.1 coordinate 187,130,512, forward strand.
ATCATTAGCTATCATGGTAAGTAACAGAGACCTAGGATTAAAACATTCTCCACAGAAGAGATTGTAGGACCACAAAAACCCCTAAGAGTCAAAGCAATCTTGAGAAAGAACAAAACTGGAGGCATCATTCTGTCTGATCTCAAACTATATTACAAAGCTATAGTAATCTAAACAGCATGGCATTGGCATAAAAGCAGACACACAGAACAATGGAACAAAACAGCCCAGAAATCAACCCATGCATATATGGTCAATTACTTTATGAAAAGGAACAAAGCATATACAATGGGGAAAGGACAGTATCTTCAGTAAATAGTGTTGGGAAAGCTGGACAGTTACATGAAAGAATTAAACTGGACCACTATCTTACACCATACAAAAAATCATCTCAAAATGGATTAAACACTTGAACATAAGACCTGAAACCATAAAACCCTAGATGAAAACATGCATATGTGACATTAGCGACAATCTGGGTATTGTTGGGCTGGCTCCTAGAAGTTCACTGAATATTCCTTCTTCTGTATTCAGACCTAGAAGGAAGTATGACATGGGGAGTTGAGCACAGACTTAGATTCTAGGCTGGAAGCTTAAAGTCTAGCAGACTACCCTTTAGCCATTAACTTTACTTCCATTTTTCTGACACCACTCCCATCTATAAATGAGAGTGTTTTATCATCTGTAAAATGAGGATATTGGACCTGATGGCACCTAGTTCAAATAGTAATGGGTCACCCCATAATAAGTGTTCTATTCAACAAGTTCAAGCAAGTGACAAGCAGTGAGTCCAATTAAGCATAGGCACCTTGAGGACATGGACAACTTCATGTACTTTCTATAAAGTATCCCAGCACTGGGTAACATGTTTTCCATGTCCTCTTGGGAGGTTCATTCAAACTTGTTGACCTGTGACTTTAGTGCTGGGACACAATGGATAAATAGGGAAACAAAAACTCTACCTTTCACTTTCTTTGCTATGTTACATCTTCAGCAAACTACATTGAACTCTCTCAAATATTCATGCCTTCACCACAAGAAAATGTGAAAGAATATAATAAAAAGATTTAGAGACATAACCATGATTATTTGAAAAATAATTTTAAGCTACATCAAAAGAGAGTATATATATCTACATATTTGAAAACCTGTCTTACTCTAGTTGCCCAGAAAAGTACTTTGTTCAATAAAAGGTGCTTCATAAAGTTTTGTTGGCTTGCTTTAGTCATTTAATTAGTTGATAATGGCAATTATGTAATAAAGCAAGTTAATGAAGCAACACAACTCCTGGAAGACTTTGTAATTTACATGTAGTGAACTATTTGAATGCTTTGGATTTAGGCTTCATCTGAAAGTATCAGGTAATCATATCTGATCTTGTCTTTTGTAAACTCTGTGTCCCGTGGTCTTATGTCATCCTGTGTACAGCACAGCTAAGAGGACAGAAGATTGAAAATACAATAAGAATTATGTTAACTGTAAAATAGCTACCAATTACCCTCCAAAGCTTTGATGCCCAGAATTGCCATTCTTTCAGCCTACTAACAGCTAGAAACAACAATGCACAAAAGTGGGATGAGTACAGAAAATACCTTTAGGGATAACAGAATGCAGCAATATAGGAAATATTTTCTAAAGAGTATGTAAGTTGGTACTTTTAGTTGAAAACACTTCGAATGGTCTAGTACAATCATAAACGTACAAAGGATCTTAAATGAATTAAATATATAGCATAGTAAGGTAAATCTAGAAGGAGGTATTTTGTCAGTATAGGTCTGACTCTAATTGTGCCCTGCACAAAGATTTCTTGCTGAGCTCTGAATATACTAAGAACTGAAAACAAACAAAAAATCTCATATATGCATTTTAAAAAATTCTAAATAGTGAGAATTATTCTTTATATTTATTACGCAGATGGCTGCAAGATCCAAAAGTGCCTTGATAATTTTTTTTAAATGACTAACTAGATTTAGTTTCATTTCTGAGTTAAGCATATTTTGTTGGATGCCAATATTTCAATGACTATCAAGCCATGAAGAAAGTTTAATGCTGCAAACATTTATTATTGGTCACCTTGCCTGCACAAGACAATGTACTATGTGATTTGGGGATAAAAGATAAATAAGATAATTTTCCGAGCTGCTTATAATTTATTAGTGAGGCTAAATAAACACATAACTATTTTATATATTTGTGTGATAGTAATAATTTGAAATATTTTTACTTTTAAATATGATTAGAAGTTTTGATATTGATAAATCTCACTTTTGAGTCATAGAAGAAAACTTTAGGGCTTCCCTGGTGTTGCAGTGGTTGAGAGTCTGCCTGCCGATGCAGTGGACACGGGTTCGTGCCTCTGTCCAGGAGGATCCCACATGCCGCAGAGCGGCTGGGCCAGTGAGCCATGGCCGCTGAGCCTGCACGTCCGGAGCCTGTGCTCCACGATGGGAGAGGCCACAACATTGAGAGGCCCACGTACCACAAAAAAAAAAAAAAAAAAAAAGAAAACTTTACATGGTCTTCTTAAACATATATAATTAGGTCTCAAAGAAATCAAAAGTAATCTTCACTGGCACCCTTTTGCTTTCAAAGTTAATTTTAGATTTCTCACTTGTTTCCAAAAGTGTTTTATATCATGACCCATGCTTTCTACCATTATCTCCCAAGACTGCCTATATAAATGCCCAATAAAATAGAATTTAATTTTCTATTCCCTGATCACAATCTATGCTTTCCTGACAATGCCTTTGCCTATGGCCAAGAATATCATTTCCACTACTAAAAATTCTCTCTTTTTTAAGGTTTAAGTCAATGTCCACCACCTTCATGAATCTTATTCTATTATCTTTGTTTCTCTTTCAGAACTATAATGATACTTTGCTTGAATATCTCTTTCAAAATACAAATTATACAAACTGATTTTATAATTAACTAAGAGTCAATAGATGTGGTCAATGAGTTAGTTTTCTATTGCTGCGTAACAAATTATGAAAAACTTACTGACCAGAAACTGTACCCATTTATTAGCTCACAGTTCTTTAGATCACACACCAAGCATGGTGTGACTGGGTTCTCTGTTCAGGGTATCACAAAGCCTAAGTCAATGTTTTCACCAGACTGTGCTCACATCTGTAGGCTAAAGGGAAGAATTATCTGCCAACCTCATGCAACTTGTTGACAGAATTCAACTTTTTGAAGTCCTAGAATTGAAGTCCCCCTTTTCTTGCTGGCTGTCAGCTGGGGACCTCTTTCAGCTCCTAGAGGTTGCTTTCAGTTCCTTGCCCTTTGGCCCCCTCCATCTCAGAAACAAAGAAATCTCCCTCACATCAAGTTCCTCTCATGCTTTGAATTTCTTGAACTTCCTGAATTGTGACAAGCCAGAGGAAACTCTCTGCTATGAAAGGGGTCATGTGATTAGGTTAGCCTGACTCAGGTAATCTCTCTATTTTAAGATTATGTGATAAATAACCTTAGTTACATCTGGAAAAGTCCTTTTTGCCATGCTATATTATATAACCAAGGGAGAAAAGATCATGGGAGCCATTTTAGAATTCTACCACAATTGAAGTTGTCAATATGCAAATTGCAAACATTGTTGCAATACACAGTTTAGTTTAGATGTAAAGAAAACTAAAATTAACCAATTAATTATTTTTCAAGCATATTTTTATCATAAAAGTATGTTCTTATAGTAATTATAACAAGTTGTTTCACTATTTGCTATGGATCCACATTGAGGTATACATACACTGACCTAAATACACTGAATTTTTTGTATCCTAATGGCTTTTATAAGTTTATTCTTGATGACTGCTGTTGTTTTAGATGAAAATAGCTGTTTTTATTTTTCATCAGTAAACCTACGGACATTATATTCAACCATCAGGATAAGATCTAACCTTATGTTTTTGATAGTTAAAAAGTGATACATAAATTTTCATTTGCATAATACAACCTGCTGGATTTATAGTTCTAAGCATGGGTATTATGTGTTCACAAACTCAAAGATAAATGGTGACTTAATTTATGTGACAGGCATACTATCTGGAACACATACCTTGATTTTATATAGAATATGTGGTATATGTTGTTTCCTGAAGTACCATGGTCCCTTGAAGTATACCTTATCAAACAGACCAGACAAATGTTCAGAATGTTATTTAATACAAGGGTGCCATTAGGGTACAAAGTGTTGATTCCCCAGTAGCTTTCCATTTCAGAAGCAAAACAAATACACATACATATTCTAACTCTATAGTCATACATCATTAAATTATTTTACTTTTAGTACAGTTTTTTTTAAGACATTTTAGATCAGAGCTATGCAAGGATGCCATATCACATGATTTACTTACTATGTTTTCATAGTAATGTTATATTATTTTAGTTGGAATTGCATGAGATGTTATGTAGTAGAATCCTTTCTCCTCCATCAAGGAAATTATTGAATTAGCAACTTGAGCTCACTGGGGAACAGATGTATATGTATAACTGATTCACTTTGTTATAAAGCAGAAACTAATTTAAAAAAATTGCAAAGTTGAAGATGGTATTTAGAAAGTCATGTGTCTAAACTCAATTATTGTTTGCTAAGCTAGCCCCCCTTTTACAAAGAAACAACAAAAGTTGATCCTACTAATCAATCAACAATAGCAATTGCAAAATGAATACAGTTGCCTAAAACTGACTCAGTTCCTCTTCTTTGATCAAAAGAGTTCTAATCTTATTTTCTTTTTACATTCTTGACCCATTTTACACACACACACACACACACACACAGACACATACACACACATGTTGTATTACATTTAACATTTAAGAAAAGAACCTGAGACCTTGAAGAACAGTTAATGATGCATGTTGTATTGGGTATGGGACTTTTTTGTTTGCTTGTTTATTTGAGTAAATATTGGCTATAGAATTTCTGCAAACCATTGTAGGCAATACATAGGATTAGGTTGCAGACTCTGAATTAAAGTTGATAAAGTAATAAACTCATATTTTGTAACCTAGAAAATATAAAAACAAAATGCATAATATTGTAAGCCATCTATTTAAAGAAAGAACATACTAGAAATAACCATAAATTTATTATACTCAACAATAGGTCTAATAGTTATTATTTACTTAATTTATCACGATATGAATATAATTTAAAGAAAGTACCTACTACAGAAGCAGAGAGTGTCTGATGGACTTCAGCCAGTCTCCTAATTCGTCCCTTTCAAAAGATGGAAACCTATCCATCGTAAGAAAATTTGAGGACTTTTTGAAAATTCTTAAATTTTGATATAAGGATGTGTGTGTTTGGGAGATGTATTCAAACAACTAAAATTATGTGCGAAAGGAGTTTTATTGAAAACTGAAGCAATCCAAAAGCCCTTTGATTTTTATTATAGACCTAACAGGAAAAAAATTATCCATATAATATTCCTCAGAGTATGAAAGAGACTATAGGGAGGTTGCTTGACACATTTAAAATATATTGCACAGGTAGCACAGACTCAATTCCAATAATTAGGTGCTGTATGACTTTTGGAAAGTTATCTACCTCTCTGAACTTTGGCTTTCTTATCTATAAAAATATAATATATACTCATAGAACTGTTGGAGTATTAAATGTCATAATTTATATAAAGGAGATAGTAAAGTTCTTATAGAAAAGTAAAATAAGAATTATTTTTTTAAATTTTTTGGTGTCAAAAATTGCTTCCATACAACTTCTTATAACTAATGAAGACTACTTCTGTTCTTTTTGAAAGGCACAAAGAGTAGTTCCTCCATAATTTGAAGAAACCCAAGTTCTTCAACTCCATTGTTTTATATTCTAGTCCCCAAGATATACATCTTGAGTCTCTTTAACATTTGAGTTGTTTTAAGATTTTCAGAGCATTAACTCTTTTAGTTAACTTTCTTCAGTTTATCTAATAGAAGCTAGAAATGAATATCACATTCAAGCAATAGATTTGACTAGCATGAGTTGAAAAATAGTCTCCCTTTCTTTGATTATGACAGAATACTTCCATTAAAGATGGCAAGAGTAGTGAAACCATTTTCTCCTTCAATATTGGCTAATATTGAGCTTGTCCACACTAAATCTTCACTTTCTCTTCCAATTTACTGCTATTTGTGAAATGTTTCAATCTATTCACATGTTATCTGTAATGTATTTATAGTGGCATAATTCACCTAGTCTTCAATATCCATTTCTATAGAAATTTTTCCGAATTATGCTTATTAAATTTCTGATTAACAAATCAAGAAAAAAATTAACTATGTGATTCTACATAATGGCCACATTCAAGAACAGAATGATAGATGTAATGATACATAATGGTGCTTTGATCATTACTCAAAAGCTCAAGTACTTCAGACACATGAGGGGTTCATAAGGCGATACTGCTCTCGTATGCAACAACAAAAAAATACAAGCTATTGGATATTTATAGCATTATCTTGTGTGCAAAACTATTACTATGGAAACAGACCTAACATTATTCCAATAATGTAATGTTAAAGTTTAGTCAGTTTGCATATGACCATGTTCATTTATAAACAAACTGGTAGTCTTCCAATTTAAAATCACTTATCAGGCTTTATTATTAAGATAAATGTGTCTCTCACTTGTGACAGCACTGGACACCTAAGATTTAAATTTAACTTTAAATTTTCCATTATTTCAAAAGCAGTCAATGATTTTTGACCTACTGTTGCTATTAAAATACATAATATTAACTCTGCCAGAGATTATTACATATTAATAAGGAACTAATTATAGAAAGGGGAAAACTGAGGAGCTAAATATGAGAAATGAAGTTAGATTAGTAAGTTGATGTATTTTATTTATTGACATATAATTGACATATAACATTGTGTAAGTTTAAGATGTACAATGTGTTGATTTGATACATTTATATGTTGCAATATATTTATCACCATAGTGTTAGCTAAGATCTCTGTCATGTCACATAATCATCATTTATTTTCATAATGAGAACATTTAAGATCTGGTCTCTTAGCCCCTATCTTACACCACTCACAAAAATTAACTGAAAAAAAAAGATTAAATACTTAAACATAAGACCTGAAACCATAAAACTCCTAAAGGAAAACACAGGGAAAAAACTCTTTGATATAGGTCTTGGCAGTGATTTCCTGGATATGACACTGAGTACAAGCAACAAAAACAAAAATTGGCAAGTAGGACTACATCAAACTAAAAAGCTTTTGCCCAGCAAAGGAAACAATCAAGAAAATGAAAAGGCAACCTATGGAATGAGAGAAATATTTGCAAATCATATATCTGATAAGGGGTTAATACCCAAAATAAATAGGCAACATATATAACTCATAGCAAAAAATAAATAATCTGGTTTAAAAAATGAGCAGAGGAACTGCATAGACATTTTTTCAAAGAAGGCAATTTTCAATATAAATGGCCAACAGGTATATGAAAAGATGCTCAATGTAACTAATCATCAGGGAAATACAAATCAAAACCACAATGACATATCACTTCATACCTGTCAGAATGGCTATCATCAAGAGACAAGAGATAACAAGTGTTGGGATGGATATAGATAAAAGAGAAAATGTGCACTATTGGTGGGAATGTAAATTGGTACAGCCACTATGGAAAACAGTATGGAGGTTCTTCAAAAAACTAAAAATAGAACTATCATATATTCCAGCAATCCCACTTCTGAGCATATATCCAAAGGAAATGAAAACAAGATATTGAAAAGATATCTTCACTCCCATGCTTATTGCAGCATTATTCACAACAGCCAAGATTTGTACCCAACTAAGGATCTGTCAACAGATGAATGGATAAAGAAAATATGGTATGTATACCCAACGTTGTATTATTCAGTCATGAGAAAGAAGGAAATCCTGCCATTTACAATAACATGGATGGACCTTGAGGGCATCATATGAAGTAAGTGAGACAAAGAAAGATGAATACTGTTATGATACCATTTACGTGTGAAATCTAAAAAGCTGAACTCATAAAAACAGAGAGTAGAATGCTTGTTACCAGGCACTGAGTGGGATGGGGGAATTAGGGAAAAGTTTGTCAAAGGCTACAAAGTTGCAGTTTGAAGATGAATAAGTTCTGAAGATTTAATGCCCAGCATTGTGACTATTGTCAACAGTATTCTATTATATACTTCAAAATTGAAGATGTCTTTTAGGAGGATATTTTTATTGAATTTCTTATTCCTGACAACCTTAGACTCATAATTTGGGAACAAAATTACTAATATCTTGGAAAATGTGAAACAATAAGTCAATTTTAAGAGCTTAAACTTGGAGTATGATGTTTGGATTCAAAACCTGCTCCAGCATTATTAGCCTTGTGACCTGATGTAAATAACTGAATATAACTGTGCTTCAGTTTTATCATTCATAAAATATGAATTGTAGAAATCACTATTTGATTAAAGCAATAAGGAATAAACAAGATTATGGTTTCACATTGCTTAGTGTAGTACTTGATACCTTAATAATAATGGCTGTTGGAAAAAATAAAATCTAGAGTGAGAAACAGTAATTCTTAAATTCTTAACCACCCACTTAAAGCTGGTAATACTACAGGACAAACAAGACACTGGTGGCCACTTTTGGCATTGTGGGGGGTAAATTAAAGAAACAGAGATGGCAGAACAGATCCCACAACTGTTACAGTCTTATATGAGCCCTGGGAGTCAGGAAGTAGTGGTGCTCAAATATGCCATAGAGTCCCAGGCTAGACTAAAGTAGAGGACTTCTGCAAATATCAGAGTTGATACAGCAACAATGGTGATTTATTTGAAAGCTGATGATATATTGCATTTTTGGAAAACATCCTTAGAAGGCTAAGGGTGGGAACTTTTTGTGTATCTTTTCCCTTTTCAAATAAAAATTACTACTCCCGAAGTCAAGAGATACCTATTTACTTGACATTTCACTGTTTACACATATGTCACATTGTTATATTTCATATTTATAAAAAATAATTGTAAGAATTTTACAAAGAAATAATTATTATCCCCATTTTTAGATAGAGAAGTTGAGGTTAAGAATGACTTAATCACTATTCAAGATTATTCAGTGACTAATCGGCAGGGCCAAGAGAAGAGCTCCTAGTCCCATTTTTGTTTTTGTTTGTTTTACCTTTCCCTCTTAACTTCTCAAGCTATTCAACGAATGGATTGACTAGCTTTCAAAAATAAGGAAGTGATTTATCTTACTGTATTATTACGTTAAATGACATTGGTGGAGTGGTACATAAAAAATATTGAATAGGGCTTCCCTGGTGGCGCAGTGGTTGAGAGTCTGCCTGCCGATGCAGGGGACACGGGTTCGTGCCCTGGTCTGGGAAGATCCCACATGCCGCCGAGCGGCTAGGCCCGTGAGCCATGGCCGCTGAGCCTGCGCGTCCAGAGACTGTGCTCCGCAATGGGAGAGGCCACAACAGTGAGAGGCCCGCGTACCACAAAAAAAAAAAAAAAAAAAAAAAAAAATTGAATAGTGACATAGAACGATGATTGGGGCAGGAAATGAGGAAAATAATAAAAATTCTGTGTCTTAATAAGGTCTGGCAATGCTAAGTTTTCTACTAGGTTATTGGTGGTAACATGGGGTTACTCAGAAGCATAAAGAAGTACTAAAGAAATAATAGAACAGGGCATACGTCAGATGGAATGTACCCCAAAACACAGTTCTTATATTTTCCTCAGCTCCAGAAATTATGGATTTTTTGTAAGTTTTTTGAATTCAGGAATTAGTTCTTTTATTTAGTCTATAGCTTATAAATGCTATTATGTGACCTTACTCCTATCTGGGAGAAATGTGACTTTTTTCTTTACCATTTAATGAAGTAAGGAAAAGGTGAAAATGTTCTATTATCTTGTTTGTGCTGATGCTCAGCTAGAGTTTAACAAGGTGGTGTGTTTATAGGCAGCATTATCAAGCATTCCAAGTAGATATATGTTTCCCTGAGTTATAAAGAGCAAATATAATATAATTACATGTGTGTTGGGAAATAATGCTCCATATATATTTAAAAAACTGATTCTCTGATGAAACTCATTGGAATCTTGCTTACTGTTCATGACAGCAACACCCAGATTGCCACTCTCATTGCATGAATCATCATCACACTGGACAAGGTAAACTGTTCACCATAATACACTGGCTCAGAGGAAATGATGTTGTTTCTCATGTGGAGGCCACCACTGCATGCCAGTGGCATGGCCCGTGTCAACTCCTAAGAGGTTGACTACATCTGTGATTTCTCACCACTTCAGAATTTTTTCAATTATTGATGTGTTAGCTCGAGGTATACTGACATGTTTCTTAAAAATAAACTTATGGTATATCTTTGGCTTTCCAGACTGGCTGCAGTTTGACAGCCTCTGCTTCTTATGGCAGAAACTATTCAACAATGAGCTGAGAGTTTAACTCTACTTCTTTCAGCTTTTCCTGGTCCATACACCATAATAAGGCAGTTTGATTATTAAAGGCAGCTGTCCCTAGAATGAGATAACCTTCACTTGTCTGCTTCCTGGGTGATAATCATGAGGAAAGGCTGGGGGATTACAGAGACATATTTGAAGATTTTGCCTATCATTTCTGGGCATAGTATGTCATTCTTTATACTAACAGCAACTAGGAGAGTGTGGTTGGCATACCCTATGGCTGGCAGCCTGGTTGAAAGACTGCCTAGGGGATTTGGAACTGTATTGTTAGACCATTCAAGATAGCTGTTCTCTTGCTCTCTGTATAACCCCTGCTCGATCAGTCTCTGCTTTACTATCCAATCCTGTAAATTATAGGTCTTAATCAGTAGAGTGTGTGCATTTCAGAGCTTTTTGTATAAACACTAAGAAACCATTTGGGATAGAAAATAAATTTTATTATTCTGGATAGTGTTACTTCCAAAGTACAAGGTTAAATAATATATTATTGTTGAAAATCGGTTGGTAAGACATGAGGTGCATAGACTAGAAATTATTCTTGCCATAGTGCTCACATGTAGAGCCACAGGGTAAATCCCAGTCTCCTGAAAGCTCACAGAAATTTTCTGGTCACGTTTCATATCAGAATCCTTAGCTGTAGAAAACCAAATACAAATAGTATATCCTCTTTGTACCAGTACAATTTCTGTGACCTTTTCATTTGGAAGGAAGATTATCTAAATAAGTTTAGGGTTTATTGTTTATTGAACTGTGAGAAATTACGCAGGAACAAAATAATTGGACGGTTTTCCTTCAGTATAAGAAAAAGGTGCTACAAATATAATCTATAGTCTTTTTTTTTTTTGGTAGTGAATTCCAAGAAATCTGAAAGAACTAATTTTTTGAACAAAATTTTCAGTATTTCTCATTTGTCTTATAAAACTAGGCTTCACTTTTGCTATGTGGAATTTATAAACTTCACATCTAATAGCTATTTCCTGAATGGTGAAAGGTGAAAAGTGTTAATAAACTCAATAAATATATTAGTTCAATATATTAGCATAAGAACAATGATGAAATTAAAAATAAATTTAAAATATTATAGTGAGGAAGTTTTCGGCCATTCTACTATAAGCTATCAATGAGAGTAGGTTGAGTATCTAAAATTGCAAGATCAGCCTAAAATGAAAATATTGTTTCAATTCATCAGTTTTACATTATTCTGAATTTTTAAAAGATTTGGAAAAGAGCACCAGAAATAGTGAAATAATATGTATCACTAAAACTTTGCTATTTAAAGTGTGAGGAATGCCAGGGAAATAAGAAAACTAACCAATTTTACACATTGAGTATGATATTTAGGTGAGTTTCTCCCTTGGCAAAATGATGATTTATCCAATAAATCCAGTTCAGAAATTCAGTTTGAATTTAGAAACAGATGTTTTATATACATAAGCAGTTAATGATAGATAACAAGCCAGGATATGGTTTATTGCTTTATAATTTTTTTAATGACAAAAAGAAACCAATACTTTGGAGGTCTTTTGTTATTAAGGAGCCTGTGAGAATTATATCAGTTTAACCACCTATTAATATGAAAATTCAAATCTAGCTATTTCTTCTCTAATAGTTTGCTCATATAAAATAAAAGTGTATGCGTATTTTTATATTTTCCTGAAATTCCTGCATAATGGCATATATGTAAATTTTTAGACAAAGTGTTACTCTCTTTTGTGCCAGAAAGTTATTTCAACTTGTCCAGGATTTATCCAAAGCAATTGTTGCTTTTTCAGAAGGGTATAACGGCAATGCCATGTTATATTTATTGTTTTTTTATAACTCTTTACCAAAGAAATATATAATTTTGTAGCACTCTGTTGTAACAACAATAGAATAAGTGACACCTCTGAGAGTAATGTGAGTAATGCTGATTCATGCTATGCTAACAATCTCAAATCACATAGGGATTGTTGGGTCAAAGTTATGTAGAATTTTAATCTCTTCTATTGCTTTAGAAGATCACTTTTTATTTCTTTAATCCCCCTGTCATTTCAGTTAGCTAGCTTTCTTTAATTTGGAAACTCAAGAAAACCAAATATCCAAGTTTATTAGCACTGTATACAAAGTTATTTTTTATTTGCCTTTTTGCAGTGGATTTTGTCAAATCTGCCTTATTGGGTCAAAAATCTTTTCAGCAAAATAATTTCTTAGGTTTTAGCAGAGTTACAATCATATACTATACACTTACAGGTAGACGTCAATATGATCAATTTATCTGATCATATATTTGTCAACTTATCCTGTAACACATATTGCTCAGTCATATATGTATGACAAATCTAAGCCTATTATATTAATTGCCAGTACTATGTTTACAGGCTCACATGACAGGAGATTCATTGAATTTTTCTCCTAGAGATAACTGGTGTTACCAGCATTTTACTATTGGTGAATATGAGAACTTCTAATTAATTTAGTCAATTTTATTATGTTAAATATCATACCAGGGTAAAGAATTTTATTGATATGAAATTATTTAGTATTGTATGCCAACATTACATTCTCTTATTAATATTTTTACTAAGTAGTTGTAAAATATTTTTCACTAAATTTCAGCATAGAACACATGAAATGTTGATATATTTGTCTAACATAAAATATTTTCAGCAAGTATATGTACAGCAAACATTAAAGGAAGTTATGAAATCAAGGCACAGATTTATTTGCACTGATTACAGATGATTCAAAATAGAAATATGTTTAGTAATAAATATACAAAGCAATAGAAAAAAATCTGTCTTAAAATATGCCCTTATGACTTGGACTTATGGTTATGGAAAAATAACAGGGTTACCCTCCTGCCTTAAACAATTAGTAAACCAGAAGAAGAAGAAAAGGAAATAACAGTTTTCAGACATTTGTTGATACCTAAAAAATATATATATATATATATATATTTTTGTCACCATGTGATGGGGGAAGCTGTGCCCTTCACCCAAGCTCCTCCACAAGGAAATGTTCTCTTTTGAGTGCCAATGGGGACACTCGCTGACCACAGACAGGGGTGAGTCCTGGTCCAGGTGGGTAGTGTGTAGGTTTTCCAGGAAGGCAAAAAGAGCTCAGTTAGAGCCCACAAGGTGTGCTGTGAGGCTTTGGGTGTGTAGGAGGTGGTAACTGTGGGTCCTGATGGGGCAGGGTGAAGATGGGCTTGAATGCCCAGAGCCGTCAGGGGCTCAAAGAATTCCGGAGGAACCATGCGCAACGCGGTGCTCCGCAACCGTTCTTCCCAGGGAAGTTCGATCTCGAGGGATCTTGGGAATTCTACGTGGGCATAAGGGGAATCCTGGGATGAGAAACGTCCCGATGTCCCAGCTTCCAGAGGCCCCTCGTCCAAGACTCATCTGTAAGGAGTCTGGTTCACACAGCCTATAAAGCACACTCCAATCATTACGGACACTGTCTGCCACCTCCAGAGTCTCAGTGCAGCAGAGCCTTGCCACAGGGGCCTGGCCAGGTGAGAACAGGCTGTGGCCCAAAGGCTGTGTAGAAGCAGGACCGTCAGCCAGAGACCAGAGCAGGGGAGTGAACTGCTCATGCTTGGGCCCCAAATCTTTAGCCTTCCACTCCCGGACAGTGATGCGGCCTTCTGGTGCAGACCCTGGGGCCGCAGTCCTATGTCTGCCAAGGTCCAGCGCCGCAACAACCCGAACTGTGCTGTTCCACTGCACCCCCTGTGTGCAGTTGTTTCTACTGGAAGCTGAGAGGTATCTAGGATTTGTCCTAGGAGACCACTGCTGCCTCTTCTCTGAAGAACAGCCTCAGGTCATTGCTCTCTCTTTCTGACCCAGCTGAGTTGCCCAGCACCCTGCAGTTGGGTAGCTGGACCCTTCACCCAAGCTCCTCCATCAGGAAGTGTTCTCTTTTGAGCACTATGTGAGATGCCGGTGTACTGAGACTGAAGTCTAATACAGGTGAGTGGAGTGTGGGCTTTCCCAGGAAGGCAAAGGGTGTGTTATATGACTTTATTTAGTGGCTATACCTGGATTTCTTTGCTTAGCATAATGCTTTGAAGATACATCTATTTTGTTGCATGTATCAGTACATTATATTTTTTTATTGCTGAGCAGCATTCACCATCCAGTGGATAGTTGCATTATTTCACGTTTTGGGCTTTTATGAATAAACCTGATATTGATATGTATGCACACATCAGGTTTATTTTCTTGGGAGGAGAGTGGAGAGGATGAGAAGTCAGTGTATATTTGCCATTATTAGAAACTGCAAAATTATGTTCCAAAGTGGCTGTACCATTTTGCGTTCCCAAAAGCAACATATGAAAGGTTCAGCCACTAAATATCCTTGCCAGTATTTAGCATTGTCAGTCTGTTAAATTTTAGCCATTATAGTGGTGTATAGTAGTGTCTCGTAGATTTAATAGCTATTTCTCTAATGATTAAAGATGTTAAAGATCTTTGCACCTACATATTTCCAATCCATGTATAATCTTTAGTGAAAGATTCATTTAAATTCATTGCATTTTTAATTTGTTTTTTTTTATTATGGAGTTAAAAATATTCTTTATATATTTAGAAATAAGACCTCTGTTTTACAATCATTTTTTCTCATTATGTGGGTAGTCAATTTATTTTCTTAACATGTCTTTTTTATAAAGTACAATTTATCAATCTTTCTTTCATTATTTTATGTTTATGAAACATTTCCTTAACTGAAAGTCATTATACTTAAAATTTTTTCTTCCAGGTATTTTGCAGTTTTAATCCTGTTACTTAGGTCTATGACTCACTTAGAGTTAGTTTTTTAATGTGGCATGACATGTGAGTCTACATAGGTGGTTTTTTATGTTTTGTTTTATTTTCATATGATATACAATTATTCCAGCCCTATTTTTTGAAAAGATTATTGTTCACTAAATTATTTCTCTTTTCATCTTTGTAAAAAATATGACTAATTCCACATGTATAGATCTAATTCTTAGATTTTATTCTATTGCATTAGTCTATGCATTCTTCTTAAATCAACAGCATGAAATCTTAATTATTGTACCTTTATAATAAGCAGTGTACTCAGACAGTTTAAGTCTTCCAATTTCGGTCTTGTTTTTCAAAATTGTTTGTGTCATACTATATCCTTTGAAGTTCTATATCACACAATTATATGCAGTAGTCAAAGCTCATTCAATTGTACACTTAAAATCGGTGATTTTTATTTTATGTAAATTATACTTTTAAAAAATTAACAAAGAAGTCTTTGAACTATATTTTTCCTTCTAGATACAACCAATAGTGTAGTTACTAGGAAGCTAAGTGAGATCACCCCAATGAATAAACCTTGACATCAAATACTAGGACTCCATATCCTGCTTCTTTGCTGTATACAGCATATTGCCTGACAGAATCTGTGCTGCCAAACCATATATGGAGTGTGCCTTTAAGCAAAGGAACATTCAGTGGAAGCAAGGAAGTCCTTTTCATTATGCCATGATCAGATGGAAATAAATCAAATGTTTTCAATTACACCTTTACTTAAATATGGCAAGTTCTAATTTCACCTTTGACGTTTTGAGGGACATGAAAGAACAGATGACAGTTTTAGGCAAGATGTTATAAAATGTCATTCCAAAATGGATGCTGATATGATACTATTTAAATAATTTGCTTCCTATTTCTACATGGTTACTTGGTGATTTAAGAACTCACAAATGAAGCATATTAACACTAGCCAGTAAATAGAAGGAAACTTCTAAAAACAAAAAACCAAAAAAAAACCTCCAATAAACAGAAACTGAAAAGCAAAGGTTACAGTAAATTATAAATAAGAAGGAAAAATAACACAAATGTCAATTGTATTCCAAGAATTGTATAAACGCCATCAAGCAGTAAGTACCCATGAACACTTACCTTATGTGCTTGCATTGATTAATGACAAGGTAAATACAATGAAGACTTTTTAGTCTGGAAAGCAAAAAGCTGTTAACCTTCTGCAGACTAAACCTTATGAAGCAGCTTTTAAATGTTCTTATATAGCAGAAACTGTAGGAAAGAAAATGTGCTTTTGAAATTCTGTCAGGCACTACGCCAAGAGCTAGTGACACAAAAATAATTTCTGCCTCTGTTGTCACATGGCATTCCACCATCATGTATTGGGCTCTGTTTCTTCTCCTCCTCTTACAAGGACAGTAGTCATAGTAGATGAGGAAGCCATCTTACTCCAGTATGACCTCATCTTAATTTAGCAAATTTCATGTTCAGTGACCTTATTTCCAAATAAGGTCACATTATGAAGTACTGGGGGTTAGGATATCAACATATTTTTGTGAGGAGACACAATTCATCCAATAACAGTCAGCTTCTATGGTCATTCATAACGTTTTTTTTATGGACCTTTTATATAATAGCCTTCACATAACATTAGTTGTGTGCTCTGTGAACGTTAGACTTACTCATTTTTTTATCACTAGCCCTTGGCATAGTGCCTGACACCTAGCGAAAGCTCCAAAATTCATATGGTTATGTGAATGTAGGACTGGACTGCAGCACTATGAGGTCCAAATAGGATGCCCTCTTATTTCACCTTTTATTAGTGCTTTCTTGTCTTTCTATATTTCATAAATATGATAGTGTATATGAAGTACTTACCAAGTTGCCTAGCATATAGGAATCACCCAATAAATAATCAAACTAGTATGATTATAACTCCATTTTTATCTATTCTTCATTTTCCTACTTTCAGTACCCAGGTCTCCCTACTCTAATTACACAGATATGTCATCTCAAAGTTTAGGATATGACAGTAGGTGAAACTAGAATTTAAAAATAAGGGAAGTGTTTTTGCAATAGAATTAGTAAAAAAAAATCATAATGAACCAGATGTCTTTTAAAGACATCTTCTCCATAAAATATCCTATCTGCTGGCCGGCATACTCTTACAGTATACTAAGAGAGACATGTAGCTCTGTGGTACGTTTTATGATAAAGATAAATATAAAATGCTACAAAAAGATACTTTAAAAATCAGTTAATTCAAAAGGGGTAATGAAGATGAAGTCATCACAGGATTACCTTTCAGTTAACCCTTGAAATATGGGGGGTCAAGTGAGGTAGTGATGTTTCAGAACAAAAGCACAAAGGCATGACATTTCGTTGTATTGTTAGAAAATCATTAGTAAATATGAGGGACCAAAATATGGGGTTGACTAAGGGCAGAGTATGGAGAGATGCTCCTGCCAAAGATGATAGAGGCCATGTTGCAGTTATGCCAATTGCTATATTGAGACGTTTCCTTGAAAGTGTGAGAAGCTACTTGATGAGATCTAACTTTAGAAAGATAATTTGTGGGAAGAATTGATTTCAGTGGGAGGAGCATGTTTGCAGAGGTGTTGTATAATGCAGCAATAAGATAAGTAGGGCTAGAACCGGAATAATAACAGTGGGGATGAAAACAGAATTGACAGAATTTAGAGTTATTTCCTAGGTAGTATCAATAGAACACAATTTTAAGTGTATGTGTTTAACAGTGATAAAATAAATTCAATAGGGTTAGGATCAAAATCTCATGGGATAGTTATTAACATTATCAGCCTGACCTTTGGCAAATATTGAAAAGTCTGTATCTTCTTTGGGGATTTCCAATGTATTTTATCATATTAGTGATTCTGAGAATTCCTTTAAGGAAAAAGAAAAACTGGTTAACTGCTTTTATCCAGAATTTCCAAATTTGTTTTGTCATGGGGTCCTTTTTCATATAACATCTACCAAGTAAGAATATTTCAAGTAAAAAGTAAATGTTGCTAAAACATAAAATTTCTACATAACTAAAACACTATGCAATGTATAGTTCTAGAATGAATATATTGTGAGCTGAAGATAAGAAAAGACTGTCGATACAATTCTGTCCTATTAGTGTAGAATTAAAACTAAATGCAGTTACATAAAACAATAACACTGTAAGTAAATATTATTGGAAAACTTATTTCAGCTTTATAAAATGACAAAAGCAATATAAAATTATTACTTTTGAGCATAGTTGTCAGCTTAAAAATAAAAAATAATTGCCTTTATCACATCTACAAAGTAACATAAAATTGTGTAATTAACATGCCTTAGGACTAGTATACTGTTAATAATAATGTAACATCTTCTAGTGCACCTAGATCTAATATTGTATAACAAACTCACGTCCCTATGATACAAATGTTAACTTACTTTATCACTTTTTGACTATAAAAAGATTCTCCCTCAAGCAAACTTCTTGAAATTCAAACACTCATTTAAGTATGTCTACTCCATTATTGATTTTGTAAAATTAGAGATTGCATTACACTGCCAGCATAATACTTAACTACCAGGTTTAGTTCTAAATTATTAAAACAGTGACATTTGAGAAACATAGTAAGAAAATAAGAAATAGCAGTATCCATTATACCATAAAAATTCAGTTTATATTCTCAAAAATCTACCTCCAAGGTTTTATTGGCTAATTATTTCCCCCTTTGTCTTCTACTTCACTGCCTTAGATCATAACGTTTTATACAAAAGTAGGTGTGATAATTCTTCAGATTCTCATAGTTCTGGGAAAGGACCAATCATAGTTCACTACAGTGTAAAGTAAGGCATTTTTAAAAATATAAGTTTATTTACCACTGTTTATCCTTGAACAGGCAAGTCTTACTTGATTGCCTGATGAGATTCCTTTCAAAGGGTCACATAATATTTATTATCTTTTTGATGTTGTTTGTAAATTCTGTACATTGTAATTTTTAGGAAGGGAGATCTGTATAACTCCTTGTCCTATGTTCTGTATATGAGTAAGCTGTAGTTATTCCATGTGTTCATTATTAGAAAAGAAATTGCTTTGGGCTGTGTTATAGATAGAACAAATATATCAGATGAAAGGTAGAATCTTGCCTGATAGAGCTGCCTAAACAAAATGCCACAGACTAATGTGGCTTTAACCATAGAAATTTATTTACTCACAGTTCTGGAGGCTGGATGTCAGCAGTTTGGGTTTCTTCTGAGGTCTTTCTCCTTGGATTGCTGATATCTGCCTTCTGGTGTCGTCACATGGCTTTTCCTCTGTATGTATGCATCCCTGCTGTTTCTTTTTTATGTGTTCAAATTTCCTCTTCTTATAAAGACACGAATCAGAGTAGTTTAGAGCTTATCCAAAGGGCCTCACTTTACCTGAATCACCTCTTTAAAGGCTCTGTCTCCAAATACCTTCAACTCCTAAGGTACTGGCAGTTAGGGCTTTGACGTAGGAATTTTGAGGGAACGTAATACGACTCTAATAAAATATCAGAAAATTTGGGTAAAGTTTATGTAAATCACATTTCTTGCAGCATTATTACTTTTTTAATTTGATTTTTTTAATAGCACTTTAAGGTTCACAACAAATTAGAGAAGAAGGTACAGAGATCTCCCATATACCTGCTGCTCCCACACATAATGCAGTCTCTTCCATTCTTAACATACCCCACCAGTGTGGTACATTTGTTACAATTAATGAACCAACATTGACATATCATAATCATCAAAAGTCCATAATTTGTATTACGATTCACCCTTGGTGTTATACATTCTATTGGTTTGGAAAAATGTATATCATGTGTCCATCATTATGGTATCTTGAAGAATATTTTTACTACCTGAACCTCTGTGCTCTGCCTATTTATTCCTCTCTGCCTCCCCTAACCTCTGGCAACCACTGATCTTTTTACTGTGTTCATAGTTTTGCCTTTTTCAGAATGTCATATAGTTGGAATCATAAAATATGTAGCCTTTTCAGATTGGCTTTTTTCACTTAGTAATATGTATTTAAAGTTCCTTTGTGTATTTTCATGGCTTTATAGCTCATTTCTTTTTAGGGCTGAATAGAATTCCATTCCCTATATGTACCACAGTTTATTTATTCATGCCAGCTGAAGGACATCTTTGCTGCTTCCAAGTTTTGACCATTATGATTAATGCTGCAATAAACACCCATATGCATATTTTTGTCTGGATATACATTTTCAACTCTTTAGGTAAATACAAAGGAGCACAATTTCTGGATCATATGGTATGAGTATGTTCAGTTTTGTAAGAAACTGCGACACTGTTTTCCAAAATGGCTGTACCATTTTGCATTCCTACCAGTTCCTGTTGCTCCACATCCTCACCGGCATTTGCTATTGCCAATGTTCAATTTTTTGGCCATTCTGTTAGGTATGTAGTGTTATTCCATTTCTTTTAATTTGCATTTTCCTGATAACATATGACATAGAATGTATTTTCATATACTCATATGCCATTGTGTATCTTTTCTGATAGAGTGTCTGTTAAGGTCTTTTGTCCATTTTTTTAAAACTGGGTTATTTTCTTATCGAGTTTTAAGAGTTCCTTGAATATTTTGATAATAGTACATTATCAGATGTTTCCTTTGCAAATATTTTCTCTCAGTCTGTCTTGTCTTCCCATTTTCTTGACATTGTCTTGCAAAGCAGAAGGTTTAAATCTTAACAAAGTTCTGTTTATCAATTATTTATTTCATGGATCACGCCTTTGGTATTGTATCTAAATAGCCATTGCCATACTCAAAGTCATCTAGGTTTTCTCCTATGTTATCTTCCAGGAGTTTTTTAGGTTTACATTTTACATTTATATCTGTCTTCCATTTTGAGTAAATTCTTGTGAAGGAAGTAAATCTGTGTCTATATATACATATATTTTTTTTCTTTTTTGCACGTGTATGTCCCGTTGTCAGTTGTTTAGCACCATTTGTTGAAAAGACTATCTTTGCCCAATTGTCTTGCCTTTGCCCTTTGTTAAATATCAATTAACTATATTAATGGGAGTCCATTTCTGAGCTTTCTATTCTGTTCTATTGATCTATTTGTCTATTCTATAGACAATATCACTTGATTACTGTAGCTTTATAGTAAGACCGAAGTCAGATAGCATTAGTCCTTCAATTTTGTTCTTATAATATTGTGTTGACTATTCTGAGTCTTTTGCCTCTCCAGACAAACTTTAGGATCAGTTTGTTGATATCCACAAAATAACTTGCTGGGATTTTGGTCGGATTGTACTGAGTCAAGTTGGGAAGAACTGACATCTTGACGGCATTGAATCTTTCTCTCCATGAACATAGAAGAGCTCTCCCTTTACTTAGTTCCTTGATTTCACCCACCAGAGTTTTGTAGTTTTTTTGTATATAGGTCTTGTACATATCTTGTTACAATTATACCTAAGTATTTTGGGTGTTTTTGCAGCTCGTGTAAATGGTATTATGTTTTTAATTTCAAATTCCGTTTGTTTATTGCTGGTATATAGGAATGTGATTGACTATTGCATATTAAAATTGTATCCTGCAATCTGCTGTATTGCTTACTAGTTCTCAATATTGTGGGAGCCCTTCTATCACTGAGTACCTCGGGAATTTTAAATTTTCAGACCTGTCTACACTGAGCCTCCAGCAATTTGCCAGTTATAGTTCAGGTTTGCCTACCCTGGCACTGGTTCCCTCGGTGGTTTCTGCTTATGAGTCTCTGCTCTATTAATCCTACCTTGACTCTATGTATTCACCTGTCTGTCTCTCTAATCTTGGGAGTAATGGTCTGCCTTGTGCCCTCCCCTCTCTTAGGGAGCCAAGAATTTTTATAGACTTTTTTGTTGGTCCAGCTTTTTACCTATTGTTAAGATGCAGTGGCAACTTCCAAGCTCTTTACATGAGGAACTGGAAACTGAAAGTTGCAGCATTATTTTTATAAGGTAGAAACTTGAGAACAAACTAGACACTAATAGTACTTAGAAATAGATGATAGTTAAAAAATTGAGTTATATTCATATAAAGTTAATATTAGTCACTAAAACAAGGTTTAGAAACTATTTTAATTACATGAGAATACAATATTTTGTTAAATGAAAATAGCCATTTTCAAAAATGTATGTTCAGTATGTTTCCAGCT
This sequence comes from Mesoplodon mirus, assembly GCF_964341445.2. Lineage (NCBI taxonomy): Eukaryota > Metazoa > Chordata > Mammalia > Artiodactyla > Ziphiidae > Mesoplodon > Mesoplodon mirus. The sequence goes on from NC_138977.1 coordinate 187,152,916, forward strand.
TTTGTCACATATACAAATAGGCTAAATATTTCAAGAATTAAAAATTATCATAATTTCCAGTTGGGATGGTTATAAACAAGTTTTTATTTTCTTTATATTTTTCTATCATTTAAAAATATTATACCATTTAAAGTGAAAATATACTTTAAAATATATTTTTTGCTTTCATTAAATTCAAATTTCAAATTAATTAGAATATGTAAAAAATTTCTATATGCCAAATATAACATTTTAAGAAACTATCAGTCTCATAAAATATTGTTAGTTCTTCAAAATTGAACTTATTCAATCACTATGTTAAAATAGAAATAAGAATAACTCAATATAAAAAATATAATCCAGCTGACACTGCTAGGTAAATTAAAAGCTTTTAAGTGCCAAAACTATGTTTTAAAGCCCTGGTCTTTGCATATGTATACCTTCTTTATCTTCATACCATACTTCTTTCAAGAGATTACAAATGTCAGCTGAGTTGAAGGTCCTAGAGGAAGACCACCAGAGAAGAGAATGGTCGGTTAAAAAGAGAGACTCTCCTTACCTTCTGGCAGTTAGTAGGAATTATATTACAGCCTCTTATTTGGTCTTGAGAAAATAGAACAAGAACAGAGATATGAGGCAGGGAATACGACAGAACTTAGCATCTCTTAGTTCTTGGAAACAGTGGTTTAAGATTAAGAAAGTTCCAGAGAAATGTATCCTGTGGGTCTAGGTTTATTTTAAAAAAGAAAAAAAAAAAAGGTAATTTAGTGCAGAGGTTTGCAAATCTTTTTTACCTAAGGGCATCAGAACTAACATAAGTCTTTAAACCATGAATTAAGAATTTTTTTAAAAAATTGAAATTGCATCATGCTTAGTTGTGGCCACTGGTGAAGTGAAGGATAGGGTTTAGAGCAACATACTTGCCTTTAATTTCTGGACTCTTTTTCTTTTACATTTATTTATTTATTTATTTATTTATTTATTTATTTATTATTTATTTATTTATTTATTTATTTATTTTACATCTTTATTGGGGTATAATTGCTTCACAATGTTGTGTTAGTTTCTGTTGTACAACAAAGTGAATCAGCCATATTCATACACATATCTCCATATTCCCTCTCTCTTGAGTCTCCCTCCCAGCCACCCTTTCCCACCCCTCTAGGTCGTCACAAAGCACAGAGAGGATCTCCCTGTGCTATGCTGCTGCTTCCCACTAGCTATCTATTTTACATTTGGTAGTGTATATATGTAATGCTAATCTCACTTCACCCTAGCTTCCCCCTTCCCTCCACTGTGTCCTCAAGTCCATTCTCTATGTCTGCGTCTTTATTCCTGCCCTGCCACTAGGTTCATCAGTACCATTTAAAAAAAAAAAATTCCGTATATATGCATTAGCTTACGGTATTTGTTTTTCTTTTTCAGAATTAGTTCACCTGTATGACAGACTCTAGGTCCATCCAACTCACTACAGATAACTCAATTTCGTTTCTTTTTATGGCTGAGTAATATTTCATTGTCTATATGTGCCATATCTTCTTTATCCATTCACCTGTCGATAGACGTTTAGGTTGCTTCCATGTCCTGGCTATTGTAAATAGTGCTGCAATGAACATTGTGATACATGACTCTTTTTGAATTATGGTTTTGTCAGACTGTATGCTCAGTAGTGGGATTGCTGGGTCATATGGTAGTTCTATTTTTAGTTTTTTAAGGAACCTCCATACTGTTCTCCATAGTGGCTGTATCAATTTACATTTGCACCAAGAGTTCAGGAGGGTTCCCTTTTTACCATACCCTCTCCAGCACTTATTGTTTCTAGATTTTTTTTTTTTTTTTTTTGGTATGCGGGACTCTCACTGTTGTGGCCTCTCCCATTGCGGAACATAGGCTCCGGACGCGCAGGCTCAGCGGCCATTGCTCACGGGCCCAGCCGCTCCACAGCATGTGGGATCCTCCAGGACCGGGGCATGAACCCGTGTCCCCTGCATTGGCAGGCGGACTCCCAACCACTGCGCCACCAGGGAAGCCCGTGTTTCTAGATTTTTTAATCGTGGCCATTCTGACCAGTGTAAGGTGATTCCTCATTGTAGTTTTGATTTACATTTCTCTAATGATTAATGAGTGTCTTTTTTTGCCTTCGGTCCTGGAGGAGTGATAAAAGTAATTATTTTCCTATTAGACCAACCACACAGTACTTATGTGTCATAAATATATTGACTGACCATAAAGTGTGAAAGCATAGGTTATATTCTTTCATATTTTTACAGAGTGAAGATTTTTCTGGACTATAGTTTTATATATTCACCCTCTTTTCCTGAACTGATGGACACATTTTAGTGGTATTCTTGTAAAAATAAAAGGACCTCATGAACAGTGGGAAGAAAAATCAATACATTGCATCATTGGGACAGGGACTTAAAATCAAAGCTCTCTATTGAAAGATATAGGATTTTATAAATGCTTTAGAAATTTCTCTTAGTATAGTACTGCCTGATATTGCTATTGATTTTCTAAAAAAGATCTTTAGAAACCCAAGTTACTTGGAGTATATTTCTCCAATTTTCCTAAGCTCATGAAAGATTTCTTTTTGTGTTTCTTAAACTGAAACTTAAAAGTATAGCATGTTGACCTTGCATTCTGTACTTACAGCCACTTTTTGAAGGGGACTTGACTCTCTGGCAAAAGCAAGAAACAGGAAAAGCACCTTATAAAGTAGTCTCCACTGTTTGTTATTCAGCAATTCACACAGACACAAGACTGAGTAATTTCTATTGTGTTTCAGAACATGTTCCTTTCCATATAGCAGAACTGACAGGAAGAATAGTTGTGCTAACAAGGATCTGCAAGATTGCTTGTTTTCTTTACACTGACTGTGTTCAATCAGTGGAAGAAATAACAGACCTTTATTATACTGCAGATTTTCTCAAGGAAACAGGCTCAACAATTTTTTATTTACAATGTGTGTTTATCCCCTTGAGATAGCATCTTCTGCTCCTCACAATTCCTCACAAACTCTTGTCAAGACATTTGACAAAGGATAAGATTGTTATTCCACCTATGATCAGTCAATAATTACTGTTTAATTAATTGAGCTGATAGGTATACCTTTATATTATCATTAACTTGTTCAAGAGACACTTAGTCCAGGAAAACTCTGCTTATTTCAGTCTTGAGGGCACAACTGTATAATGTAATTTAGTTTTATGTGCCAATAACCAATGCAAATTTTTCTTCTTTATCATATTAATTTGAATAACTCAACCAAACACTTAAAATATACTTAAATACTTAGATCCATTGGTTTTTCTCACATCTTCCAAAGGCTTTTTACAAAATAAAATTATATGTGTGTAGAAGCATTTCATCATATGTTAGTATTATTTTTCATTAATAAAATGAGGGCTTCCCTGGTGGCGCAGTGGTTGAGAGTCCGCCTTCCGATGCAGGGGACACGGGTTCGTGACCCGGTCCAGGAAGATCCCACATGCCACGGAGTGGCTAGGCCCGTGAGCCATGGCTGCTGGGCCTGTGCGTCCAGAGCCTGTGCTCCGCAATGGGAGAGGCCACAGCAGTGAGAAGCCATCGTACCACACACACACACACACACACACACACACACAAAGTGAATTGCCTCATTTATACTTCTAAAATCCCATCAGAACCATCCTCAGGTAAAATTGAAATGCAAGGAAATGTTTGTCAATGGAGGACAGTGGTATTTTGTCAGTTTTGTACATCCTTTCCTGTCCTTTTTTTAACTGGATCAAATTTTAAACTTATCTTCCTTCTACAGAAGCCCTACTATTAAAAGGTACCATTACGCTTTCTTATCTAGATCAAGATGTATTCCTTTCTCACTACTGCAATGTGTTTGCTTTGAATATTATACTGTCAGTTTTGTCCTCTATTTTCCAAAGTTTCAGCTAGTTTTCAGTTGATTTATACAAGTGAAGTTTAGTCGAAGTTTAAAGACTAAGGTAATAATGACTACTTCATTAATCTCTTAATTCCTTCAAATTATTATCTACATTATCACTTGGATAACTGAAGAGACTTTAATCCTAAAACTGAAAACCTCAATGATAAAAGTTTAAACCATGAACGTCCAAAAAAACAGCAGTCTTGATTATCACGGACATCATATCCATTCCTAACACGGTATTATGTTAGGGATATCACATCCAATATGTCACATTACACTTAGTCATCTGTCTCCTAATACTCCTTTTTGCTCTGACAGTTTCTCAGACTTTCCTAGATTTTTATCACCCTGATGTTTTTGAGGATTCCTGGCCAGATAGTTTGTAGAATGTCCCACAAGTGATATATGTCTGATATTTTCTCATAACTATAATGGAGTTGAATGCTATCATTTTTATCACATCATATCAGAGGTATATACTATCAATAAGATGTGTCATTGTTGATGTAAACCTTGACATCTGGCTCAGATAGCATTTGTGAGGTTTGTCTTCTATATAGTTACTCCTTCCTTTTTTCTTACTGTACTTTTTGGAGGGAAGTCACTGCACAGTGCTCACATAGGAAGTGTGACGTTATGCTCTACTTTTTGAGAGTGGACTATATAAATTATTTGGAAACATTCTGCACTGCAGATTTTTTTTTTACCTTTTTTAAAACCCCTCCCCTTTTTTATGAGAACATTTAAGTTCTACTCTCTTAGCAAATTTCAATTATACTATACAGTGTTATCAACTTTAGTCATCATGCTGTACATTAGATCCTTAGACTTTATTTATTTATTTATTTATTTATGGCTGTGTTGGCTCTTCGTTTCTGTGCCAGGGCTTCCTGTAGTTGTGGCAAGTGGGGGCCACTCCTCATCGCGGTGCGCGGGCCTCTCACTATCGCGGCCTCTCGTTGCGGAGCACAGGCTCCAGACGCGCAGGCTCAGTAATTGTGGCTCACGGGGCTAGTCGCTCCGCGGCATGTGGGATCCTCCCAGACCAGGGCTCGAACCCGTGTCCCCTGCATCGGCAGGCAGACTCTCAACCACTGCGCCACCAGGGAAGCCCGATCCTTTATTCATCTTAAAACTGAAAGTCTGTACTCTTTTACCAAACTTTCCCTGTTTCCCTCACTCCTAACCCCTGGCAACCTCTTCTCTACTCCCTGTTCCTATGAGCTCAACTTTTTTTTTTTTTTAGATTTCACGTATAAGTAATACCATGAATATTTATCTTTCTCTGTCTGACTTATTTCACTTAGCATATTGGCCTTCAGTTTCACTCCTGTTGCCCCAAATGACAGGAATTCCTTCCTTTTTAAGGCTGAATTATATTCCACCATATATATCGTCCACATTTTTTGATCCATTTATCTGTGAACAAATTCCTAGGTTATTTCCATACCCTGCCTATTGTGAATAATGTTGCAATTAACATGGAAGTACAGATGAATCTTCAAGATTATGATTTCATTTCCTTGGATATATACACAGAAGTGAGATTTCTGAGGCATATGGTAGTTCTATTTTTGATTTTTTAAGAAACCTGCATACTGTTTTCCATACTGGCTGTACTAGTATACATTCTTACCAACAGTGTACAAGGATTCCCTTTCCTTCGCATCTTCACCAGCGTTTGTTATCTCTTGTCTTTTTAATGATAGTCATTATAACAGGTGTGAGGTGATATCTCATTGTGCTGGGTGATTTTTCCTCTTTCCCCAATTTATTTATCTATTCAATAATTTATTTATATCCATGGACTCATGGATATTTATTTTAATGTTAAGTTATAATCCAATACTACTTTATTTTGCTGCTAAAATTGGTCCATTTCTAGCCATTGAGAGCTCTTTCAGTTTGCTTCAGTGCCCATTTGACATACCTCTATCAGTGTGGGGTTTGTTGGTATGTGTTTTGAGTATTTCCTGTATTTCCTGCCCAGTATGAGAATCAGACATTTTTCCCCAAACTGGTTCCTTTTACTGGAGAATTGTATTAGAAACCAAGATCTGGGCACTGGATGTGTTAATTTTGACTGGAGTTGTGTTGCTCTAGGCCCTTTAAGCTGACAGAGCAAGAAAATACATGTGAGTATATTAGCCCGTGCATATACACATATCTATAAATATGTTTATGTCTAACTGTCTGTACTATGTAAAACTAAACATGAGTTCATGCTGATGTTTCCAATTATAAGACATCATTGCATGGATGATTCTAGTCTCTTCCACTTACTTACCTATAACTCCCCACTCCAGCAGTGTGAATTTTGGCTCTTCAACTTTTTTTATTTATTAGTTTTTAAGTTTCAGTGTACATATATAGTGTTATCAGAATTGTTAACTCATATTGCTGTGTCAAACAACCTCCTCAACTAGAGTACAGTGCTTATTGCACCATTTTCTTTTGCATTTAGTTTTACAAACTCCACTCTTTTCCAAAGTTATTTAGGTTGGCACCCTTTTCCCCTTTGCCATTCAGTGATGTTGCTGTATGTAGTTATAGTACAGTTTGTTTTATAGCTTCCACATTTGATCCTGGGATCCTCTGGCCTTTTAAATGATTATTTTAAAATTTGCATACATTATAGTTCACTCTTTGTGCTGTGAAGTTCTAAGGATTTTGATAAATGGTTATTGTTATTATCCAACATTTCTGTTCATACAGAACAGTTTCAACACCAAAAATCTTTCATGCTTCATCTGTTAAGCTCTCCCTACTTCCCTTGGGAGCCCTAGCCTCCATTCACCTTTTTACCATCTCTTTAGTTTTGTCCTTCCAGAATGTTATAATATCAAAATTATACAATATGTAGGCTTGTTCAAATTGACTTTTTTCACGTAGAGATATGCATTCAAGTTTCATACAGGTCTTCTCATGATTTTATATTTTGAATATTTTTTTAAACAAGTGTTGCTTCTTTGGAGAGAAAGAATAAATGGACTTGGGAAACATAAAAACCTAAACTGGCAAACAATTTGTATTTCATATTTTGATTTTTTGAGTTGCGTTTTGTTTATATGTCACCCTCACAGTAACCTAATTTTATTGATATATAATTGACATACAGCACAGTATAAGTTTAAGGTGTACAGCATAATGATTTGACTTACATACACCATGAAATAATTATCACAGTGAGTTTAGTGAGCATTCGTCTCATATAGATACAGCATTAAATAAATAGAAAAAAATTTTCCTTATGATGAGAACTCTTAGAGTTTAACTTTCTTAACTTTCATATATTAACATACAGCAGTGTTAGTTATATTTATCATGTTGTACATTACATCCTTAGTACTTATTTATTTTTTAACTGGAAGCTTGTACCCCTTGACTGCCTTCATCCATCTTCCCCTCCCCCCACTCCACCCTCTGGTAACTCTGAGAGTTTATTTGTTTTTGAGGTATAACTGACCTACTACATTATGTTAGTTCCTGTTGTGCAACATAGTGATTTGATATTTCTCTACATTTCAAGATGATCACCACTGTAGATCTAGTTATGATATGTCACCATACAAAGGTATTACAGTTATTGACTGTATTCCCCACACTGTATATTTCATACCCATGACTTACTTATCTTGCAGGTGGAAGTTTGCACCTCTTAATCCCCTCACCTATTTCTTTCCTCCTCCCCGCCCCCCCCAATCTGGCAACCACCTGTTTCATTCTCTATAACTCTGTTTTTATTTTGTTGTGTTTGTTCATTTGTTTTGTTTTTTAGATTCCACATTTAAGTGAAAACATAGTTTTTGTTGTTCTTTGTCTGACTTATTTCACTTAGCATAATGCCCTCTAGGTCCATACATGTAGCAAATGGTAAGATTTCATTCTTTATTATGGCTAATATTCCATTGTGTGTGTGTGTGTATATATATGTATATATATACACACATGTATTAAGGTTACTTCCATATCTTGGCTATTGTAAATAATGCTGTAGTGAACATATGGGTGCATATAACTTTTTAAATTAGTGTTTTTGTTTTCTTTGGAAAAATACCCAGAAGTGGAATTGCTGGATCATACCGTAGTTCTATTTTTAATTTTTTGTGTAACCTCCATACTGTTTTCCATAGTGGCTGTACCAATTGACATTCCCACCGACAGTGCATGTGGGTTCCCTTTCTCCATATCCTTGCCAACACTTGTTATTTATTGTCATATTTTTATTCTTTTTATCACTGAATGCTAGTCATTATATAGTTGTACCAGTTTGTCCTTTCACTCCTTGAAGGAAATCCCGGTTGCTTCCAGTTCTTTGAAATTATGAATAAAGCTGTTACAAATATTAATGTACAAGTTTGTTGGGTACATAAATTTTCAAATCCATTGAATAAGCACCTAGGAGCATGATTGCTGGATTATATGACTATGTTTAGCTTGCAAGACATTAACAAATGTTCTTCAAAAGTGATTGTACCATTTTTCATTCCCACCAGCAATGAATGAGAATTTCTGTTGGTCTGAATCCTTGTTAGCAGTTGGTACTGTCAGTCTTTTGGATTTTAGCCAATCTAATAGTTTTGTAGTGGTATCTCATTGTTTTGATTTGCAATTCCTTAATGACAAAAGATGTGAGCATGATTTCATATACTTATTTTCCATTCGAATATCTTCTTTGATGAGATGCCTGGTCAGATTTTTTTGCCAATTTACATGCTTTTTTGTTTTTATTATTGTGTGTTTTAAAAGTATTTGTATATTTTGGATTCAGGTCCTTTATCAGATATGTGTTTTGAAAATATTTTTTCTCAGCCTGTGGTTTGTGTTTTCAGCCATTCATCAGTGTCTTTCACAGAGTAGAAGTTTTTAATTGTACAAAAAATATTTATCTTTTTTTTTCTTTTATGGATTATGCTTTTGATACTGTAGTTAAGAACTCATCATCAAACTTATGGTTATATAGATTTTCTTCCATGTTTTCTTTTAGTTTTATAGTGTTGCATTTTACATTTAGGTCTATGATTGATCCTCTTTGAGATAATTTTTATAAAATGTATAAGGTCTGTATCTATGTTCATTTTTCTACATACAGAGACCCAATTCTTCCAGCTCCAATTGTTGACAAACCTTCTTTCTCCATTAAATTGTCTTTGTTCCTTTGTCAAGAATTAGTTGACTAAACTTGTAGGGGTCATTTGTTGATTCTCTATTCTAGTCCATTTAGTTATGTGCCTATTTTTTTTTTCACCAGTACTATACTGTCTTGATTTTTCTACTTTTGTCAGATAAGATGAATCCTCTAACTTTGTTCCTGTTTATCAGTATTGTATTGCCTATTCTGTCTTTTCCCTTTTCATATAAACTTTAGAATCAGATTGTCAGTATTTACACAATAGATTTCTGGAATTTTGATTGGGATTTCATTGAGTCTAGAGATTAAGTGGGGAAGAAATGATATCAGTAATAGTGACTCTTTTGACTCGTGAACATGAATGATATTTATTTGATATCTTAGATCTTCTTTGAGATTCTTCATCAATTTTGCAGTATTTTCACATAGAACCTTTTTGCACTTTGTTATAGTTATACCTAAGTTTTTCATTTTTGTACTATTGTAAAGGATATTTTCTAAAATCTCAAAGTCAAATTATTCATTGTTGATACATAAGAAAACAATAAATTTTGTATATTGACCATGTATCTTGCAACCTTGCTATTTTTGTTTATACTGTAAGTTTTTTTGGTTTTCTTTGAGGTTTTCTACATAGACAGTCATGTCATATATGAAAGAATATACTGTTATTTCCTCTCTTTTTTTTGTCTGTTTTATTGCACTAGCTTAGATTTGCAGTCCATTGTTGAATTGGTTTGGTGGCAGAGGGCATCCTTACCTTCCTCCCACTCTTGAGAGAGTAGCATTCATTTTTTTTTCACCTTGTAGTATGTGGTTAGCTGTGGAATTTTGAAGATATTCTTTATACTCATTTATTGAGTTTTATTTATTTATTTATTTATTTTTGTGAATGAGTTTTGGATCCTGTCAGATGTCTCTTCTGCATCAGTTGATATCATCACATGATTTTTCTTTAGGCTGTTAATGTGGTCAATTTTTTTATTTTTTTGGATATTGAACGAAACTTGAATATCTGGAATAAATCCCACTTGGTTATACTTTTTATACATTGTTGTTTTTGATTTGCTAACAATTTGTTTGGATTTTTGTCTTTCTGTTCATGAGACATTTGCTTTGTAGTTTTCCTTTCCAATAATGCCTTTGGTATTAGGGTAATGTGGCCCTTCCCTCTTAGAAGTTACGAAGTGTTTACTCCAATTCTGTTTTCTAGAACAGACTATGGGGAATTGATATAACTTTTTCCTTAAATATTTGGAAAATTACAATAGTGAAATAATCTGGTCCTGCTGCTTTTTTTTGAAGGTTAGTAATGATTGCTTCAATTTCTTTAATGAATGTAAGCCTATTTGTAGTATCTATTTTTCTTTGTGTGAATTTTGATAGTTTGTGTCTTTTAAGAAAGTGGTCTATTTCACGTTAAGTTATCAAATTTGTGGCCGTAGAACTGTGTATAATATTCCTTTATGATCACTTCAGTATCCCTGGTATCATTAGTGATGGTTCCTCCTTTATTTCTGATATTGATAATCTTTCTCTCCTTTTTTGATGGGTTGGACTGCTAGAGAATTTTTAAATGTTTTGTTTAATTTAAGATATTAATTAGATTTTAATTTATTGATCTTTTTAAAAAACCAGATTTTGGTTTATTAGTTTTCTCCATGTTTTCCTTATTTTGATTCATTTCTTTGCATGTATTGTATTTTTTTGTCAAAAATTAGACATTTTAATAGCATGATGTGATTATTCTGAAAATCATATTTTTCCCACTACAAAGTGTTTGTTGCTGCTGCTTATGTTGGGTTGTCATTGTTTGTTTGCTTATTTAGTGACTTTTCTAAACTATTTTTGTAAAGACTGTTTTCTTTATCATATGTGCTCTTGAAGTCTCTGTTCTGTTAGCTTAGTGGTTAGCTGGTGGTTTGACAAAGATTTCCTTATATTTCTGGAGCTAAAATTAAAAAAAAAAATTCTCCTAGTCTTTGCAGATTGGCTCTCTTCTGGGACACTCCTCCAAAGCTTAGTTTAGCTGTTTACAACTCTGCATCATCCTCCTCTTACTGCTTGAGGAACTGGAGGGTCATCCCAAGGTGAAAGCTTAGGTTCTTTCAGGTTTTTTGTAACATTTGTCCAGCCTTGGATATACATTTGGCCTTTCATTTTTCCAAGTATATGGGTTGGTTTCTCAAGGTCTTTATTCCCCCATGTATTTTCTTCCCCAGCCTCTTCCTTCCCAGGTTTTCAGTGTGTATTCTGCTTGTCCCAATTTCTTGCCCCATGTGGTTGTGGCTAATATATCTGTCTTTAAAGATTTTTGCCAAATGCTGCCAGGAGGCTATTCCAGCCTTGAGAAAGTTCTGAGGTTGGCCCCCTAAGGCAATAGCAAGCCACACTAGGAATGTAGTCTGTCTTTTTTCCCTGGGAAGCCTAGGCTGGTAGGTGGGTAAGTTAAAATTCCACAATGCTCTCTTAATAAAATTTAACAGCTTTTTTCTTCATTAAGCATTCTTCTCGTTGTTGTAAGTTTTTTTTATCAGATTCTAAAGTTCTGAAAAATTCGTTCTGACAGTTTTTGCTACTTTAATCATTGCTTTAGTGGATAGATGGAATTTTAGAGTTCCCTATTCCACTGTTTTCAGTTAACTTATACCAAAATAAGCAGTATGGTTTGGTGATAAGGAGGGAAGCTTTATAGATGTTCAATAAATGTTTGGAGAATTGACATTAAAATTCCTAAACCATGAATGAAGAGATATCATAAGTTAGAAAAACTTTCAGTCTTGACCTGTTCTTCTGGAAAATGTTGGGGAAGGATAGGTTAGTTCCATGGTCCTTGGTGTCACTCTATGGATTTATCCTATGAAATGTACAGCGTGACTCATTCTCCATCGTGGGGCTGAGCAATATCTGCTAGTTGTATGATTTTACCCCCTCTGCAGCAAAAATTAGAAAAAAATATTTTCAGACAGTGATTCTTCTCCCGTTACTAACTCCCTTCTATTATTTCATCTTAAAATCCTAAACAGAAAATCCTTACCCCATACTGTAAAGAGAAAAACCTGCATTTATTAGAACACACAAGACAGTCATTCTAGTGATATGATAGCTTCATTTCCAGGCACCTATAGACATTGTTTAATGGAAAAATGGACTTCTGTAAACTACTGAATACTATAACTTTTCTAAACCAAGACTGAGTTTGAATCTAGAAGAGAATACAGTAGCCAGCTTCCAGTTATCTTGCTTATTATTTCTGAAACTTACTAGACCTGTGTTTGTGAATATTTAAATTACCCCTGCTGGGATAATTTATTATATAGAATAAATATAATAAATTTATTATATAAAATAAATGTCTGTATCCCAAGCTGTTTCCCTGAATCATACAAAGTACATCAAATACCTCTTTGATACAGTAATTCCAGAAATGACAATCAAGCACAACACCACTTCTTTTCACTGCTTTATGACAGTTCATTAACACATTAATAAATGGATATGTCTGGTGACAAATAATAAGATTCACCTTCTTGTTGCATTCTTCATCTCCCTGATTTTATGTTTAGTGTAACTCCATTGAATCATTTCCTTTGAAATAATACAATGCATTGGATTCCATAAATCTTAATCATATTAAAATCATGCTAAAATTTAATTAAAACAGTGTGCAAATGGCTGCTTCTATCAGATATCATGGTGCAGTGAAAAAAGTAGTAAGTGCTCTATTCTGTGGATACTAACATAATACACCAGAGGATGAATTAATAGTATCAGTGATTGTACAGCAAACAATAGTTACTGACAGTTTAATAAAAAATACTCACAGATACCTAAATAAAATTATTAAATTATTTATATAATGCATTTTGCTTGCCCTGTGCTGATTTCACAAGACAACTGAATGTCTATTAAAAGAATATCTCTTTTATTTGAAATTCCAGTAGCTCTATGAATTATGAGTCTTTCAGAAGTGACCCATTTAGAGTTCACATTATTAGTGCCAGTACATATTTAAATATTTTATTTCAGGACACCTGGATGCTCTCTAACATCCTTCCCTAAGAATATTGCTCTACTATTACTGTATGAGCATTTTATGAACCTCTGAAAACCTTCCTAGACTGAAACTCAAAAGTAATTTCTCCCATGGCTACTAGTTACATTCAGTCCTCTACTTGGAAAATATTTCCTTGTATGTCTATCTCTCCCCTAAAAAAATGAGCTAATTTCTTCTTCTATTATGCTTTCTTTGTATTTATATTGCAAGTTTCTTACTGTATATTATATTTCTGTCAATCAGTAAATATTTTTTGAATGAATTCATCAGGGGATAAAGATGTCATCATTTTCTCATTTATTTTATTGTACAACTTTTCTCATTCAAGAACATCTCTCAATTATTCTTCACTTGAAATGTGTTCAAAGGCTTATACTATGGTAAGTACATATTAATAAGAATCACTTGAAGGACCAGCATATTTAGATATCACCAGACTAAAGCCTGATGATTACTCAAAGAATTATTAAAAATGTTATTTTGATGCTGAAGAATGCAGATAGAGATTATATATATATATAATGTTTTTTTACTATGGAAAACTTGTCATGGAAGAAAAATGAAATATTAACACATATGTAAGGCATTACATATTAGCAAATATATAATGCAGAAGCTAAAACTGATTGAGAATAGAAGTTTCCCTCAGAATATGAAATAAAATGTGGAGGAATATGTTTGCATCTTGTTAAACACGTCAACAGCCATCTAAAATAAGACCGTGTCAAGCAGTTTTCATTGGCCGGCAAACAGTAGTTATGTTAAGGAAGTTGCATTTGTCCATGTAGGCAAAACATTTATGAAAGAGCAACCTACATGAGAGTTTTGTGAAAACAGGGGTAGGAGAAGAAAAATAAAAGGTAATGTAACTTCACTGCAAGCCAATTCCATGATCTGTCTTATTTGTGAAAGCATAATTTAGGGAAATGTTAAGATATACTTCCAGGAGGGAAACAAAAATATATCATTATTTTTAACTAAAGTTGCTGGTCCAGTGGATTTTAACAATGTACATACAATTTTTTTTATTGTTTTACTGACCTTTCTTTGAAATTTGTGGATTGCTTATGCCAACTTTCAGCAAGATAAAGCAATAGCTCATAAAGCAGGTGGTAGATTTATAGAAAGAGAAAAATATTTTGTTCAGTGAGGCTGATGTGAGAAGGACAATTGTCTCAGTTAATTGTATCAGGTATTTTTGAAAAAAGGCTATATCTAAGGTATAATTCTGTAGTACTGGAAAATGTAAGGACACTTGTGTGGAAAATATAAAAGTTTCTAACTCTACATTTATGGTTTCCCCAAATAGTCCCCATTTTTTACCTCACCTTAGGGTGTGACTTTGCCATTTATGGACTAACCTATTTCTTCTCATTTAAATGCTTTTATTTTGTTTAATTATTTTCAAATAGTATTTAAAAGCAATATATGTGTCTTTGGAAGTTATAACAAAATTATACATTTTTTCCTTTTAGTATTTGATGGAATTGTAGCCCAGGTGTTTAGTGTTTATTTTTTCCCCTATATCGTTGATAAACCACCATTTTATGAGCCTATGTTTCTCTTCCTCCAAATGAAATGAGTAGGTACTCTTTTTCTAGGTTGTGATTCCTGCATTTTTCATGCTGAAGGTTTTTTCTTCCGCCTAAATGTTATTTTAATAAGACCAGTACTTGAACTCTCTGAGCCCTTATTATTCCCTTCCTTTCAACAAGTGAATTAAATAATAAACAAATGATGAACTTGTTTTGCTTTTTCCATCTTAAATGAAAAAAGAACAGGATTCCTGCAGGGGCAGAAGGTGGTTTTTCATCTTAAGGCATTTCTTTGAGTGTTTCTCTGTTTTCCTCTGGAGTCTTGGTATATGAACTTGCCCAAGTTTAGGACTTTTGGCAGTTTCTTGTTAAGCTTTTGGGAAGCTTTGATTCCACCTCTAAGAAATAGCCACTGGTGGCAAATAATTCATTCTAGGCTTTAAAATATCCAGTTTCTTTTGTGAGGCATACCTTTAGTCTTTCCTGTTTACCAGCTTCCCAACTAAGAAGGGGCTATTTCTTGGGAAAAGACTGACTAATTCAATTCTTTAAAAAAATCTTTCCTCCTGTGTGTTTGTGTGTGTGTATGTGAAACTAAGAAGAAATTTATTTATTTAAACTTAATTCTCAAGAAAAACGTTATTTTTGTTCCTAAGCTCACCCCACTATTAAAATCAGAAATTTTTGGAGGAATATATTAGCTAATTTTCAAGCATTGAGGTAATGTGATTTCAAGAATGAGAGTGTGAACATTACTAAAGGATGATGGAATTGTAAAAGAGCACTGAGATCAATTCTTATTTTTAAGAAAATAGAATATTAATTTTAAGGCCCAGAGGTATATATTTAGGAAATGGCTTTAATACCATTCTGTGATGTCCTTAGGGTCAAGAAATAAAATTAAATATTTCTAGAATTGGTGTCCCTATGTAGGATATGAATCATTATCGGTGAATCAAGTCATTGATGCAGATCAGTAAATATTTTGTGAGAAAATGCTATGTACTTACCAGTTTCAAGAGTGATGACAATACTGTATGAGATAAAACTTCTGCTATTAATGAATATGTTACATAGTGGTAAACACTGGCCATATACCGAAGAGAAAAAAGTGACTGATAATAATAATAACTGCCATTTTTTTACCCATACTAAGTATGTGATAGGTACTATTCATATATATAATTAATTAATGTATAACATATATATGTATAATTCCCACCAAAATTTTAGTTGACATGAGCCACATTTTGCAGGTGAGAAAACTGAGACAGTGTGATATTAAGTAATTTACTTAAAGCTTCACAAACCATAGGTGTGGAGCTGAGATTTTTAACTCCATCGGTACAGCTTTGCAGTTAGTGCTCGAAACTACAAGGCTCTTCAGTGTCTGAACATTGTGAAACAGCAAATACTAATTCAGTACAAGGAGCCAGCAGAAAATGATAAAATGAGTGCGATCTTCGAAGCTAAGATGATCTGAGTTAGACACTCCATCCCACTGCTTCCTAGGAATGTGTCTTAGATTCTCTGCTCTTCAATTCCTGTATCATAAAATTTATAAATAACATTTACTGAGCACTTACTGTGTTCCAGTCACTGTACTAATCATTTTATATGTATTATATAATTTTGTTCTTTTATCATGAAATGAGATAGAAACTACTGTTTTCTCTATTTAGAGATGAGAGAACTGAGGCTTTGAGAATTTAAATATTTGCTTGAGGTCATATAACTAGTATATTCTAGGCAGTCTGACCTGTATCCTCTCTTAACCTGTTTTACCATAGGTCATGGTAGAAGATTAACAAAAAATTTGTAAATCTGATTATTGTTGCTATTTTATATTATATGATAAACACTTTAAGATTTGTATTAGTATATAAATGTAGGAATTCATTGTGGGCTAGGATGCTCAGAGGAACTACCCAGGGAAAAGTGAGGCTTGACAAAATGATTTCTACTTCTAGGACATGTGTGCAAATATGAAAATTACCTACATAGTAGTATATTCATTGAAGTATTTAGAATAAAGTTGAAAATTGAAAAAAAATCTCACGTCCATATATGGACTATAAATTATATAAACTATACTATATTGATGCAATAAAATAATATTTAGTGGTTAAAAATACAGATGATATATACATATGGGTACAGAAAAATATATTGTTAAATGGAAACAGCAAGTTACAGGGCAACATATAAACATCTCTTTCCTCTTTATATTAAATATATAGGCATTGAAAATACTCCAAGGATGTAAAATAATATATTTCTTGGGTATCTACTGAGGGTGTGATTTTGGAAGGATTAACACCTTCGTATTTAAATTTGTATTCTTGAGTTTTCTGAATTAGTTATTACAATAAAAATTTATAAAGTTTATACCTGGGCAAAACGAAAACATTCCCTTTTTGGAAAAGATATTTTTAAAAGTATTGGATTCTTTCAGGCCCAATCTTGCCATTTTTTGTTTGTTTGTAGTGCAGAATTTTGACAAAGGGCGGGCCAGTGTCAATCCAGACCTCCTATTATCAAAGTCTACATTATTTCTATTGTGTTGCCTTAAGGAATTGGGAATTCCAAGCGATAGGAATTTAAATAAATTTAACATAACAATACTTTTTGAGGGCTTCCCTGGTGGCGCAGTGGTTTAGAGTCCCCCTGCCGATGCAGGGGACACAGGTTCGTGCGCCGGACCAGGAGGTTCCCACATGCCGCGGAGCGGCTGGGCCCGTGAGCCATGGCCGCTGAGCCTGCGCGTCCGGAGCCTGTGCTCCGCAACGGGAAAGGCCACAACAGTGAGAGGCCCACGTACCGCAAAAACAAACAAACAAACAAAAACAACAACAACAAAAAAAACTTTTTGATTAGCTGCAAAGCACACAGTTAGTTGATATTTATGTAATTCATGCTGATATTTGTTTAAAATCTGTAATGGCCTATCACTGCCCATAATCTTCTTAAAATCATTCTGCTTGCTCCCATTGTCTATAGAGCAAATCCTCAATCTTAGTGTTATACAGGAATGTGGGTGTAAATAAGTTCAGTATCTTGGATGTCAGAAGCAAGGTGTAGAAACTGGGATTACTAGAAGACAGGTAACAGGGAAGAGAAAAAAATTGGGAAAGTCTAATTTTCAGTGTGATATCCAGGGGCAAACATAACCACGTGAATAAAGGAAGGAAAACTTTTCTGTAGTTGCACAATTGAAGCTGCTTCCTGACTGTAAAGCTATCTGTCATCAGGTCGCAGCCTACTGATGAGGGCTCCCTCCTAGACCAAACTTTATTCAAATTCTTTGAGCCCTCTTGCCAGCTAGACATTGACATTGGCCTCCTGCCCATGCTTGACCTGCTGAGCCCAGGTTAACAAAAAATCCTGTTAAGCAGTTAATCAAGAATTCACCCACCCTTAATTTCTAATCAAGTTCCTTATCCCTCACCATTGATATCTAAGTCCTTGGCCTGGCTTTAGCAAGAAATCTATTAATTCACCTTTAGCAAACATACCCCCCTCCTTCATATCTAATCAAGTTCCTCTTAGTAATTTTCCATCCACCAACACCTTTACTCTGTTCACTGACTATAAATCCTCAGCTGTCTTTGTTGTATTCAGAGTTGAGCTTAGTTCTATAGTGAATCCTCTCTCCTCTACTGCAATACCTTGAATAAAATCTATCTTGTTTTTAATGTGTCTGGTGCAAGATTTTTCTTTTATACCACCCTTCCAAACTCCTATACAATGATTTTTCAAAAGAACCAAAATATGCTCCTCTTCATAGATTTGCTTTGGCATTCTTGCTTTTGTTGTTGCTTGCAATTTTTCCCAAACACATTCTTCGTGATCTAAATATAAATCTCTTCTAAGTCTATTAAACAGAATTTCATTAAGCCCTTCAGCTCATACTACCCTTTCCCTTCACTCAAAAGGGCCATGCACCTGCATTGTTATTCTGACTAGTTCAGCAAATTTAATAGTTCCATCCTCACATTAACCAAGCCCACTGGAGTACATTTGACAGCAGCCTGTAGCATCTCCCCAGTGCTGGGAATTCCCCCAGGCTCTACTTTGCACTCTCAGCTTTGATCTTCTTTCTTGGCCTAGATTGTAGTCTTTTATTCAATTATCTATCCCACACAGAAAATTACATCAAAAACATATTTATATTACTTGCACAAATGAAGCTCTATATCATCAACCATAAAGAAAATAAAAATAAAAAATGAAAAATGTGTTAAATAGTGTGGGTAGTTCTAGTCACTATTCCACCTAAAGCATTTATGCCCTAGAATGTAACTCTCACTTTTAAATTTCAGCATAACTACTAAGAACAAGCCAACTACTTTATGTGCTGATACTTGAAGAAAGAGTAAACTGTGACAACGCTAGGGAAAACAAAACAACAACACTGGCTGTGTTAGATTTATTGAGAAATAGTATAGAATATTGGCCTTTAGAGTAGTAATGTTCTAAGTATTTTTAAGAATAATTTTGACATATTCAAAAATTGCCATTTCAAAATAAATTTAGAAATTGACCCCTTGACAGAAGATATGATGTTATAAATTATTCCCCTGCCCAGCCCCAGAAGATTTTGAACTAAATTGGTTATTCCCCTTGGTTTTGAGATATTTTTCCCCAGGTCCTGCAACACAGATTGATCCCTTTCTTCATTCACTATTGTCCAAAGTCAAGTGGCCCTCTAAGGGCTCACATTAGATTCAGAGTAGGAGTACACTGTCCTTAGTCTATTTTCTGACTTTGTAACTTTTTATACTACTGGTTCTCTATCTGGTGTGATTTTTTCACCCAGGAAATATTTAACAATGTCTGGAGATATTTTTGGATGTTGAAACATTATTGTTGGTTGGGGGGTGTGGATAATGGCCTCCAGTGGGTAGAGGCCAGAGATGCTGCTAAATAGCCTATAATGCACTAAACAGCCCACCACAATAAAGAATTATCTCGCCCAAAATGTCAGTACCTGTAGTGCTGAAGTTGAGAAAACCTGGCTTTAATGGATGATATGTTTCTCCAGGGGAATTATAAGATTTTGAAAGATGAAGTTAGTACTTTGTATTTCTTTGGGGAACCATTTATTGTACCAACAGCTATGTATCAAGGGCTTCCTATCTATCAGAAAATTTACCTAAGTGCCAAGCACAAAACTGTGTGTGGTACAATGATGTGTACAAAAGCTCTATAAATGTTAGTTGAACAAATGTCTTATTCATTACATCATACCCTATTCATAGCACAAGGCATGGCACAAAAAATAATCCTATTTAGATTTATGGGTTTTTTCAAGATTAATGGAGAAAAGAATCTAATGGTATATATCACTCAAACTGTCAAGGGAGAGGAAGCTTTTGTAATAGATACATTGAGAGTGGCTATAAGGGATTGCTATAACTACCAATTGTTGATTCCAGTTCTTAAATATCGAATACATATTATCTATTTCTAGCATTTTTCTCTAAACAATTCTGACCCTTGCCTGAATAAATGTGGCAGAGATTTCACTGTATTTTGGGGAAAAAAAGTTCATGAGTATTCTGATCACTTCTGAATATGCAAAATTGATTGCTTTTAGGGCAAATTGAGTTGGAGCACAGTCATTTCAAATCTTTGACAGCATCATGTGACTCCAGCTTAGTATATAAAATAGTTTACAAAGACCAAAATAAAACAGAAATAATGTTTCTGATTACAGTTAATAGGCAGTGTTTTGAAGTTGATTTCATGATAAAGATATCTGACTAATGCATTTCACTACTAGGGTAATCAGCTTGTTCCAGTTGGCCCAAAACTTTCCTGCTTTTAGCATGAAAATTCTGCTGAACTGAGAATCTTAGTCCCAGGCAACCTGGATTGGTTGGTCATCTACAGGACATTGTTATTTCAGCACTGGTGACTTAATTTTGGGTAGCTGTTAGGTTTGAAGTATTTCATATAAATACAGCTTTTTTTCCATGTTTAAATATTCTGACAGTCTGTACTTGTATTAAAGTGTTCATAAGTAATGATTTATAGTTATATTCTCTGGTCATAGATGCATAAACAAATTGATATTAATTTTATGCAGAAGAACAGATTTGCTGGGTCAGTGAGTGTTCTTCTTTGTAACAATACTATTTCTGCATCCTATTCTAACAAAGCATTTTATTAGAGTAAAAATTTAACTATGGTGATTTTCAAAATTGATAGATTTGGCCTTTATTTACATCCCCTGGACAAGCCAAAAAGCCATCTATTTGCTTTTATAAATTGTATTTTTTAGACATCCTTTTAAATAGTTTAGATTATGAGGAAATAGTTCTCTTTCCAAAGTACTCTCATGATATACTTAGGTTAAGTGGTCTTTTTCTCTCTGGAAGTATATTTAACCTGAAAATCTGCTTGCCAAAAGTCCTGGATTTTAAGAGGTGATGTAGGCAGCATTCCTTAAGAGAAATCTTTAAGGTAAAAGAAGCCTCTAGATTTGACTTGAGAGATGTATTTGTCATGCTAAGTGAGCATCTGATACTCTGGCCTTGATTAACCCCTTTATAAAGGACTCACCTCTTGCTAAGTGAAGTTGGTTGGGCCGTATATAAGAACAACATGCTTAGTAGCTTCACATTGTTGGTGCTGTCTCCAGAACTGTTCTCACTTCCTTACCTTGTACTTTCTCCAGTGTTTTGTAATCACTACCCATTATCCACCCTTCGTACTCTTGTCCCGTTTATTCTCCACTCTTGCTTTTGTCTATACCCTTCTTCTAATGTCAAATAAATTTGCTATGTGCTCTAATTCAGATATTGCCTTTGCTCTATATCATCTTCATCACAGATTGATCACTCAAAAACAAACATTTTTCATTAATCAAATTGTCAGTGATATACTCTGAAAGCAGCCATTAATAAGCAGACTGAATCCCATGGGTGGGCTCTGGACACTAAAAAAATTGTGGAGGATATATCTGTGTTCTCTTTTTAAGGTCACCAAGCAAACCACCTTTTCTCCCCTACTCCACACAAACACTATGACAAGTAAATAGGTAACTTATTACTTAAAAGTAAAAGATTAAAGAAAAGGTATGATAGAATAAAACATTTATTTAAGTTCATGCAAAATTTGTTATTTATATTGACAGGTTTATTAGTTGGTGTCTAGCAGCAAAATCACCATTATCATAGTCGCGACAATAGTAGTAATGAAAAATATTGCAGATTTGTAAAAAAATTGCCTAGACAGAGTGATTTTGCATAAGTTTTTCATATTGCCCTTATAAACCCTCTTGATATATATACAGGTCAATGTTATCTTTTAATTCTCTATGAGGGAATTGAGGATCAAGAAGTGATGACAGTTATATTTCAGTCCACGTTGTCTAACTTCAGGCCAATGAACTTCACTAAGGAATCTCTACAAGTGAATTCAGAAGGCTGCATCCAGAACTTTCTGAGAATTGGTAAAGAAATTAGTTGAAGGTTGAATATTCTCTTTGGATAATCTTGGGTTGAGCTGACTTTCAGTTTTTAATCTTATTAATACTCAAAAAAATACAATCCTGCTCTAAAATAAATCATGGCAAAAAGTTCTGCTAAAGCATCTGGTCTCATGGAGATCATAGTTTGTGTCTATTGCTGTTGGCTATGGACTTTACACTGGGTTCAGGACCCAGAGACAAAGACTGGCCCATCTTCCTGCTTACAAATATTGACAGTAATGTGGAGCACCTAGCTACCAGATCTGCTGTTTTGGATACTGGCATCACCCATGTTATGCATAAACATGTCCTGCTGCTCACTTCTGAGATTACAGCTATTCTGGGGACAGTCACTTCCTCTAACCCTGATCCTGGTCCTGATTTATTCCAATGCATACTTCTACCAAGGAAACTCATGTTTTCCTCACGGTTAAGCATGTGGCTTATGTAAAAATGCATCTTTAATATCTACTTATTCATTACTTCTATAGAAAATAAATTCTGGATAAATATAGTAATTATCGTGTCCCCCTAAAGCACAATATAAAGCGGTTTTACAAATAAATTGTATTTTAATTTTAATTAATTATATTTAAATGTCATTTGAAAAATTTATGTGAAAGTCATTTATTAGTATAGTGGTAGGGGCCTTGGTAGCCTAAAAAAATCAATCTCTATGTCAGATAATTACATCTGAATTTACCTCTTGACCGCAGGGGAAAATTGGCTTTTTTGCTATTTATATATTTATTTTTAAATAACAAATTTGCTTAATGTAGAAAAGGCTCATATTTAAAAGGAATATTCTTGATATTAGCCCCCTTTATTAACATATGTTTTCATTTACCTGTGTCATTTAGTTATGTTTCGTTCAGATGTTCACTCATATTTATACCTAGTTATGGAAAACTTTGGACATTTGCATGTGAATATAGAATCAAATTATGAAACTGATGGCTATCAAACTAAAACAAAATCAACCTGTTATTTTTTTCCAAGGATGTGAGAGACTGTACGTTACAGAAAGAAAATGGTAATGAGGAAGTTTGCCATAAACCAAGAGAAGCAGAATATTTTTACCTTAACTCCAAAACACATCAAACATGACTATGTAAAAACATGAAACATCCTCTTAAAAGGATTTTTCCCAAATTGATTTTCATGGGTTTAAAATTTGTATTATATTACGTTTTTCAAGATCAAATGAACCATATCATTCACAGTGAATTCAACTAAAACTAATGAGAGTTTTCTTCTTTGAGGCCTAAATTGTTCATACCTAGATTGAATTACATACAATATTTGCATTAAGTTATTCTTCGCTTTATTGAAATATTCCATTTCTGAATTTGGCTCTCTCAGGGTTTTTATGTTTCACTACGGAACTTTCTCTCATTTCACTTCTGTTGTTTAACAAAACTTTACTCAGAAATTTTATTATGTTTAATTCTTTGATTTTAGTAATTAAAGAGAATTGTAGTATACATATATCCCCACTCTGGATAAAATATTTCCAACTGATGAAAAAAAAAGAAAATTGTAGTATATAACTAATATTATTTGTTCTAAGAGCCATTGTAAAATGTCTAATTTTTAATTTGTATGCAATTATTAGGGGAATGTTTTGTAAAATAGACCTGTTTCAAATAAAAATGTATACATTTCCTCCAGTTTGGTTAAAATATAATTTATATGGAACCATTATTATAATGCATACATTTTTATGTTCTTAATGATATTTTTGTTAAGTACATCTGAAATCAAATGAATTACTTAGGGAAGAAGTTATTTTGGAAGAGTGAGCCGCTCTCTGATCTAGTGTTGTCAAATAGAAATATAGTACCAGATGGACATGTAACTGAAAATTTTCCTGTAGCTATATTAGAAATTAAACATGTATCTAAAATATTATCTGTCAAACACATTAGCAGTATAAAATTATTAATGCAATACTAGAATTATTTTTTAGTACCAAGTCCTCAAAATATATATATATTCTACACTTATAGTACATCTCAATTCATACTACTCATAGTTCAAGTGCTCAATAGCCATGTGTTGCTAGTGGTTACTATATTGGACAGAGCAGCTATAGACGGAGGTAAAACAGAGTTAAATCTGGTACTGTTCTAAGAACTTCTGTAATCATACTATTATCTGAAAGTGCCTTATGCCTTGTACTAACATTCAGAGCTGGTTGGATTATATATAACCACACACCCACATCAGTCTTGCATATTTGGGTTCAATTTCTCAGACTCCCCTTTTTTCCAAATATTTTGTTTCTTGGTTTACATTCTTCTCTGACTACCAATCCCTCCTTTAAACTCCAGTTTCTTGTCTCTGTCTTTCATTCAGGTTAAATGCTGCAGTATTTGACTACTGATTAATATGATGTTTCTGACTGGACCCTTAGTTTAATTTGATCTGAGAGTCAAATAGATTTAGTAAAATCTGTTCAGTCATTTTTGTGTAATGCAATAGCAGATAAAGATGAAGCAACACATTTGTTAGTTTATTTACATAGGTAGTAAACTTAAATAAAATTAAGATTGTCTTGGAAAATCTAAGATCAGTAGTTGCTATAATTCTAAGGGGCTGGTGGAGAGCTAAGTCACTATGAACCTGGGTAGTTCTAAGAATATATTCAGGATGAACTAGAGGTATAAAGATAAAAGAATGGAAGCAGACCATCTCATGGAATAAGAAGGGAATTAATTGCCTTTACTTCAAATTAGCAGATACCTATTGAGTGGCCAATAAACACCAGGTATTGTGTTAGGGATTGGGAATAGAGGAGTGAAACCTTAAGGATACTTTCACTTTAGAAAAAAAAAGACAATTAAACTGATAATAACAATAAAAACCTGCAAGTGATTTCTTCAGGATAAGTAAATAGACAATACAACTAACTTCACTTTTGCGAGGCATCGGTGAATTTCTGAAGGCAAGTGGGAGGTAAAATGAATATGCAGAAGGAGAGCAGAGTCAGAGTAGACTCAGAATTAAAATTAGTAACTGGGAAAAGTGGAACAGTTTTTTTCTATCATATTAATTCTCTAAGGGAATGCTGTCCAACTTTGTTTTGTTTTTCTAAGCTTGCATTGTAAGGCTTCACATCATTATTTTTTTCTTTTTCTTCTTTAATGATTAGATCAGGTAGGAGAAGTACAGCTGTTGTCATTAAGTGTTTTCTCGGGAGATAACTTTCATTCATACTCTACACCTGCAGGGTTCATGACTAGATTAGCAAACTGATGCTACTGTATGATTATTAACTAGGTTATATCTAAATCTCTTTAGTAGAAGCCTAATTTTAAGCTTTATTTCACTCTTTTTCAATGCTTTCTGTAGTGCTTACAACAAGGAGCCTTTGATTTACCTCTGTGCTGTGCATACGTGAATGTTCTGAAACAAGGGTCAGATGCAGAGCATTATTTAGATATGTTCTGTCATGCAGTAATGCATTAAACATTAGGAATGAGCAAAGATCCTACTCAGTGAAGAGGAATAACATTTACATTAACAATATAAATTCTTAAAATTTCAGCCACACAAAAATGATAAAATACAATGGGATTTTCAAATGTTAAATAAAACATCTGTGTTCAGACCATTGTTCCAGAGCTAAAGCAACGTTTCTGAGGAAATCAAAGGTGATATTAAATATGCAACTGTTCAGCCAAATGGTCCAAAGCATAACTGCTATTCCTGTTTTCCTTAAAAGTTCTCTAAACTTGATGTTTTATGGAGTATGGCATATTACCTACCACCACACAATTTACTCTTTGGTGTAACATTAATTTGTCATGTACACACTGAGTAGCGGATGTATGATTTAAATATATCTAACTTTCATCAATACAGATGCCTGAGAGTCATTCTTGATATGTCCTTCTTCCTCAAACTTGGGCATCACAGTAATCATCATATCCTGATACTTCTGCCTCCTAAGTATTTATCAGGTTTCTCTCCATTTCCACTCTCCAAACAAATGTCCAGGCCACAATTTTCTCACCAAAACAGTAGCTATTCACTATCTAGATTAGTTTTAAGTTGATGGCTCTCAAAGCACAGTGACATACGTGATCCCACTTGCCAACTGTGCCAAATATTTGTTTTAGTTCTGTTTACTTTATAATGGAGGTATGTTGTATATTAGCTTCTTAGGGCTTCCATAACAAATTATGATAAAATTGGTAGCTTAATATATCAGAAATGTGTTATCTTATTGTTCTGGAGTCAGAAGTCTGAAGTCACACGGGTAGGGCTGCACTTCCTTGTTGCCTCTTCTAGCTCCTCGTGGATCCAGGTGTTCCTTGTCTTGCGACAGCATCACACCAGTCTCTGCTTCTGTCTTCATGTGGCCTTCTCCTGTATGTGTTTTCTCTCATTTCTATAAGAAAACGTGTCGTTAAGATTATTACATATATACTATATTATTTCCCAGAGTTTTGATAGCCTGCTTGAAGCTTTATTTTTAAATCCTTGTATCTCTGGGATGCAATTTAATGACAAATTTTAAAAATTAAACATTTAGAAAAAAATTAAGATCATGATATGTATTAAGATCATGGGATATAAATACCTTTCATTAATGATGATTCTGTAATAGATTGTTATTTTTAAGCTGTACTCTCAAAATTATTTGTAAGGAGTGATTTTCATAATAAGAATTTGGTTTAATTGTGGGGTAGGTAAGCAGCATGAGTCTTATATAGGAAGATTATTAGAGAGTGTGACATAATGGCTTCTAAAGAGCCCTGTCGCCTAAGATATTTATTCAGTGGATTTTAATGGTTTGTCAAAATGTCCTATTTCTACATTATAATTTTGCATTTTCTAGAGGAAACAATCTTTGTGAGGCAATGCTTATATATTCTCATTGATTTAAAAATTAGATGTTTTCTATGGAGAAATCTTCTAGGTATGGAACATGGGATTACTGTATGTGAAGAAGAGCAAAATTCAGTAAGTTTCATAAATGAAGTATAGTCAAAAAGGGCAATTATTTGGTGTTTATGTGAGGGAGCTGAATGAATCATCAGGGGATAGCTTACGGATGTCAAAACTAGGAGCAGAGAGTAATACAAAGTAGAAAAATGGAGGCGTTTAAGTCATCCTTTCACAACTATACATATGCATAAGATATATTGGAATAATCAGTCATTGTGATACTGCTTAAGTGAATAACTTAGTTGTCCATTTCCTGCATGCCCTGAGTCAGGACTGCTTTCAGGTTGCACATCACGTGGAGAGACTCTTGGCTACATAAGTTTAGAAAGGAGACATTGGTCCTTAAAGCTGCTATGATTCTCTACTCAGCCATGAATGGAATCGCTCTGAAGCTTTAAAAACTGACCCAGGGACCAGAAAAACAGTTGATGCTATATGTAAAAGTAATACTCCAGAAGATTTTGAAATTCAGTATTCATGAAATTAGTAAATATATTCAGTTTTTCTTGTGTAAACCTTGCTGTACCTCTTTTTTCTCTATTTTTCCACTTCTACATTGTTCTGTCACTTTCACTTAATGCACTAATGTGTTATATTTCCAGCTTTAACATTTCTGATCCATTTCTTATTTACATGTGATACCGCTTAGCATGGTATCTCATTTTCTCAAACACTGAACAAATTTTTATTTAAATAAGAATTAAAAGATAATGGTCTACAAGTCACAAGTTATCAGTTATAGATCCTGTAATTGCAATGTGGCTATGCAGGACCTAGGCCTCTTCCCTATCTTCAGTCTCTTTCATAGTAATGCTTTTTGAGTTCCCGTAGTTAAGACAGAGACCATTTATTCATCAAAATTTCAGAATATTTGATTGACCACAAAGTGTTCACCATGCTATAGTAGTCAAGTAAGGTCTGTATCAAAATGGACCTAGAGAGGATTTTACTAGATTTTGCAAAGTCTAACATTAAAATAACTCATAAGTTTCCTATCATTATTTATATTCTTTTTCTTACAAACAACAGAATTGGCCTCTGGATATGTGTTGGCATGGCCAGTGGAGATGGGAGGGACTGAGAGTACCTTTATTAGGAAAGGCAGAGCTTGTTGCAACTTTAATTCTTTGTCCTAGGAGACCCTATCTCTTTCTTGCAAGTTGTAATTTGGTGACCTTCGAGATTCACTTATGAACACTGAAGAACATAGATTTTAATGGGAGACATGAGGCTTCAGGCCAATCTTCAAAAATTAGAAAGTATTTATCCTTCAACTTTTATACTTATAGTTTTACTAAGAGTTGTCTGTTTTTTTCTGTTTTTGTTCTGGAAGCATGTGTCTTTAATAGAAGCTGTCTTAATTTCTAGAAAAGTACTGTGTTATACTAACTTTAAGCCACTTCCAGGTTTGAAAGGCTTTGACCTTTCAAACTAATCAGATTTTTGTTGATTACATTTCAATACCCAATTTTTATATTATAGTTCATATTTAAATCATTACTAACTTTTGCCTCAAAAAACAGCTTATTAATTAATGATCCATGATTCATTCAGTAATCAATATAATTTTGCTAAACCCATGCCCCCTTTCCTGCTGTCTCTCGTCTATGTTGCTCTTAAAAGCTACACATTCTGGGTTTGACCTGACCCTGTAGGTAAGTCAGTCTCCAAAACTAATCAGGACTGGGTGGACATTGTTGGAAATGGATTTGAGGACTTTCCTCTTCCCATATTTTGATAGAGCTATCAAGTAAGTTACCTTTATTTTGTGAATACTTTATTTACTTAGAACTCAAAAATGGAAATAAAAACCAAGCAGGTCACTTGGCTGTATTTCTGACAGAAATGCAAGGGAGTGGAGAAAATGCATGCTTGGGATAAATGCTCAAGATATAAAAGTAAACCACCATTCAGAAAATGAGTCCCTTGGAAGATTACACATTTGTAGGAAATAATTTCTTGTGAGGACCCAAAATAAATTTGCTCTTTGAATGATCAATTTATTGCATGTATAGATTATTCAACTATGAAATAGCAAAAATTAAAATAATATATAGGCTTCAAGATCAATATACTATTCTGCCTTGTGACCCAGCCTACTTTATAAAGACTTGATTTCATTGACACCATCCAGATATCATTTTGAACTAATTTTACCAGAGGATATATTTCCAGGTTATCATTACCAGATGTGGCGAACAAAGTCAAGAGCCCATCATATTATACAGAATGGTGATAATTCTTGTTAGATGGTTATATAAAGGAATTTGTTATTCTGATTTACAAATTAAGTGCTCACTTGACCTGACAAGTTGATAAAGCCTCAGTAGGGATAATACTACAGCCTGAGTTTTGTGAATTGAAAATTAGTAATATCCTTAGGACTACCAGGTTACTTTGAATTGAGGGACACCAGGTTACACTTTTTGTTCAGAAGTTTAAGAATGGGTGAATATCCATTAGGGAAATCACAAAGTCTAAAATGGTTTTCAAAAACAGAATTAAATCAATGAAAGGATACTAAGGCCAAAGATGAATGTAATATTTATAATTTTATTTAGAAAGTTGAAATTTTGTTATCCTAGCCAAATCCTTTTAAACATACAGTCTAGAGAGCTCTGATATTATTTTCATCAGATGTCTTCACAGCAAATGAAAGTAAAGGATTACTAAATTTGAGGGTAAATCCCAGAGTTTAGACTCTAGACAACTAAATTTAACCTGATAGGACAAAATACCAGTTTGTTCTGAAATGTTAGGGTTTCATAAAATAGGCAGTGTCAAAAATGTATGAATACAGGAACATTTAATCAAGAAGTAGCATTTAGTAGAGGAAATACATTTATCCTGGAAATACAAAACATGTCCTCAAACACCAAACAAAAATATCAGAAGCTGTGATGTGCAAGCCACCTTCCTAGGTGGTAAGGCAGATTAAAATAAAGAAAAAAATTCGAGAGCCTATAAACTTTGAGATAGTTTGGTTTAGAGACTAAAGACACAAATACATGAAAAGCTAAATATAAGTAAACGATCATCAGAAGGTACTACACAGCTAACTATCTTGACATCATAAAAGAATAACTCAGATTCTCACATACAAGGGAAAGCAAAGTGTTACACTAAAGGAAAAATGTTTTTGGCATCAACATTACAAGAGAAAATGGGCAGTTGGGTAACTTCATCAGATATCTAATGTCTTGTGTCTACAGTTCTCCTATTGGCAGCTATCACTTAGACAGCTTAGCTGTAATCAATCTGTTTTTATTTTTTCACACTCTTCTCAGACTTTAACAAAAGACAGCTTTATAGTAGCATTTCACCATTCTGCATTGTATGACATTCATCTTCCTTAATAAAGCTTTGTTCTATTCATATTCATATTTTAGCAATAAAACTATTCATGTAAATTATTTTACTTAGATTGCCATCTAGAAGGTAATATGTTTTAATGAATATTATTATCAAATGTCTTTCCTGTCCTCTCGATAACAAAATTATATCTGTGAGAGAAAGAAAAATAAATTGGAAATTCAGAGACACAGCATTGAGCTTTCTCCAGAAAACTGGTTTGCAGCTGGGAATTTTAAATGCCAGATAAAAATACCACAAAGAATGAAGACAACACACATGTGAGAAGTATCTAAAAAGAAGTTTGAGGTTGGTGTGTCAAATGACAGAAAGCAAAAACGTCTTTTCTTTCTATTTGGCTTGGGGAAAACTTCCAGCATTAGTCTCCTAAGGAGAAGAATCTAGATGAAAAGCAATTCAGCAAGGAATGCTGAGAACTATATCCTGAGGTGTAAAGGTGCCTTGGGACTGCTGTGTGTAGCAGTGAGCAATTGTTTTGAAACACAGTATCTTGACCACATTCAACCTTTGTGATTTCTAAATTCCAGAGATATTGCTTAGTCCTAGGTGATCTCAAATCTCTACTTTCTGAAAAGATATCTTATTATGGAGTTCTAAATTCATAATACTCTTGATAAGGCTGTTGCTCTGGACTTTATGTACTTGAGAAGCTGCCAGCCTTTGGCAGATATTTATGGTGATTAGTAGTAACTAAGTCTTAAATCTCTCTTTTGATCTAAGTCCCATCCCACCAAAGGTTCATTCCCAAATAGATTAGTAGCATACAGGTATGAAAAGAAATTAACATAGATCACTTAAATCCAGAAAAACAGGCCTTACACCCCTAAAATACAAAGCAGCAGAGCTCTCAGACGATAACAACTGTTTTCACAGATGTATCTAGCTGTTACGTCGCATTCTAGGTTCTAATAAGCCTTTCTGTATTACCCCTTCTCTATCAGTCTGTGTTATATCTCTACATTCTCCCCAAATTGGGTAAAAAATGAAATATCAAGCCTCTAAATACTGGGTACATTCAAAGAAAGGGCTTCAGCTCTAAAAAGCTGAAGTTTTTCCATAATTATCTGTTTTAGACCTGCAATTCTAATAAGAAGTTATCATTTTGGTTTTAGAGTTTAACCTCTTGCATCAACGTTAGCTCACAGCTCTGAACTTGTCCATTCACACCTTTAGAAAGAGATCTAAAAACATTTTCTACCCTCTAGGAAAATAATACCCTTCTCCCAGATGGATAAGGAGTATCCAATTTCTAATATATCTGCCCCACTGAAGTTTACTAATGCCAATGATGAAAATTAAATGTTTGTCCTCAAATCTTTGTGTGTGTCTATGTTGTTGGTGTTTCGAAAAACAAGGGTAAGCATAGTAAAATATCCAGTAAGCCGATGTGGTTGTTTCTCTCTTAAATAGTAGGAGGCATTTTGGAACAAATGATAATATGTCAACTAATGAAGTCATGTTTTATATTTTCTTCTTTTTCTCCACCGTGGTTAATAATCATTCATAATATAATTACTTCTCTCTAGCGGTTTTACATATTTGTGATATTTAAAAAATCTTGATTTCAAGAAGCAAAGCAGGGACTTCCCTGGCGGTCCAGTGGTTAAGACTCTGAGCTTTCGGGCTTCACTGGTGGCGCAGTGGTTGGGAGTCCGCCTGCCAATACAGGGGACGCGGGTTCGTGCCCCGGTCCGGGAGGATCCCACATGCCGCGGAGAGGCTGGGCCCGTGAGCCGTGGCCGCTGGGCCTGCACGTCTGGAGCCTGTGCTCCGCAACGGGAGAGGCTGCAGCAGTGAGAGGCCCGCGTACCTGCCCCCCCCCCCAAAAAAAAGACTCTGCGCTTTCACTGCAGGGGGCACGGGTCCCATCCCTGGTGGGGGAACTAAGATCCTGCATGCTGTAGAGCGCAGCACCCCCCAAAAAAAATATCAAAGCAAATGTTGCTCATTTTAAGCTCTTCCTTAACCTGATGTTTCCAAAAAACAATTATAAATCCAGTATTTACAATCTCTTTCAGAGTTAATGTCCTCAGTGACTCAGAATTAATATAAATGATAAGTACTTCAAGTTGAAATTTGAGGTAGCTTTTGGGGCTTGGCAAATTCACCATACTTTGTTCTGTTTAAATGTCCAAACAGAAGATAAAAATATTCTAAAAGCATAATAGCTATTAATTGTTGTTTTTCTTTGAGGATCACTCATTTCAAGACGATTTATCTCTTCCCAGCAAGCCTGCCTCGTTTGTTCATAGGTACAAATAAAAGATAAAGGCCTTCGTTCAGACCATTCTGTATTTTCATGATGTTTTCTTTCACTCTGTCATTTTGTCACATCTTTTTAGGTCTGTTTGATTTGTCTGTATGGAAACCGTGTTTACAATCCATTTTATTTAGCTGTTCTGCAGCATGTTTCATATGAAGAGCTCTTTATGAGTGTGACTTCAGTCACCTTGGCCTAATAGATGTTTTATTGAACAAAGTTCCAGCATTCATAATCCTATTTAGAAAATAGCACTTTTGAGATTAGGCATTAAAGGAGAATTTCACCTCTACAGTCCTTTGTCTTATATTTTCTTTTGCTTTTTTTCCAGTTTCTCAATTATAAAATTCAGGTACAGAGTGTTATTTTTTTTAACTGAAGAAACTATAGAAGTATTTATATATGTAAAGTGTGAGAGAAAGAGAGAAGGAGACACACATACACACACACACACACACAGAGAGAGAGAGAGAGAGAGAGAGAGAGATTTAAAAAACATAATTAGGGTGCAACTTTTCAAAATAGCAGTTGTTAATGAAACCTCAAAATCTTAAGAATGAAAGCTTTTGACTTAGACTGGCCAGATTAATATCATGATTCCACCACTCAATATCTGTATTATTTTCACGAAGTCAAATAATTTCTCTTCTTCTAGGTTTCCTCATCTATAAATTCTCTTATTCTAGGTTTCCTCTCTCATAATATTCTTGTGAGTAATACTTGATATAATCCATGAAATTACTTGGTACAGCACTTGAAAGCATAAATTCTCCCCAGGTTAGTTATGGTTAATAATTAACAAATATAGGGCTTCCCTGGTGGCGCGGTGGTTGAGAGTCCACCTGCCGATGCAGGGGACGTGGGTTCGTGCCCCGTTCCGGGAGGATCCCACATGCAGTGGAGCGGCTGGGCCTGTGAGCCATGGCCGCTGAGCCTGCGCATCCGGAGCCTGTGCTCCGCAACAGGAGAGGCCACAACAGTGAGAGGCCCACGTACCGCAAAAACAAACAAACAAACAAAAACCAAATATATTGCAAGGTAAAGACTGCTGGTACTTTTAGGTCCACATGAACTTCTGCTTTCTTTTGGTGGTGGACGTGAAGGAAGTACAGTGATGATTAAACTTTGTTGCCAAGAATAGGAATACACATTTGATACATTCCAGTTTTATAATTAAGTCAAACTTCATACATGAGCTGAAGTAGAAAAATTATTTAATCTCTTGGGCACCAGCACCCATGATGTGTAGGTGCTTCTTGGTGAATGTGTTAATAAAGATTGTGTCACTGAACAGGAGCCCAGTAGGAACCACTGCAGAGGTGGATTAGCAGTGTCTGCCATGGCAAACTGTGATAAGTTGCAACACAAGTTCAGTGTGTTTGCTCACTTTGTTCCAGACATGGTTCTTTCTCTTCTAGTTTTTTTCCCCATTCCAGGCCATTCTGATGAGAAAAGAGGAACATGAACAGTTGCTGAGTAATTAAAGATGTTCTTAAGAGTTCTTCCTGGAGAGGAAAAAAAAAAACAAAACAGAGGTTAAAAAAAATACAACCTCACCTCTACCTCTATTATTTCTGAGATGCTGGATTCTCCATTCTTGAGTAAATTTTTAGTTGGAGCCACAAAAGTTTCAATAGCCTCACCTGTAATAGAATCTAAACAATTAAATCTGACCTGGGAGTACTTTGAACTGTTCATCCTTATCTGTGTCTGAGATTCTAGATTTCCTCTTACAAATATTAAAAGTGAGTGTCTGTGATGGTCCTTTATCATATGAGTGGAACCAGTGTTAAAAATATGTGAAATAGGGCATCTTGCTTTGGGGAATTTTCTACTTATACTTGCATAATTCATTCTTTCCTGTTGGTATTTATGATGATCCTATTTTTACCTAGATGAAAAATAATTTAAAACAATGTGCAGTCTTTAAATTCACATTTCATTCTTGTCCTGTTTCCCATCATAAGTGATACCTAATGGTGGCATTTCAAGAACTGTGGGAGACATACTTAAGGAGAAGAGGATCTTACTATAACCTGTGAAATGATATAATTTAATAGCTAAAAAAATTGAGATATAATTGATATATAACATTATATTAGTTTCAGGTGTACAACATAATGATTTTGTATTGGTGTACATTGCAAAATGATCACCACAATAAGTCTAGTTACCATCCATTACCATACATAGTTACAAAAGTTTTTTCTTATGATGAGAATTTTTAAGGTTTATTCTCTTAGCAACTTTCAAATATGCACTACAGTACATGCTATACCTCACATCCTTATGACTTATTTATTTTATACCTAGAAATTTGC
The DNA here is from genome assembly GCF_964341445.2 of Mesoplodon mirus. Taxonomy (NCBI): domain Eukaryota; kingdom Metazoa; phylum Chordata; class Mammalia; order Artiodactyla; family Ziphiidae; genus Mesoplodon; species Mesoplodon mirus. The sequence continues at coordinate 187,187,929 of NC_138977.1, forward strand.
ACCTTTTGACCTGCTTCACCCATTTTGCCCCCCCCACCCCCCTCCCCTCTGGCAACTACCAGTCTTTTGTCTGTATCTATGAGATTGTGTTTTGTTGTTGTTGTTTTGCTTTGTTTTTGTATTTTGTTGTTTTAGATTCTACATGTAAGTGAAATCATAGAGTATTTGTCTTTCTCTGATTTATTTCACTTAGCATAATGCCCTCAAGGTCCATGCATGTTGTTACAAATGGCAAGATTCCATTCTTTTTCGTGGCTAAGTAGTATTCCATCTTCTCTATCCATTCATCCAACAGTGGGCATTTAGGTTGTTTCCATATCTTGGCTATTGTAAATAATGCTGCAGTGAACATGGATGTGCATATATCTTTTTAAATTACCGTTTTTGTTTTCTTTGGATAAATGCCCAGAAATGGAATGCTTTTACTATATGGTAGTTCTATTTTTAATTTTTTGAGGAAACTTAATGCTGTTTTTCATGGTGGCTGCACCAAATTACATTCCCACCAACAGTGTTCAAGGGTTCCCTTTTCTCCACACCCTCTTCAACACTCATTATTTGTTGTCTTTTTATAATTCTGACAAGTGTGAGGTGATATCTCATTGTGGTTTTGAGTTGCATTTCTCTGATGATTGGTCATGTTGAGCAGCATTTAATATGCCTGTTAGCTATCTGTATATCTTTGGAAAAATGTTTATTCAGGTCCTCTGTACACTTTTTAAGCAGATTGTTGTTTTACTATTGAGTTGTATGAGTTTGTTATATATTTTGAATATTAACCCCTTATCATATATATGATTCACAAATATTTCTCCATTTTGTAGGTTGCCTTTTCATTTTGTTCATGATTTCCTTTGCTGTGCAGCAAATTTTTAGGTTTATATAGTCCCACTTGTTTATTTATATATTTTTTTGCTGCTTTTGTTTTTGGTGTCAGATTCAAAACATTATTGCTAAAACCTATGTTAAGGACATTATCATCTATGTTTCCTTCTAGGAGTTTTATGGTTTCAGGCCTTACATTCAAGTCTTTAATTCAGTTTTAGTTAACTTTTGTGTGTGGTATAAGATTGTAGTCTAGTTTCATTCTTTTTCATGTGGCTGTCTAGTTTTCCCAACACCATTTATTGAAGAGGCCGTCTTTTCCTCCTTGTATGTTCTTGGCTCCTTTGTTGTAAATTAATTTACCATATAAGCCTGGGTTTATTTCTGAGCTTTCTATTCTGTTGCATTGCTCTATGTGTCCTTTTTTTATGCCAATATCATACTATTTTGATAATTATAGCTTTGAAATCAGGGAGTGTGGTACTTCCAGGTTTGTTCTTCTTTCTCATGATTGTTTGGCTATTCAAGGTCTTTTGTGGTTCCATACAAATTTTACAGTTCATGTTCTATTTCTGTGAAAAATGCATGGTTTACAGTGTCTGCAACTTTTTACATATTTTTCCAATTTTTTTTAGTTGTTTTTGATATGAGGATAGATTCAATAACAAATGCTCTATTGTTAGCAGAGACAGTGTACCTTTTGTTTATAACTATTGATTATACTGTTTTCATTATGAATTAAAATTTTCCATGCATTTTAGGTGATTTCTTTTTATAAGTATTATCAAAAAAAAAAAAAAAGAAAGAAAAGAAAAGAAAAGAAAACAGATTGTGGCAGTTATTTATTGTAAAAATCATTCTCCCTAATAAAAGCCCTTAAAATTTAGTTGCTCAAAAAATATAAGCATATTTTTAATTTCATGAATATTTGATACCTTTATAAAATTTAAAGCTGACATTAAAATATACAGTTATTAGCTATAATTCAGATACTTTTCTCTACCAGTCTTCCAAATGAAGTTTCTATGAGGACATCAGATCAAAATATTGCAGATAACCTCAGAAATACTTTCTGAATTCCTTGATGATGAATGATATTTTCAATGTTAGTTTTTATTTGAATGCTATAGTGAACATTGCAGGGCACATCTTTGATATGCGACATCTCTCAGTACCACCCATAATCCTGCTTAACTGTGAAATAGGGAAGGTAGATTTTTTTCATAACATTTTCCCATAAGGCATATTCTTTTTAATATTTTATGAATGGGTTATTATGTATATAAATCCATTTATCTTATATCAATTTTCCATCCATTTTGGTAAAAATTACTGTCATTGAATTCTGTTATATTTTCTCTAGTAATAAACATCCTATTTGACTTGTGTTTCAGTAGTTTTAAAAACATTTTTCTTTGTATGGGAAAGTAAATATTTTTAGTATTATGTTCTTAAAGTTATAACTAAAATGTGAAATTCATATAGCCATATGTAAGACAAGTTAATCTCTGATGAATTTAAAATGTTCTTAGAATGAATTGAAATTTGTAAGATATATTAAATGTTAATATGTATATCTATATGTGCATTAATATCTAAATGTGTGTATATATGTATATGTGTGCATATCTAGATATAGATAGAGATATATGGATTTCAGAATATATAAAGTGTCAAATAATTATATGATGTTTTAATAAAGCTGTACTGTCATATGTTTCCTTCCTTTACCATTTCCTTTTCCACAGAGGCAATCATTTTCAAATCTTTTAGTTGAGTTTCGTATCCTTTCATACCTTTGAACAATGTCCCTCCATTTCTAATTTTTGATTTTTAACTTATAAATATTATGTATTGATTTTTTTTCTCCTATGGAAGATTAGGATTTAGCATCCCTTAACTACTCCGCACATACTTTCCTGTACTAATCTTCCCTCTATCAGTATATCATAAATTTAATCACTGCAATTTTATTATATTGTTTCCAAAGAAAAGCTATACAGATCTATGCCATGCAGTATCTGGTGATTGCTCTTCATTTCCTTTACATCATTTTGTTCCTTGGTTACAGTGGTCTTTTATGTTTCCACTTACATAGTTTTCTATGTCCATATCACAAATTCAACTCATGATTCTCAGTTTTGTTAAGGTTCTTTGTAATACGTGTTGATAGATTATATAATCCATTATATTTTTTCTTTTTGAAGAAATCTCTCCCAGGGCCCTCTGACCATTTGACTCTCACACAATGGCTTCCTAGGCTTGATGAAGAGTTGTCATAGAGCTATGTTCCTCCAACCTTATTCTGGGAATTGCTTTTGTCTGTTATCTGTTTGAATTGCCTGTTTTCTGAAGCACATGACTTCTTTATTCTCATTTATTTCTTTATTACGGTGTGAAACATCCTCTAATATGATACTGAGACATGGTCATTGGGTAGCAAAGTTTCTAAAACTTCATATGTTTGAAAATATCACTATATGCCCTCCTCAAACATAGAAGATATTATTTATAGATATTTTACGTGCCAAACTTATAAAAGGAGTTTGGTTGAATATTGACATGTAGGTTGGAAACAATTTTCCCACAGAATACAGAAGGCATGTTCCATTATGTTCTAGCTTTTAGTGCTGCTATTATTCCACTGCCATTCTGATTCATGATCCTTTGTATGAAATTATAAAATTGGAACATATTTTCTTTGTACTGAGTTCTGAAATTTCATATTGATGGAATATTGTGTGGATTAATTTTCATTCAATTTGGGAAGAACTCAGATTACCATTATAATCTAAAAAATGTCTATGTTTTAGATCTGGGAAATATATTTGAATTATTATCATTTTTATATTTAACTGAACTTTTTTGAAAGAATGTATAACCACATGCAGACTACAGTATAATGTCACAACCAGGATACTGGCATTGATATAATCAAATAATTTTATGCAGATATTTCCAATTTTACTTTTACGAGTGTGTGTATATAGTTCTATACAATTCTGTCACGTGTAGTTTCATATATTCACCACTACAGTCAAGATACTAAACACTTCCATTGCCACAAGTGATTTTTGTGTTTCCCTTTTATGACTGCATCTCCATACAAATTTTAAGATATTTTGTTCTAGTTCCATAAAAAATTCCATTGGTAATTTGATAGGGATTGCATTGAATCTGTAGATTGCTTTGGGTAGTATAGTCATTTTCACAATATTGATTCTTCCACTAAAGAACACGGTATACCTCTCCATCTGTTGGTATCATCTTTAATTTCTTTCACCAGTGTCTTATAGTTTTCTGCATACAGGTCTTTTGTCACCCTAGGTAGGTTTATTCCTATGTATTTTATTCTTTTTGTTGCAGTGGTAAATGGGAGTGTTTCCTTAATTTCTCTTTCAGATTTTTCGTCATTAGTGTATAGGAATGCAAGAGTTTTCTGTGCATTAATTTTGTATCCTGCAACTTTTACCAAATTCGTTGATTACCTCTAGTAGTTTTCTGGTGGCATCTTTAGGATTCTCTATGTATAGTATCATGTCATCTGCAAACAGTGACAGTTTTACTTCTTCTTTTCCAATTTGTATTCCTTTTATTTCTTTCTTTTTTTTTTTTTTTTTTGTGGTACGCAGGCCTCTCACTGTTGTGGCCTCTCCCATTGTGGAGCACAGGCTCTGGATGCGCAGGCTCAGTGGCCATGGCTCACGGGCCCAGCCGCTCCACAGCATATGGGATCCTCCCAGACCGGGGCACAAACCCGTATCCCCTGCATCGGCAGGCGGACTCTCAACCACTGCGCCACCAGGGAGGCCCCCTTTTATTTCTTTTCCTTCTCTGATTGCTGTGGCTAGGACTTCCAAAACTATGTTGAAAAATAGTGGTGAGAGTGGACATCCTTGTCTTGTTCCTGATCTTATAGGAAATGGTTTCATATTTTCACCATTGAGAATGATGTTTGCTGTGGGTTTGTCGTATATGGCATTTATTATGTTGAGGTAGTTTCCCTCTATGCCCACTTTCTGGAGAGTTTTTAGCATAAATGGTGTTGAATTTTGTCAAAAGCTTTTTCTGCATCTACTGAGGTTATCATATGGTTTTGTTTTGTTTTGTTTTGTTTTGCGGTACGCGGGTCATTCACTGTTGTGGCTTCTCCCATTGCGGACCACAGGCTTTGGACGCGCAGGCTCAGCAGCCATGGATCACGGGCCTCGCTGCTCCGCGGCATGTAGGATCTTCCTGGACTGGGGAACGAACCCGTGTGCCCTGCATCAGCAGGCGGACTCTCAACCACTGCTCCACCAGGGGAGCCCTATCATATGTTTTTCATTCTTCAATTTGTTAATATGGTGTATCACATTGATTGATTTATGTATATTGAAGAATCCTTGCATCTCTGGGATAAATCCCACTTGATCCTGTTGTATGATCCTTTTAATGTGTTGTTGGATTCTGTTTACTAGTATTTTGTTGAGTATTTTTGCATCTATATTCATCAGTGATATTGGTCTGTACTTGTCTTTTTTTTGTAGTGTCTTTATCTGGTTTTGTATCAGGGTGATGGTGGCCTCATAGAATGAGTCTGGGAGTGTTCCTCCCTCTGCTATATTTTGGAAGAGTTTGAGAAGGACAGGTGTTAGCTCTTCTCTGAAAGTTTGATAGAATTCCCCTGTGAAGCCACCTGGTCCGGGAATTTTGTTTGTTGGAAAAATTTTAATCACAGTTTCAATGTCATTACTCGTGATTGTTCTGTTCATATTGTCTGTTTCTTCCTGGTTCAGTCTTGGAAGGTTATACCTTTGTAAGAATTTGTCCATTTATCCAGGTTGTCCATTTTATTGGCATAGAGTTGCTTGTAGTAGCCTCTGAGGATGCTTTGTATTTCTGTGGAGTCTGTTGTAACTTCTCCTTTTTCATTTCTAATTTTATTGATTTGAGTCCTCTCCCTCTTTTTCTTGATGAGTCTGGCTAATGGTTTATCAATTTTGTTTATCTTCTCGAAGAACCAGCTTTTAGTTGTATTGATCTTTGCTATTGTTTTCTTTGTTTCTATTTCATTTATTTCTACTCTGATCTTTATGATTTCTTTCCTTCTGCTAACTTTGTGTTTTGTTTCTTCTTCCTTCTCTAATTCCTTTAGGTGTAAGGTTAGGTTGTTTATTTGAGATTTTTCTTGTTTCTTGAGGTAGGCTTGTATAGCTATAAACTTCCCTCTTAGAACTGCTTTTGCCTCATCCCGTAGGTTTTGGATCATCATGTTTTCATTGTCACTGGTCTGTAGGTATTTTTTGATTTCCTCTTTGATTTCTTCAGTGATCTCTATTTATTTAGTAACGTATTGTTTAGCCTCCGTGTGTTTGTGTTTTTTACGGTTTTATACCTGTAATTCATTTCTAATCTCATAGCGTTGTGGTCAGAAAAGATGCTTGATATAATTTCAATTTTCTTAAATTTACTGTGGCTTGATTTGTGACCCAAGATGTGATCTATCTTGGAGAATGTTCTGTGTGCACTTGAGAAGAAAGTTTAATCTGCTTTTTTTGGATGGAATGTCCTATAATTATCAATTAAATCTATCTGGTCTGTTATGTCATTTAAAGCTTCTGTTTCCTTATTTATTTTCATTTTGGATGATCTGTCCGTTGGTGTAAGTGAGGTGTTAAAGTCCCCCACTATTACTGTGTTACTGTTGATTTCCTCTTTTATAGCTGTTAGCAGTAGCCTTATGTATTGAGGTGCTCCTATGTTGGGTGCATATATATTTATAATTGTTATATCTTCTTCTTGGATTGATCCCTTGATCATTATGTAGTGTCCTTCCTTGTCTCTTGTAACATTCTTTATTTTAAAGTCTATTTTATCTGATATGAGTATTTTTACTCCAGCTTTCTTTTGGTTTCCATTTGCATGGAGTATCTTTTTCCATCCCCTCACTTTCAGTCGGTATGTGTCCCTAGGTCTGAAGTGGGTCTCTTGTAGACAGCATATATATGGGTCTTATTTTTGTATCCATTCAGCAAGCCTGTGTCTTTTGGTTGGAGCATTTAATCCATTCCTGTTTAAGGTAATTATCACTATGTATATTCCTATGACCATTGTCTTAATTGTTTTGGGTTTGTTTTTGTAGGTCCTTTTCTTCTGTTGTGTTTACCACTTAGAGAAGTTCCTTTAGCATTTGTTGTAGAGGTGGTTTGCTGGTGCTGAATTCTCTTAGTTTTTGCTTGTCTGTAAAGCTTTTGATTTCTCCATTGAATCTGAATGATATCCTTGCTGGGTAGAGTAATCTTGGTTGTAGGTTCTTCCCTTTCATCACTTTAAGTATATCATGCCACTCCCTTCTGGCTTGTAGAGTTTCTGCTAAGAAATCAGCTGTTAACCTTATGGGAGTTCCCTTGTATGTTATTTGTCATTTTTTTCCTTGCTGCTTTCAATAATTTTTCTTTGTCTTTAATTTTTGCCAATTTGATTACTATGTGTCTGGGCATGTTTCTCCTTGGGTTTATCCTGTATGGGGCTCTCTGAGCTTCCTGGACTTGGGCAGCTATTTCCTTTCCCATGTTAGGGAAGTTTTCGACTATATTCTCTTCCAATATTTTCACGGGTCCTTTCTCTCTCTCTTCGCCTTCTAGGACCCCTATAATGTGAATGTTGCTTCATTTAATGTTGTCCCAGTGGTCTCTTAGGCTGTCTTCATTTCTTTTCATTCTTTTTTCTTTATTCTGTTCTGCAGCAGTGAATTCCACCATTCTGACTTCCAGGTCACTTATCCGTTCTTCTGCCTCAGTTATTCTGCTATTGATTCCTTCTAGTGTAGTTTTCATTTCAGTTATTGTATTGTTCATGTCTGTTTGTTTGTTCTTTAATTCTTCTAGGTCTCTGTTAAACATTTCTTGCATATTTTCGATCTTTGCCTCCATTCTTTTTCCGAGGTCCTGAATCATCTTCACTATCATTATTTTGAATTCTTTTTCTGGAAGGTTGCCTATCTCCACGTCATTTAGTTGTTTTTCTGGGGGTTTACCTTGTTCCTTCATCTGGTACATAGCCCTCTGCCTTTTCATCCTGTCTATCTTTCTGCGAATGTGGTTTTTGTTCCACAGGCTGCAGGATTGTAGTTCTTCTTGTTTCTGCTGTCTGTTCTCTGGTGGATGAGGCTATCTAAGAGACTTGTGTAAGTTTCCTGATGGGAGGGACTGGTGGTGGGTAGAGCTCGGTGTTGCTCTGGTGGGCAGAGCTCTGTAAAACTTTAATCCACTTGACTGTTGATGTGTGGGGCTGGGTTCCCTCCCTTTTGGTTGTTTGGCCTGTGGCAACCAAATACTGGAGACTACCTGGGCTCTTTGATGGGGCTAATGACAGACTCTGGGAGGGCTCATGCCAAGGAATACTTCCCACAACTTCGGCTGTCAATGTCCTTGTCCCCACCATGAGCCACAACCACCCCCCACCTCTGCATGTATAGCCTGTTGTAGAATGGAGGGGTTTATGGATTGAAATTTTTAATTCAGTATACAGAAATAAGTCCACAGTCGGAAAGAGGGGTCATTGAGATGGTTTAATGCTGGTTGTTTCAACTTATTAATTTGTGGGGAAAAAAGCAAAAACCCAATTGTAAACTTCTCAGTGTTAGAACCTTGCCTTACTTACCTATTTCCTATCACAAAAACTAGGACCATGTCTGAAATTGAGAAGGCACTTAGTGAATGTTTACCAAGCAAGGAAATGAAGGTGTTTGTGCAGTCTATGTGCAAATGATTGTGATAGGTATCTAAGAAGGATCAAGAAGCAATTTGAGCAAATTTATCATGAACTCTAAGTGCGCTTATCTGTAGCCATTTTCCTAAAAGGGAGAGAGAATCTCCTTAAATTATTATAAGCATCTTTCTTAGTCACCCCCTAGGCCCCTCCCAACCTACTCCTAACGCCAACCCCTTGGTATCCTCAAAATCAGTAAATCATCAAAATTGGATTTGAGGAATCAGACTAATTTGAGCCATTTCACAGTAATTATAATAGTATGAAACAAACACGATACCAATACCAAATGCTCAGAATATCCAGAAAATCGCCATGTGCCTCATATAAAATTCTCTTGTATTCTGGGTGTTTAATCTGGAGATTAAAATTGACAGTGTGTGCTTCTGCTAATTGATATGCCAGAGGTTTGCAGATCTCAGGCAGTATTGTTAATAATTTCCCGCCAGCAGCTTGTGGCATGATCATTAGTACCGATGGACTTCACGCTGGTGAGCTCTGACAGCATTCATCAGATTGTGCCAGCATTTCTATTCAGAATCCTCTGTCTCCTGTTGAGTGTGCAGAGTTGGACAGAATGCAAGAGGAAGGTGTCAGTGTTCAAGTGATACCACTGGGTAATATGTCAACTGATTTTTCTGCCCACACTGAAATAGCTCAGGGATAGAAGGAGTCCACATAATACCAGGAGCAATTAAGATAACAGACAATTATTTTGTTTCATATTTTTTTACCTGTATCAACTTAGATAGAGCAGGCATACAAAAAAAAAAAAAGAAAGAAAGAAAGAAAGAAAGAAAGAAAGAAAGAAAGAAAAAAAAGGCCTACAATAGCAGTCTGCCTTGCTCTGTACACTTGGGCAGATTGTGTGAAAGCTTTTCTCAGAAGAGTTTGATTTAGGGTTTGATTTGGTCGATTTTTGCATTCTTAAGAACAGAGTTATCCAGTGAGAATATTTATAAATAAAAGCAATTTTACAGGGTTCAGATATATTGACCACTCATTAAAGGTCTTCTGTGGCTGGTAGCTTACGAAATATTTTTCTTTTTTTTCTTTTTTGCTGTATGCGGGCCTCTCACTGTTGTGGTCTCTCTCGTTGTGGAGCACAGTCTCCGGACGCACAGGCTCAGCAGCTGTGGATCATGGGCCTAGCTGCTCCATGGCATGTGGGATCTTCCCGGACTGGGACACGAACCTGTGTCCCTGCATTGGCAGGTGGACTCTCAAACACTGCGCCACCAGGGAAGCCCCAAAATATTTTTTGAAATACGATTTGGTTTTTATATCAAGTACTCATTTAGATAAAATTGTATCTCAACTTCTCAATATTTCAGTTATTAATATGAACATCTACAAATCTCAACCATTCTGCTCCATATTCATTTTATTTGCATGAAGTTGTGCAGATTTTGGGGAAAAAAATCCCCGTTCCAAATGAGTGTACTTATGTGGAGACACTGGCTGATATGAACCATGTTTTTCCTCCAATAACATTTACCTGTACTTTGTTTTTATTCCTATAAATGGAAACAGTTTAACAGTCTTGTTTTTATTCCTATAAATGGAAACACTTTAACATGTCATTTTCCAATTCATATTGATATTGAATACATGATAAAAAAAAAGCTACATGAAAGTCCTTTCTCTTCCATAAGGGAGACATTCAAATATGTAAAACTGGGTTTTATTGTTTTTTTCAAAATTATATAGATTGTATATTCTTCATGGCTATCCTGAAATTTCTTATTCTGATTAGTTATTACTCTAAATTTAGTTATCTCTATTTGAATACAAGTCCTTCTTGGGTGTGGTCTCTTTTTCTTTTCTTCCTTTTTTATCCCCTCCTGTCTCTGCAGAGCTCTGTGGTTCTGAAGTACAGCACATGATACACTTAAATAGAATAATGTCTGGTTGGGGGAAGAAGTTTATATGGCTTGTCCAGACTATCTCACTGAGTCCAATTTCTCAAGCTGTTAACACTTTGAAAGGGAAAAATTAATTTGGCTCTCACATTCTAGGAAGGGGGACAAAATGTTAGAAAAGATTGTTTAGTTGCTTTAGAAGAGACAGCTTGATATGAGGTGCATTTATATTATTATAAATTAAGGAGACACATTTGTAGAGAGAGGTGAGAATTTCTCTTTAAAGTATTTATTAATAATTTCAAACGCTTCCTTTTTGTCCATGGGGAAGTACCAGGACAAGTTAGAGAAAGCAATGTAGGAAACACAGAGAGCGTTCTAATAAACTCAGCAATAAATAAGAACATTGGAATGAGCTGCATGTAACTAGGGAGACCTATAAGCCATTATGGAATTAGTGTCCGGGATTCTAAAACATAGAAGGATATGCTGTTGGACACATTCAGAGACCACAAATTGAAATTTAAATGTATCAACCACATAAGAATAGCAAATGAGCAGGAATTAACTGTTTAATACCAGTGATAATTATTTAATAAATGAAAAGTAGAAATGTATATTGTCAACTGTTATTTTTAATTTTTAAAATTGATATATGTTTATATATTATAAAATGCCCATGTATTAAGGAGACGGTTCTGAGAGTTTTGCCAAATGTATACACATGTTTAAGCATCACACAAATTAAGGTATAGAATATTGCCTTCACTCTGGAGATTCCCCCCATTCCTTTCTTCTCATCTCACAGGGACAATCACTACTCTGATTTGTATCTATATCTTTAGATTACTTAAACTTTATGGAAATGGACTCAGAATGTATGCAGTCTTTTGTTTTGAATTATTTCACTCAACATTTAAATAATTGTTTTCATGCTATTGTGTGAATCAGTAGTTCATTTCTCATAATTCCTGAGTAATATTGCATTATATGAATATATCAAAATCTGTTTATCTATTCTCCTGTGAGGGACATTTGAGTTGTTTCAAAATATTACTTTCAAGAATAAAGCTGCAATGACCATTCTTGTAATTCATCTATATTTGTGGGTATATATTTTTATTTTTCTAAAAAATAACATTTGGATTGAATTGTTGCATCATAAAATGTATATAATAAACTTAAAAAAAAACAGTTTTCCAAAGTTGTTGTACAAGTTTACATCCCACCTGTAATGTGTGAAAATCAAATTACTTAGTACATCTTCTGATATTTGCTTATTACTCATTAGTCTTTTATTCCATAGTAGTGGTGCACTGTGATATCTTATTGTGAAATTTATTGGCATTTCTCTGATGAATAGTGATATTGACCATCATTTTCATGCTTATTAGCTATTAGCCATTTATATATTTTATTTTTTGTGGATCCTGTCCAAGTTTTTTTGCCCATTGGTTTTCTTTTATTTTTATTGATTTGTAGGATGTTCTTATGTATTCTGGATATATAAGTTTATATCAGAAATGTATAGGTGAATATTTCTTCTCAATCTGTGGCTTGGTTTTTCATTTCCTTTAACAGGATCTTTTGATAAGCATGTTGTTTTTTATGATTGTTTACTTAAGTATCCATCTATGTTTTATTTTAAGAGATATAATTTTAGCTTGTATATTTTTGTGTTAATTTTTTATGTATAATATGATGCAAGGTTAAACCACTTTCCTTAAAAAAAAGCTAGTATTTACAGTTTCATTTGTTGATTTTTTTTCTTTCTCACTTAGTTGAATTAGTGTCTTTGTTAAATATTTAACCACAGAGTGGGAATGTGTTTTCTGTTTTGTTGAACTCTTTGATTATTCTATGCCAATGCTACACTCCCTTATTTTAACTTTATAGTAAGACAAATTTACATAGCATTGATTCCCTGAACTTGATCTGCCTTTACAGAGTATTTTTTCCCTATAAAAATGTTAACATTGGCTTGTGACTATCTGGAAAAAAGTATGCTGAAATAACTCTATTTTGAAAGAATACATGTCTTTACACTATTGAGTCTTTTTACCAATGAACTTGGCATACTTCTCCAAATATTTATACCTTAATTATTTTCTTTAAGCAATGTCTTGTGTCTTGGCTGTTGTGGTCTTGAAGGGGTGTCCTTGTGTGGGAGCATCCCTATATAGTCTGCATGTGACCAATGACTTTGGTGGGAGAGCTGTATCTGATGTGCTCACCAATCACATCTTTCCCCAGGATGGGCTAGCAGCTGTTACCTTGGTAAGAGGTGGGGCTGGAGATGGAGGGCCTAGAGCCAGAGCTATTTGTTGGCTGAGGCTTCTTCTCTGCTCAGTGGCCAACTACTCTGTTGGGAGTCGGGGTGGGTCCTAAGTTGCTGGAGCAGAATCCCTGAGGGTCCGGTCTGAGTTGGTAATATTCCCTCTAAGTGTGTGCTCTTCCCAGCACTGGCACCCTTGCTCCAGAGGGAAGCATTGCTGGAGTAAGAGGGCGTGGAGCTGGCTCTCATTGTGGGTCAGGGTGCAGACTGAGGTAACCCTGGACCCAGTCAGAGTTCCAGACTGCTCCTGATGTACTGCCTCCATAAGCACCAGAAATGGCTGCCCCTGCCCCTTTCACTTTCCTTCCTGGGTCTGAGCTGACTCTGTCCCTCACAACTGAACACTCCCTTTGGCTGCTCCAACCCTTGCCCTTGTATGGAGCTGCATCCTAAAGTAAGTGGGGCTGGAGGGGGTGCTAGGCTTAGACTGTTGCCTGTGCCAGAGTGATTGCGGGGAACCAACCAGAGTCTTGTGCAGTTTCAATATGCTTTCTCAGCCTTGTTTTGGGAGTAAGCAAGTGAGTGTGCACTCTTCAAGAGAGGAGTCTAGTTTTCTTAGTTGTGTACCCTCTCAGGGGCACAGGTCCTGACCTGATTGCTTCTTTTCCCTTCCTTCCCGATTCTGTGTGGATCTTTCTTACAGACTTCATTGTACAAGTGTCTCACTGCCAGTCTCCAGTTAGTTTTCAGTGAGACTTGCTTAACATGTATTTTTGATGTGTTTATGGAGGAGGTGAGTTCAACATCCTCCTTCTGCACTATCTTGATCTCCCTGGTCCAGTGTAGCATTTTACTTAGTGATCTTTAGTGTCTGCTCTCTTCAATGAACATCCATACCAATTTAAATTCCATAAAGTATCAGACAGTCTGAATTCAGATATGCTAGTCCTTGGAATTATTATAATTTTATGTCACTTTAAGAATAAAAATGATAACATAAAAATTAAGTACTCAAGCCCCAAGGCAGGGGAAAAAAACTTGCTTAGATTTCGAGACATATTCAGTGGGGGTTGAGTTTGAAGATATATTCAGTTTCTCTTAAATACATATAATTGATTTTACTCACATATAAATAAGGGTTTAGACTAGGAATACCAGACTATTGCCTAGTTGTACAGACCTGGGTTGTGTACAGGTATCTATTAAATCTGCTTAACCACCTTCTCTGTCTGAGAGATATGTCCATGGCTTTGGCAAAGTGATTAAAGCCACTATTCTTTCTTTTTCCACTGCTGTATTCCAGGGGACTAGAATACTGCCTGGCACATAGAAGGAAATCAATGAATATTTGTCTCAGGCATTTACCAAAAAAATAGGTGCACATACCTAAGTTAGATTTTGAATGAGTTACTTAAATTATCTGGGCATGAATCAGTTTTAACGTATTTAAAAGGCATAAAATAATAGCTACTGTCTGCCTTCCATTTTTTGTAAGTAGTTTGTGCCCATCAATGTGTTTTATTTGTGAGTGTTTGGAAAACTATAGCAAACACTATGAATATGAGGTAATATTTTCAGAGATTACACACATACACACAAACGTACACACACAGAGCAAGTGCATCACATTAGTATGTCTGTGTGGTTTTTTTGTTTTATTTTTGTTTTTTTGGTTATCCAATCTTAGTTCTTTTTTGCCCCATAGGGAGGTGCCAAATGGTGAAATAAACCAAAAAGTATAGACTGGAGAAAAGTATACTTCTGATATTAATGCTACACAGATTAGTTATTTAAAATTGTTTTAAAAATTACTTACAAATGTCATGATTGTAAATTTGAAAATAATTAAATACATTGTTGTTTCATTTATATAACAAACATTTAATATATATTTATCGCATAGTTAAATAAGTGCCAAAGAAAGAACCTAGCCTATGCTTCTTATATGAGCCCTATTACTAAGAATGCAATAGACAAAACATGAACTTCATCATGTTCTAGAAAAGAATTTAGCAACAGAAGCAAAGCCCGGAATCTAGTCTTGGTTTCTTGTATAACTTGGCCTTCGACCCTGTGTGAAATGACCCTACCTTTATGTTTTCTTTACATTTATCAAATGTGCTTAATTTAATAACCCTGTTTCCAGCAATGTCACAATATTCTTTTAGAATCACATCTGTTAATATATATGAAAATATGTAATTTACACACATATATATATATGATATGTGCATGTATGTATATTTTCTAAGTGAAGAATTTTTAGGAAAGAAAACAAAGGACATCTAAATGACCATAGGCTGCAGTGATCCAGACTGTTTTCTCAGGGTGGCAGTCTTTGAAAAAAGGAGAGTTATTTTCCTTTCCATTAATCCCACAGCTATTTCCTCAGGCCATGATGGTTTTTCTTGGGGTGTCAGGGACTGTCTGGATAATCTATACCTCTATTCTCATTGCTCACCCATCACCAGAGCCAGGTGTAGCTCTTGTTCTTGACCCACAAGCCTGCAGGCCCCTCTTTAAAAGTTACACAGGCATTAAAGCAAGAAATTACAGAAAAAAGGATGACAAATTTGATTTCAGACATCTTTTAAACTTCAATGAAACATTTAACATTTCAGCATTTAAAAATATAAAATGGCAAATTTGACAAAACATTAAAACATATATGACATATAAAGGGTTAATATCCTATCTATGTACAGATTTTATAAGTCATAATAAGAAAGAGATGAGCAACCTAATAGACACTGGGCAAAGGAGTTTTTCAATCATTATTGAATTTTTCAATCATTAATGAGTTAAAAAGGGCAATTTAAAATAGTGCTATATCTTTTCAATTCTACTTATTTGGTGATAATTCTAAAGATAGAGAATGATTTGTGTAGGTAAGTATGTAAGATAAAAGGTATACTTTACCCATCAGAAATGCTGTCTGGAAAACTAGGTATGAAAATATGCATAACTGACCTACAAGTTGAATTGCAAAGAATATATATTTAGAAAATAGTTGTACAAGTAAGCATAAGTGTATTTTTTCAGTATATTCATACCAACGCTTGTATGTAATAGCCACCCCAAAAATCCAAATTATATGACCTAAAATAGAAGAATGGTAAACTTTTTTTAAAGAAATAATATGGAGCTATTGAAAGTGATAATATACATCTATATTGTTAATATTGAAAGATGACAGGGGTGTATTGGTTGAACAAAAAGAAGGCAGTTAATAAGCATGAACTACTGGCTTTATTTTGTAAATATGTTATTTTTGTAAACATTTATAGTTACTACACAGAGACAAAAATGCATAAAATTTTGGAAATTTTTATACTGAGTTATTAATTGTTTTCAGTGATTTGAGATGATTTTTATTTTAAAATTTATATCCTTTTGTATAGCCTATATTTTAAAATTAAGAATATATTACTTTATAGTATTTATTAACACTGGTGAGTTTTCTTACAATAAAAAAGACAGTAAAATTAGTTCAAAGACAAGAAAAGATATGAAAGATCTTAAGTTTAAGGAAAAGAAAGACTTTGCTCTTAAGCTCAGTGATATCCTCATCCCATTTGCCTCCTCTGATTCAGTTTCCTAATTGCCCTTCTTCATTCCCTTGATTTTTTTTTTGTTTGTTTGCTAACCAGGTTATCAAATATCACACCAGCTGGTAATGAGGAGCCAGTTTAAAGATACAACATGGGCTTTGAAATAAAGCAGGTATGGCTTGAAATTCCAGCTATGTCACTTCCTTAGTTTATTGATATGGACTGAGTTACCTCTCAGTGCCTCAGTTTCCTCAGTTATATTAAGAAGAATAACAGTATATTATTTGGCACATTGTAGTGGCTCAGGAAATGTTAGTTACTTTCTTCCCCTTCCCTGATCTCATTTGACTCTGGGCTAGCTTTGACTGCTGCTCTCATTGCTTCCCCTCAACCTACCTACAGCTCTTTCTCAACTTGCAGTTGGGTTATGACTTCATAAACACATCATTAGTTGAAAATATAAGTCGAAAATGCATTTAATAACCTAACTTACTAAACACCATAGCTTAGCCTCACCTTAAACGTGCTCAGAATACTTATATTAACCTAGAGTTAGTCAAAATCATCTAACACAAAGCCTGTTTTATAATGAAGTATTGAATATCTCATGTAATATATTGAGCACTATACTGAAAGGGAAAAAGAGAATGGTTGTATGGAGTACAGAATGGTTGTAAGTATGTTGGTCCTTTAACCTCATGCTCGAATGGCTGCCTGGGAGCTGCAGCTGTCACTGGCTGCAGCTGCCCAATATTTGAAGGGTATAGTCCTGCATATCACTAGCCTAGGAAAAGATCAAAATTCAAAATCTGAAGTATGTTTTCTACTGAATACATATTACTTTCTCACCATTTTAAAGTTGAATAATTGTAAGTAGAACCATTGTAAGTCTGGGACTGCCTGTAATTGCTAGAAAATTGAGACCTGGCTAGAACTTCCTTATATTTATTCATTCATTTTGAA
This sequence comes from Mesoplodon mirus, assembly GCF_964341445.2. Classification (NCBI taxonomy): domain Eukaryota; kingdom Metazoa; phylum Chordata; class Mammalia; order Artiodactyla; family Ziphiidae; genus Mesoplodon; species Mesoplodon mirus. Next base: position 187,205,157 of record NC_138977.1, read on the forward strand.
ATAAAGAATTGGAAGAGGTGGGAGAGCTAGAGTTCTCTCATACTAGTGTTAAAGTTCTAGTCTTAAGTAATCTTGCCATCTCTGTCTCCTGTAATCTTATTGGTCTAGCACAAAAGTGATATAAAGGCTAAAGGGTTAATATTCCAAAAACACCATTTTATTATGGTCTGTGAATACTTCCTGAGAACTGTAGGAAAAAATTATTATTACACATTCAAGTGCAGGTAGAGTGCAAAGAAAACACTGTGCCAGCAGATACACCTAACAGAATTACAGAAGTGTTCATGAATATTTACTAGAAACATAATTGTATTATATATTTTCTCAGCTCTTTAACATGATCTATTGAGTTTTCTGCCATGGATGTTATTTGTGTTTTATTATTTCTTAGAATATCAGTATAAAGAAATGACTAACATACACACACACACACACCACTCATACACACACATACCACACATTCACTGACACATTTCTATTAAATTTCTAGCCCAGAATCTCTACCCTGAAAGTATGAATGAGATTAAAATAATATGGGAGGACTTTTAAAATAAATGATGAACATTACATTACAAAGAGACAGTCTTAGAAATTTCAAGTGCTTCATTTATTTTCATTCACGTATCTTTAAAATACCTGAGAGAAGTGATGATTGTTCTTTTCTGGCCTCTGTAAATAGAGAAAGCTCAAGTACCAGGAAAGGATTCAGAGGAGAGCCTTCAAGGAAATTAACTGGTCTGAAAATTAAGTACTTTATATAAAGGCTAAAAGAACTTGGGTTAGAGAAAAAGACAGTAAAATTGATTGTTAGGCAAATTTAATATATATGGAACATGAGGAACACGCAGTGCCTCTACCACCATGTGGCCTTGTGAGCAACATGAATAATAAATAGAATTAAAAAATAATAAAGTTACAATAATGGCTAAAAGGGCTGAGTAAGAATTGGTTTTATGGTGTTTATGGTATTTTAAGTTGTGATATTTCATTAAGAAAGTTTAAACAAGCAAAGGAGTTGATGTTATGGATTGAATATTTCTCACCTCCAGAATTCATGTGTTGACATCCTAACCCTCAAACTGATGGCAACTAGGAGGTGTGGACTTTGATAGGTTAGACAGGTCATGAGAGTGGAGCCCTATTCAATGGAATTAGTGCCCTTATAAAAGAGACCCCAGAGAGCTCTCTTGCCCCTTCCACCTTTGAGGACATAGCAAGAAGATGGCAGGCAGTCTGCAAACAGGAAATGTGCTCTCACCAGACACCAAAAACTGCTGTTGCCTTGATCTTGGACTTCACAGCCTCCAGAACTATAAGAAATAAATGATTCTTGTTTAAGCCACTCAGTCTATGGTATTTGTGGTATAGCAGCCCAAATGGACTAAGGCAGTTGATCGCCTTCTATACTTAATGGCTAGCCTCGCCTAATTTTCTAAAAGCAAACCTTATTTTGGTTGAACGGAGGAGGAATGAATCACTAGAAAAACAATACAAAAAAAAATGAGAAGCAAACAACAAAAATATTTAAATTCCTGGGCACGTTTGCAGCTAGAAGTTTCCTTGTGTTGCAGCTCTCATAAAAGAATCACAAGCAGAAATATAAAGTCAAGAGGATATTTTGCATGTAAGCTTCCCCTCATCCTTCCTGACGGTAACATGGATGCATATTTGATACTAACATCTCTACATTTTTGGAAATTAAGAGGCTTGCAGTAGCTCGTATCCACAGGATAAAAAATGATTTCAATATAGTGTGACTAGGAGAAATAGATGAAGGGTATCTTTACTCAAGGAGTCAGTAGTCTTGATGGAGAGGAAGAGAGCATCAGGGTTTCCTAAATTAGCAGGGAATGAGAAGTGGAATGCAAGAATCCATGTGGATGATCTGGCAAGGGACATGCTAGGAAACACCCCAGCTAAAGAGGGAGGTCTGGACTGTGGGGGTCTGGATGGAAAGAGCCATGGCTGTCCTCTGATAGGAGGGGGCTGCTGACTCAACCACTTGCTAACAGTGTAACCCTGTTTCTTATATTCTCTATGTTTGAATTATTTTGTTTATAAATAAGTAAAATGAATAATTTCACAGATATTCATGTTTGAGCATTAGATGAATGATCATATATCAATATGTATCATATTTATTTGAATTTTATTGATGAAAGAAGATAAAAAGAGAAAGACTGACTTGTTCTTTTTTTGCATTTATTTATTTATTTAAATATTTTATTTTTATATAATTTTTAAAGGTTTATTTTCCATTTACAGTTACTACAAAATATTGGCTGTATTCTCTGTGTAGTACAATACATCCTTGAGCCTATCGTACACCCAGTAGTTTGTACCTCCCACTTCCCTATCCCTTACTGCCTCTCCCCCACAACTGGTAACCACTAATTTGTTCTCTATATCTGTGAGTCTGCTGCTTTTATGTTATATTCACTAGTTTGTTGTATAGGACTAACTTGTTCTTGATAGTATCATGGGGATTGTGAACTGTTTGGAAGTTATGAGAACTGTGAATGAAGGCTTTTCCGTTTTCCATGCCTAGAGAGGTAACATGAAAATACTAAGAAAAACTGATTTGAGTATATCCTAAAGTAATCGTGATATAAATGTGCATAGAGTGCTGTCATAAGTAGGGTAGACTTAGGGCTATTTTCCCCAAAGAAGTTTCACACTGTAATGGAATGGTATATTGTAATGGAATGGTGTGTAAAGGAATACACAGTTTTACAGATGTCAACTATTTTTATGTGAATAAATTTTATGAAATGAGATAAAAGTAAGAAGGGAATGTAGAGAAGAAAGGTTAAAACTTGTGCCATGATCTGCTTCTTAGATATGAAGTTATTTTAAGAAAAAAAATTTTGCAAAGCCTTCCATTTCTCAACCCTTCTCCACTATTTTCCTCTGCACCTAGAACTACCATGCTTTTGTCAAACAACTAAAATAATTTTTCTTTTGGCATCTTTTGTTATAGACATGAAAAGTCAAGCATAAATAAAACATAAAAAATAATCCAAATTAGGAATTATAAGAACAACTAAATTAATTTTACCTTCAAAATCTTGACATTTTAAATTTATATCACATGTAAGCAGTTGCAGGTAGGTGCATTCATAATTGAAGTAACTATCAATTAAATGTACATTATAAAGAGATAAAATGAATTATTAAGTATCTATAATAAACACTGTATCATCCTGATATTTCATTGTATTATCTAAAGGAAACAAAGAAAAACAATCAGAATCACAAATGCATTTTGAAGGCTGCATATATCATTAAGCCTAAACTAGCATTGAAACATTTATTCATTCATTAATACTTACTTCTTAGATGGCCACTTCTTTGGATTTCCCAGAAAAGTCAGAATTCAAAGATGTTCCCTATACTAAATAACACAGAATCTTAGGATAGCTTAGAATTAGGAAACAGTTTTAGTTATAAAAACAATCATCTTTTAACCATAAAAATGATGAACTGGAGTACACCCGTTCTTTTGAAGTTCAAGAAATTAAAAAACATTTTTAAAAATTTCACTCTTCTATTTGAAGTAATTGACTCAATCTAGTTAAATCAACTCTGGTGGTTGTAGTATGGAAGACTGTAGGAAAAGTTTAGATGCCATCTTTTTATGACTTCTTAAAATAGTGTTTGTTTAATTGCCTATTAAATAATTATTACTTCAAACACAAAATTACTACAACTATGGGACAGAAAAGGCATTGGCAACATTTTTGGCTATTGTGTACAGACTAAAGATATATAGGGTTTTTTTTGTTTTTTTTTTTTTAGTTTGGAAGTATTGATCCAGTTATACCTCTTAATTTGAATGTCCACTGATTAATGATTAATAAAATTTATTACTTACGCTAATTATGGACTTCTACAATCTAAAGGCTAAAATTCTTATTTTCATTTTTTGCGTCTAATATTTTCCAATAGTGATTGAGATTTTATTCTGGTATATTCTTATTAATTGTCTATTAAGAACATCAGTGATAGAGTGATTTACATAGATATTGCTTAAATAACACATGAACTTAAATTTCTCAGCATGTTTGCCTTATATTTACCTTCAGTTTTTTTTTGCTCTTATATTGCAAAAAAGTAAATGGAAAAAACAGTCAACCACCGCTGTCTTCCCTTCACTTGATCATCTCAAATAGACTTGCATACTTGCCTTATGGAAAAATACATTCTCAAATGCAGACAGTCCTTTAGGGAAAAGTAGATTATATTAAGAAGTAAATAAAGCAGGGGTCCAAGCTTTAATCTAAATGAATTGTACTGAGATGAGTTCAGTATAACTCTCCCATAAATTCTTCTGCTTATATTTAAAGAAAAAAGAGAGAAAAAGAAGGAAAGAAAGAAAAGAGGGAATACTGGGAGGGCGGGAAGAAGGGAGAACGGGAGGAGGAGGCAGGAAGAGAAAAGAGTAGCAAGTAGGAAAGGAGAAGAGGAAGAGTAGGAAAGAAAGAGCTGGAATGGAAGGAGGAAATTTTATTCTATAATTATTTATGGAAATAAGTATCTGTTCATGTTAAACCCAAGTTCAAGTCTCTACATCCCCCCTCCATGAAAAATGTGTTTCAAGGACTAACAGTTCAACTCGTAGTCACTCTTCTCTATTCCAGCCCTTCTTCAAAAACTTCTTGTTGTATACCTTTAGATTTCTTTATGCTGATTAAGAGTAAAGCTTATTTAGGGCTTCCCTGGTGGCGCAGTGGTTGAGAGTCCGCCTGCCAATGCAGGGGACACAGGTTCGTGCCCTGGTCGGGGAAGATCCCACATGCCGCAGAGCAGCTAGACCCGTGAGGCATGGCCGCTGAGCATGCGCGTCTGGAGCCTGTGCTCCGCAACGGGAGAGGCCACAACAGTGAGAGGCCCGTGTACCGCAAAAAAAAAAAAAAAAAAAAAAAAAAAAGCTTATTTAATAGTCACATTTACTCAAAATAACCACCAAGAATACTACCAGAGAGAAACGGAAACACAATGTGCACAAAACAAGGACGTGAAGTTTATGTCAGATCATCCAGGTGTTGTGGGTACTGGATGCTTCATGAACCATCCAGATGCTTCTCTGTTGCCTATCCACAACTTCTGTTGTGTTTGTGTGGTGAAAAGCTTTTATTTCATTTCTTCTGGGTAAATGTGAAATATCATAAGACTAGAGGTGAATGAGTTGGTGATTATGAATAGCGTTCTTTGGGCTTTCCATCCTTAAGGGCAAGCTTAGCAAATGTATCAAACTATTCTCTGAATGACAAGCAGAAAGGTTCACATCTGCCTAATTTACAAGAATCACAATTATAGCAGCAATAAACAACAACAATGAAGCTCAGCACTGTCATTAAGGAAAACTGTGTTAGCAAGTAAATAAGAGAAAAGAGCATTTTTCATAATGACTGAGAAGGCAGGTTTTGTCTTCCTTTGAACCAGCAGGTTTCCTTTACTATGACAGATATCTGAGAAATGCAGGATGCAAACTGCTTTACATCTATAGACAAATTGTTGAGAAAAATAAAAGTATGAGACTCCAATGTTTATAAGTGCACATCATATCTTGGCTAATCCAGTATGTTTTCTTCAGAGGTAATCAGAAATGTCAGGAGTCAGGTCATATTTGACACATTATATCATAGCAAAATTAGGATTTTAAAAATCCTGCAACAAATGTTTGATATTTCCTTTGCTTATATAATTTTTTTCAGATAAAAAAATGAGCTAAAATCAAACCTATAGAAAAGTTAAAAGTTACAAAACTAATTTATATTTTCTGTATCATTTGGAAGTAAGTTGGCGACATGATAACCCGTAACTCTTGAAGACTTAGATGTATATTTCCTACAAACAAGGATATTCTTCTACACAACTGCAATATAACCACTGGAATCAGGAAATCAGCATTAATACAGTCCTATCTTCTAATCCTTATACACCATTGGAGTTTTGCCTAGTGTAAATATAACATCTTACATATCTAATGGATCAAATTCAGAATGTCTTTTTTTTTAACTTTTATCACCTTGACACCTGAAAAAATTATGGGACATTTATATAGATCTCCCTTCAATTTGGGTTTTTGTCTTCTTTCTTCACCATTAGGTTAAAGGTGTGCATCGGCAGGAATGTCAGAGAAATGATTCTTTGTTTCTCTTGTTGCTTCCCAGATTTTGACTTGCCCTGTTAATGAGGATGTTTACTTTCATCATTTCCAGTAGGTGGTGTCTGCAGGGCTTCTCTGATGTAAAATGTATTCCCTTTTGCTTTGTAATTAATTTTTTTTTGAGGAGATACTTTGAGATGATATAAATATTTTATTCCTATCAAACTTTCAATTTAAACTTTATTAATTTATATCAAAATAAACTCATGGTTTCCTGTGTTATACAGAGAATGACAGTCTATTAATATCATTATCATTTTGATAATGAATATTTCCCATATATGTACAGTCACAACTCCTTTAAAATGATCCTCATAAATTTTTGCTACGTCCTTACCTTTCTTGGAACACCTTTTTATTCCTGGCAAAGCAAAATATGTCCAGTTCATCTTATATTTTCTTTGTCCCAGGCCTGGAAATAACAATTTCTAAAGGGATCCTTGATTCCTTTTGACAGAGAATGGTATTTACAAGTCAAGATCTGGAGCTAGTTCTACACATTGCTGTCGGGTTGCCACTGCTCCCAGATCTTCTGAATGAAAAGAGTTAGGGAAAAAAAATATATATATATATTGCAAGTGCGTTCACTTATATATACTGAAAAGCTGTGTATTATACACCAATATTCCCAACTCTGCTACAGTATCATTGTAGTTTTCTTTCTTTCCATATTTGCAATTTCTTCTGTACCTCTAGAAACCCAGCTCTCATTACTCCACTTATCAAGGCTGCCAGTTGCATTTGTTTATCTGAAATACAAATTTAACTGGTTGTTCTGTGTTTTATCTGGCAACTCTACCTGTATATATGTAGCCAAATCCTGGGATTGCCATTGCCCTCCCTCCCCTTATATATTCAGGCCCTAGGCTGCCTCTCCATGTGATGCATTACTCATCCTTCTCTGAGACCCCATGCTGATCCTATCCTCTGTGGGCTAGTCCTCCTCAGCCTACATATATCTCCCTCCCCCTATATGCATGCCTTTCTCATGCTGTCCAGGTTCTGACTCCTGTAAAAATTAAAAACTTTTATTCGGTGAAAGCTTATGTGAGATGGACGAAAGGCCAAGCTGCATATTGGGAGAAAATACTTGCAAACTACAAATCCTATAAAGTCTCAGTATCTAGAACATATCAAGAACTAACAATATCCAATGGTAAAAACTAAACTATACAATTAGAGAATGGGCAAAAGATATGAACAGGCCACTGGTTAAATATTTGAAACTGAACCTCTCCCATATTTTAGAGAACAATTACTGTCCTAACTTTTAGTTAAATATATTGCAAACAGATATAGTGTGTGTGTGTGTATATATATATATATATGTATAAATTTATAATATATGTGTGCACATATATCATGTTAATATAATAAATATATATGTATAATAAATATTTATGTGTATGTATAGTATGTGTGTGTGTGCGTGTGTGTATGTTGTGTTTGATAAATTGTAGGAAGACTACAATTAAGAGGAATAAAGGCTAGGTCTACATATGGCAGACCCAAGATTAAAGTTTATGATCAAAATTTATTCATGTATATCAGGGATCAAGTTACTACACATGGGAACAAGTCTGTTTCTGTGAAGAAACTTTTAGTGGAACACAGCCATATGCATCCCTGTAGGTATTTCCTATGGCTGCTTTTGTGCTACAAGAGCTTAGTTAGGTAATTGCAACATTGATCATAAGGCCCACAAAACCTAAAATATTTAATAGCTAGCCCTTCAGAGCAGAAGTTTTAGCAGCCCCTTGTTTAGATGGTTAGGATTCATAGTGTCAAATAACGCTGATATTTGAATCTCTGATGCTCTGAAGACACAACTAGTTTTAGTTTTAGTCATTCGTGTTATTTTACTCCCTTATTCGGTTTAAATTCTTAATTTTCTCCAAGTCTGCTGCTTCTTTGTATTTGTAATAACTAACTCAGTAATATTTTACATCTTAGATTGTTTGATAAACATTGTACAAACTAATACTTTGTTATTCTGAGAGGATGACAGTTCACACTGGCCTGTGGAACCTGAATATCTCTTGAAAGGCATAGAGAAAACTGAGAGGACAGATGATGTGTTCACCCTTGGTGACAATTTTGCTACATTTCTTAAACTCAGTTTGGGTTTTTCTGGTGCCTTTTTTTTTTTTCCTCTTGATAACATCTTCAAGTTATGCAAAAATGTTACCTAATGTTCAGTTTTTCACTGTTCAAATGACAGGATAAGTGTTTATTCATAGATCTCATTGGAATTTGAAACAACCAAGAAAGGTCACTCTAAGAAATTACAAAGTTCTAAGACAATTGATTTATTTTCCCTCTAAATCCCAACAGTATTAGTTTTCTCCCTTTATGCTTTTTACCATTATAACTTGCATAAATGGAATAGAGGATACCTCTGAGTATCTCATTTGAGAGCAGAACTGCTTTTAAAAGTTCATTATATTAAATTTTGAAAAATAACATGTGACATCACAACCTGTATAATGTTTTAATATTTATCATAATGGGTCACTTTGGCAAGTTCTTATTTTAGTATTGTATGAATCTCTTACGTGGTAACATTCTTTTCTTCATTTAAAAAACAAATCTTAATCCCAGCATCCAAAATAATATTTTTAAAAACATAATTAGAATAAAATGTTACATCAATACAGTAATAAATCAATCTCTATTATATTTCAAAATCATCACCAGCATGGAATGTATTTACTACTCTGCCATTAATATCATCAGGGTTTTGAATGGGAGGTAAGTCAATGGCTTTCAGATCTCTCTCATCATTGCATATACGAAATAAATACAAAAAGAAAAAAATATATATGTTAAAGTAGATAGAAATATGCACAGATAATTTTGATTCCCTTTGATGTTTATAGCATTTAATATAAAACTAAAAAGATCAATGTCAGAAGTAGTCTATTACTCTTTAAACATATCAAAGTGTATAATATACAGTTATTTTCTGTAACATGTAATATATAATTTTTTGTAGAATACTGTGGAAGTACTTAGACAATAGAATAAAATATTAGTGATATAGGCACTCTACCTTCTTGCAGTACCTTTCAGTATGAAGTATTCATCATGTGTCTTGAAGTACATATTAGATAAAAATGGAGCTTTGATATTTTCCAAGTGGCATTTAACCTAAAGTTAGATTTTTAAAAAATTCAATTCCCCAGAGACAATTTTTTCAATTAAAAATATTTTAGAATTACATTGTTCAACATCTTATAAAAGGAAATAAAAATGTACTATACAACAGGATTTTGATTTACAGAAGCTTTAGGAACTATAGAGAAATTAAAAGAAACATGAAACAAAAAAGACAATAGATAATGTCCTGTGTTTATATTCACCACTTATTCACCAGTTATATTCACCAGCATTGATGTTTATTTTTAGAACTCATGAGATTGGAAGCATGATGGTCACCTAAATGAACTACTTAGTTTATCCTTGAGTATGGAATCTTCTTTGTCAGTCTCCTGTGAAATTTAGTGATTGCCTTTCTAACACTTCTTCATGTCAAACAAGCTTGGTGTCTTTGATAAAGAGAAGGTTAGCTGTGAAAGTAACTTTCATTCATACGTCAAATTGTGCAAATATTTAGAGAAAAGGAAATGAGACCAAAGGTTTAGGGCTGACATTCAATTGTAAGAGATATAAAACATTCATGGAAGAGTTTGGGTCTTTAAATTTAACACTCTGTGTGAAAAAAAAAAATCCAAGAACTATAAAAAGGAATATATCTTGTGTCTCACAGGTTTTCTCCAGAGTGAATGAATGCATAGAGTACCACCATTTTTTAAAATAATTCATTATGAATGATAAATCAACTCTCCTGATACTACATTCATGTTCATTATCCAAACACTGATGATAGTTTGATTTCTTGATGGAAATTTTTCTAGAAGACAAAGACATGCAAATAAGCAAATCTGGGTATCTACTGCACTTGAAATTAATTTTTTATTGAAATTAATACTTTGGCACTCTGTGTTTTAAACTGTAGCAATAAGAGAATTTATGAAAACAAAAGTAACTCGAATTGTTGAATGTGTCATCTATTTCCTCTTTTATTGGACAAGTAGGATATTATAATTTTCTGATAATATTTGTATCCAGTCTGGCACTCCTGTGCATATATTGCCAAAAGGGAAATGTTAAAATTTTAACTTATCTTTTCCACTTACTGGCAAAACTTAATGCATCTGTCTAAAATGGAGTTGCACATTTTATACTTACCTTATTAATATGCAAAGTTTAATAGCTATAGAATCAAATCATTTAATTTCCAGTAGTGGTATGAGAATATATCAGAGTTCAGCAAAGTTGTTTCTCTTTCTGATATCATTTGTCCCTTTGTATAAGGATTAGGTATATTTCAGGGACCCCTTAAATTAGTCACATAATTCACCTTAAATAGAGTAGGCCCTCAAAGATAGTAGAAGCTGCTAGCTGATTTACATTCATGGTTTGATAGATTGAGGAAGTGTTTCTGAAGAGGTCACTCTTAAGTTACTCTTTCTTTTATTTTCTTTTTTTCCACTTTTTAACTGAAGTATAGTTTACTTAAAATATTACACTTGACCCTTGAACAACATGGGTTAGGGTGCCAACCCTCCATGCAACTATAACTTATAGTTAGTTGGCCTTCAATGCATTCTGTTCCTCTTTATACATGGTTCCTACTTGTCTGTGGTTCCACATCTGCAGATTCAACCAACTTCGGATTCTGTAGTACTGTAGTATTTACTATTAAAAAAATACATGTATGAGTGGTACCAGGAATTTTAAACCCCTGTTGTTCAAGAGTCAACTATATGTTAGTTCCAGCTGTACAACATAGTGATTCGACATTTATATACGTTATGAATTGATCACCATGATAAGCCTACTAATCATCTGTCACCATATAAAGTTATTACAATATTATGAACTATATTACCTATGCTGTACATTACATACTTCTGACTTATTTTGTTATTGAGGTGCAGTTGATTTACAATATTATATTAGTCTCAGTATACAACATAGTGATTCAAAATTTTTATAGATTATACTCCATTGATAGTTATTATAAAATATTGGCTTTAGTCCCTGTGCTGCACAATATATCCTTGTAGCTTATTTATTTTATACATAGTAGTTTGTACTTCTTAATCCCCTTCCCCTACCGTGCTCCTCCCACGTACTCATCTCCCCGCTGATAATCACTAGTTTTTTCTCTGTATCTGTGAGTCTGTTTCTATTTTGTTATATTCATTCATTTCATTTTTTAGATTCCACATATAAGTGAAAACATACAGTATATGTCTTTCTCTGTCTGACCTACTTCACTAAGCATAATACCCTCCAGGTCCATCCATGTTGTTGCAAATGGCAAAATTACATATTTTATTTTATGGCTGAGTACTATTGTATGTGTGTGTGTGTGTGTGTATGTGTGTGTGTGTGTGTGTGTGTATGTACCCCACATCTTTATCCATTCATCTCTTGATGGACACTTAGGCTGCTTCCATATCTTGGCTATTGTAAATAATGCTGCTATGAACATCAGGGTGCATGTATCTTTTCAAATTAGTGTTCACTTATACTTATTTTGTAACTGGAAGTTTACACCTCTTAATCCACTTCACCTATTTCACCCAAATCCCCACCCCTTTGTCAACCACCATGAGTCTGTTTTGGCTTTATTTTGTTGTTCATTTGTTTTGTTTTTTAGATTCCACATGTAAGTGAAATCATATTCTATTTATCTTTCTGTTTGACTTATTTCACTTAGCATAATACCCTCTAGATCCATCCATGTTGTTGCAAATGACAAGATTTCATTCTTTCTATGACTAATATTCCATTGTATATATGTGTGTGTGTGTATGTGTGTGTGTGTGTGTGTGTGTGTGTGTGTGTGTGTGTATATATATATATATATATATATATACACACACATACATATCTTCCTTATCCATTTATCAACTGATGGACACTTAGGTTGCTTCCATACCTTGGCTATTGTAAATAAGGGTGCAGTGAACATAGGGGTGCATTTACCTTTTTGAATTCATGTTTTTATGTTTTTTTGGGTAAATACCCAGACGTAGAAACTATGGATCATATGGTAGTTTAAATTTTTAATTTTTTAAGAAAATTCCATACCGTCTTCTATAGTGACTGTACCAATTTACATTCCCACTAACAGTACATGAGAGTTCCCTTTTCTCCACATCCTCACCAATACTTGTTACATGTCTTTTTATTAGCCATTCTTTTTTTTTTTTTTTCTTTTTGCGGTATGCGGGCCTCTCACTGTTGTGGCCTCCCCCGTTGCGGAGCACAGGCTCCGGATGCGCAGGCCCAGCGGCCATGGCTCACGGGCCCAGCCGCTCCGCGGCATATGGGATCCTCCCAGACCGGGGCACGAACCCGTATCCCCTGCATCGGCAGGCGGACTCTCAACCACTGCGCCACCAGGGAGGCCCTTTATTAGCCATTCTGACAGGTGTGAAGTGATATCTCTCTTTTTTTTTTTCTAAACTGTATATTTATTTATTTATGTATATTTATTTATTTTAGGCTCATTGGGTCTTCATTGCTGCACATGGGTATTTTTCTAGTTGTGGCAAGTGGGGGCTACTCTTTGTTGTGGTGAGCGGGCCTCTCATTGTGGTGGCTTCTCTTATTGCAGAGTATGGGCTCTAGGCACGCGGGCTTCAGTGGTTGTGGTGTGTGGGCTCAGCAGTTGTGGCTCTTGGGTTCTAAAGCACAGGCTCAGTAGTTGTGGAGCATGGGCTTAGTTGCTCTACGGCATGTGGGATCTTCCTGGACCAGGGCTCGAACCCATGTCCCCTGCATTGGCAGGCATATTCTTAACCAGCACACCACCAGGGAAGCCCCTCATTGTGGTTTTGATATGCATTTCCCTGATGAATAGTTATACTGAGCATCTTTTCATGTGCCTGTTGGCCATCTGTATATTTTCTTTGGAAAAATGTCTATTCAGGTCCTCCGCTTATTTTTTAATCAGATTGTTTGATTTTTTTTGATATGGAGTTGTATGAATTCTTTATAAATTTCGAATATAAACACCTTATAGGATATAGTATTTGCAAATATTTTCTCCCATTCAGTAGGTTGGCTTTTCTTTTATTAATGATTTTCTTTGCTGTACAAAAGCTTTTTAGATTGATGTAGTCCCATTTGTTTTTTATTTTTTTGCATTTGTTGCCCTTGCCTGGGTAGATAGATCCAAAAAATATTTCTTAGATCGATGTCAAAGAGCATACCACCTAGGTTTTGGGTTTTATTTTCCTAGGAGTTTTATCCTTTCAGGTCTTACATTTAAGTCTTTAACCCATTTTGAGTTTAATATTGGATAAGAAAGTGGTCCAGTTTGATTCTTTTATAGGTTTCTGTCCAGTTTTCTCAACATCATTTATTGAAGAGGCTAGTTTAGTACTGATGAACTCCTTTAACTTTTGCTTGTCCAGGAAACTCGATATCTCTCTTTCAATTCTGAAGACCCTGTGTACCTTCCTGTTGTGTTTGGCATGTAATTGTGAACACGCTGGCGTTGGCCCCCAGTTTACCTGTCTGTGAGGATTACCCATGACTTCTGTGGGCACATAGGCAGGTGGGCTTTTTCCTGGGCTGGCTGTGCAATACCCCGCCTCAACTGCTGCATGAGCACTCGTGTGGGGCTTTTCCTCAGCATGGCTGGCTGTGAGGCCATGTCATGACTGTTGCTGGCAATTGTTATGTGAAGCTGGACTCCTGGAGTGAAGGCCTCATTTGGGGGCACTGGTGTCAGCCAGGGTGGTGCACCATTTTGGGGAGGGGTGGGAGTGACATTGGAGGTGCCCAGGTGCCACTGATACTCTTTCAGTTTTCCTCTGTCCTTGCAAGATCAAGGAAATTCCAAGGAAATAGAAAGAGTTTTGAGGTACAATATACAAATAAGTCAAAATGCATAAACAGAGACTATGTTCTAATATATTTAAAAATATTTTCACTTTTCAGACATCTACTGACCTTTAGGTTTTATGCATGGTCTTGTGCTATAAGCAGTTATATTAAGTTTTCTAAGTTTTCCCATCAGTATTGTTTTCCTTCTGTTTATAATTTCAGATTATTTTAGTTTTCATATGTAACTGTATTGTTCAACTGAATTAAATATATAATAGATATATAGCATATAACTCATATATACCTATTTTATGTGTATATATATATTTATCTACATAATGGTATTATATAATATATAATGACCATCAATGTCAATATATATAGTGAATGAATGTCTCTTTCTGTATATAATATATATTATTATATATGAATAATCATATAATAATATATAAAATCTACATATAGGGCTTCCCTGGTGGCGCAGTGGTTGAGAGTCCACCTGCCGACGCAGGGGATGCGGGTTTGTGCCCCGGTCCGGGAAGATCCCACATGCCGCGGAGCGGCTGGGCCCGTGAGGCATGGCCGCTGAGCCTGCGTGTCCAGAGCCTGTGCTCTGCAATGGGAGAGGCCACAGCGGTGAGAAGCCTGCGTACAGCAAAAAAAAAAAAAAAAAAAAAAAACTCTATATATACATATGTAGGGAGATAGATACACATATGGTATGGTTTCATTGGTATATTACACCACCACCTGACATACCTTTTTTTTTTTTTTTTTTTTTTTTTTTGCGGTACGCGGGCTTCTCACTGCTGTGGCCTTCCCCGCTGCGGAGCACAGGCTCCGGACGCACAGGCCCAGCAGCCATGGCCCACGGGCCCAGCCGCTCCACGGCATGTGGGATCCTCCCAGACCGGGGCAAGAACCCGCGTCCCCTGCACCGGCAGGCGGACTCTCAACCACTGTGCCACCAGGGAAGCCCTCTATTTTTTTTAATATAATTTTTCCTTGAGAAATTTTAGGTTCATAGCAAAACTGAAAGTGCAGAGTTCCTGTATACCCCTGCCCCCAAACATGCACAGCCTCCTTGACTAGGTAATAGTGACCCATTTAGCAGTACTTCCCAAGCCAATTTTCAGTTGCCAGTTTGATTTGTATATCCTTCCTCTATTCACCTATAGGTTCTATCACTTCCTAATAAAGCCACAAATTACAATATTTTTAACTGAATTATTGACTCACTTCTGTGGTAAGGTTTTCAATAACTGTTATGAATTTTATTGGCTTTATGGTCTAAAAACCCACTAGAGATACTGTCCACACAATAATATCACTCAATAGATTGTGGCTTAATAAATGTCTTTTTTTTTTTTTCTTTTTTTTGCCGTACGCGGGCCTCTCACTGTTGTGGCCTCTCCCGTTGCAGAGCACAGGCTCCAGAGGCACAGGCTCAGCGGCCATGCCTCACGGGCCTAGCTGCTCCGCGGCATGTGGGATCTTCCCAGACCGGGGCACGAACCCGTGTCCCCTGCATCGGCAGGCAGACTCTCAACCGCTGTGCCACCGGGGAAGCCCTAAATGTCTTATTTTTTAATCTTTCAAAATCACACCAAGCTGCTTCATATAAATTTATATAAATTGACAGTGCAATATATTGCAATATTATCATAGCATCAGTACATTTTAATTTTGAGACTCTCAAAGTCTTGATAAGAGGAAAGAAAAAAATAAGCTTAAATTAAAGAAATACTTCAAAAATACAAGCATTTATTATCTCTCACAGTATTTGTTGGTTAAGAATTTAGGAGTAGCTAACTGAATAATTATGTCTTAGTGTCTCGCATGAGTTTGCAGTGAAGATGTTGGCTGGAGCTGAAGTTATTTGAAGCTTTAACTGGGACTGGAAGGTCTTTTTACAAGGTGATTCATTCAAAATTCCTGGCAAGTTAGTCATGCCGTTGACAGGAAGCCTCAGTTCCTTGCCATGTGGGCATTTCCATAGTACTTTTAGAGTGTCCTCATGACATGCAACTAATCATCTCTAGAGCAAGTGACCCAAGAAAACAAGGCATAAGCCACAATGACTTTTATGACCTAGCTTCAGAAGTCAGATCTGTCATTTTTATAGTATCCTGTTGGTTACACAGGTCTGCCCTATTCAGAGAGGGAGAAAACTACACAAGGAATGAATGCTGGGAAGCAACAATGTCCCAGGGGTACATTTTAATGGTTGCCTACAACTGTCATTCAGGTCAAAAATTCAAATTCATGAAGTCTGATTCTAGAACCTTATTTTATATGGCTCTGCTAGTTACTAGCTATATGATCTTGGTAAATTACTTCACCTCTCTGAGTTTTAATTTTTCATTCATAAAGTGGAGATGGTAAGAGTATCTCCCTGATAGAGTTGTATGTTGCTCTCAAGATCAAGAAAACTGTGAAGTAAAAGTATTACCTGGCAAATTTGTTGAACATCATAGAAAGTTAATCTGGAAAATTTAAACCAAAAAGACGAATAAACTATTACCATTGGAGTTATCTGTTCCACTGGACAGAAATTATTTGAATCTCTACTAAATAAAAATCTATAAGATAAACTTTGACCCTAGAAGAATTGTAATCTAGACCAGATAATACATAGTCGATCTCAACACCTCACTGAAATATCACCCAGGAATTTATTTACCTTCTTTCTACCTTTGAATTATTTTTGTGATAGTCTTTATAGAAAGTACATATTTCCACAATGTAGACATTTCTGTGTAGTTTTACCTTCAGCGTTTTTAAGAATTACATGAAATGGGATATTATAAGTGAAAATGGTATGTAAACAAAAAATACAGATTCATTGTGTTTCTTGATAAATATAAATATTCACTTTGTAGTAAAAACCATTATTTTGTTAGTTTTGATTATGTAAATTAGATGTTTCCTTGTAATGAAATTATCACTTAAATTCCAATCAGTGAAGCTTGGAGAGCAAACTCCTCCACCCTGCACAGATATACCACAACCCCAAAGCCTTGTCAAGCATCACTGTCTTTCCTTTACTATAAAATTAAAGTGTGTCATCTGTTTCTCCAAATCTCTTGACATGTCTGTATTTTGCACAGTGTAGATTTTGTGAACTCTCCTTTGCAGTTAAGGAATTGTCACATTTATATATTTTTATCTTTCATTTCAGTGAATTATTGACTATCATATGGTGGCAATGTGTGTTATTAAAAATATAATTGAGAAATTCCATAGCATTTTTGCCATCTACTTCAGTGTTATGTATTAAGAATGACATTTCTAACAGAAATACTCTCCTTAAGACCCTGCAGTTGACCTTATGCTTGCCTATTTGGTGAATTGAAAGGTCAGGGCCCCAAAGTAATGTCAATTCTTGATCAGACAAAAAAAAAAAAACGAATAAAGAAATTTACAGGTAGTAGTCTAACTCCTTATTGACAGAAGTTTTCTAAGCCCATTTGAGAGAGACAGTGTCAGCTCTCTGCAAATGTCAAATCCATGCCTGATGCTTTCTGACAAATGAAGAGTAATACAAAATTTCAAAGAAGGTTAAGTTTTTATTTGGAACCTTTACATACTCTCTTTTGCAAATCTCCCTTCACCTTTTATATCCTTATTCATTGTGAAACTTTAAGATGCCAAATGTAAACAACTATAAAATGCAAGCCTATAAGGATCAGGTAGATAATAAATTAACTGTGCACATATGTAGTATGAATGATGGTCATTGAAGGAAACTTGAGTGTGAATGTGTGTACATGCCTTTTAAGACATGAAAGTTTTCTTTATGTTCTGATTGTGGCTATACTTCTTTGTGAGCTGTATGTTGCCAGAAATTCCAATTTTTCAAGAAAAACTAGAAATCTCTATTCTAAGTGAAATATCTTAATTTTTTTAATTGACCTAATTTTTATAAAACATAAATAATGTTCAAATAAAACATGTCTGACTAAAATATAGGCAAGCCTATATTGATTTTAAATCTTGAACATGTTCTTCATGGCAGTAACATGGCCAAATTTAGAAACATGTTTAGCTAACTCAAAGAGTTGTAAAATTCATTTGATATTCAGGTAGTAGGAGCAGTATTTAAAAATGAACAAAAATTAATTTATTAGGTAAGTACAATATTTAAATGATCAAAATAAACTCAGTTATAGAAAACACCAGGTTAAATTATGCATCAATTTGTAATTAAGTGTAAGAAGTAAAATTGAAGATTTTTCAAATGTGTTATTCATTCATTGTTTATCCATTTATTTAGAAAAAAATTCCATTCCATGGAGAGATGGTTTAAGATATGTATTGATTATACCTAGTAGTATAATGTGTCCAAATTCTTTGGCTGAAATGTCATGTCAATTAAGGTGAAAATCAGATGGCCTGGAATCTCCACTAGCAAAGCATTGCCACTCAGTAAATTCACCAAGGTCTTAGTGACAACTTAAAGTGAATAAATCATAGGAAAGCTAATCAGACCAATTTCGCCTGGACAGTCTTAGAATCCTTGCTTAAGCTAAATTGCACAATCTGCTGTTTTGGACTGGCCAGACTGCAATCACATCTCTTGCTGACTGTATATCCTTCTCAGCACCAGTTGCTGTTCTGAGACTCACAACATCTTATAATATTTGGTAAAAGTAGTTTTTCTTAACAAGAATCCTTGACCAAGTCAATTAACCTCTCAAGTCTCAGCATCCTCATTTATTTTTTAGTAAGTGTCAGAATGCTATAATTTCTAGCTTCTATTCCTGAAAAATAATTTTAAAATTTATGTCATAGGAAGTAGATGATCCTTTTGGTAGAGACATGTCTCTTCTGGGGAAGTGAGAAATGTATTATCACAGTAGAAATGTAGTTTTGGCAAGGCTGATATTAAATACACTGATATTAAACATTGAGAAAAAAAATCACCTTCCTAACATGTTTAGTACTTTGACCCCCTACAGATAAGGTGAGATTTCGCTTTTTTAATTATCAGGCACTTAAATGATTTAATGGTAAAGGGGTTAGAAAAGGCCCAACTGATAAATAATGAATTCACACATAAGTTTACCAGGTGTCTTTAGTCTCTTCTTAAGAATCTTAGAGCTATTCATGACTTGCTGTATTATTTATGATACTCATTAGAGAAAAATGATAAATATTTGAAGATATAAGGAATAAATTTTAAAGTGCCCATTATTCTACTTCTCAATTATAAATACAATGTTGTAGTAGATTTCCAAGTTTGTGGTACATCTATAAATTTTACTATTCAGTACTGATGTAGCTCACATATACAATAATTTATTTTTCACTTAGCTGTGTAATGTAAGCATGTCATATAATTTTTAAAATTCTCATAAACAGTATATCACGACCACAAAAACTTATATAGCCAGTAACAAATTACCAAAAACTTAGTAATTTAATACAACATAAATTTATTCTTATACAGTTATGGGAGTCAAAAGACTAAAGTGAGTTTAGAACCTGTTAGAAACACAAGTGTCTAACAAATAGCTTTGCATCTTCCTTCTTTTCAAAATATGCTAAATTCTTTATGGAAAAATATAAAAAAGGTGAACTAATTGCTAGACTCTGATATTTTATATAAAAGCATATGAAAACATAAATCATTGCCATAGGAACAATTCTACCATTCTGTAGTATAATTATTTTTGTAATAAAAGATCCACTTTTTGCTCCTCATAACAACACTATCTTTTTCTTAAAATTTAACCTCCCCTATATATATTTTTTTTAAATATCTGAACACTTTTAAAAAGCAACACTATAAGAGGACTATGAATCTTTTGGAACTTTTTGAGGATACACATTGGTGCATTATTTTATTTAAAATATTTTTAAAATATCAACTGTTTGATAGGCACTGTGGTTTAGAGCCTGAAATATCACTAATCACCTACTTGTGGTTCTCACTATTCATGCCTCTTTACTATAAAGCTTAACAAAACCACATGAAGTTCAAATATCCATTGCTTTTCTTTGTGGCCACCATTCCTTACTTCTTTGTTGTGCACCTCAAGTCCAAACAGACAGACAGACACACACACACACATTTTCCTTCTGTAAATTACTCAAAATGAACATGTTTATTATAGTACATAAGAAGTAATGCTTCCAAACTTAATCACTAGTTTTAAATTTAATATGATTTTTATGACAAAATACAACTATTTATAGTTGATTCTTGTATGCTTAATGCTACTGAGGAGTATAGAGCTTAGATAACAATAATAAACTAGGCTTTATCTAGAAATAGTACTATTATAATTAGATAATGGGGAAGAGATCACTTTTGTAAAATAAGCAAATAGCTTTTTAAAATTTAGTAATAAACAACTTCCTCCAAAATACAGACACACACACACACACAATTCTTTACAGGAGAGTTTAGAAATTAGCACATGTTAATGATACAGTATAGAGAGTAGATTCATTAGTTTTTTTAAAAAATTCTTTGTTTGAGAGGGATTTCTGGAGGGACCACAGGTATTTATCATCCACACATTTGATTGTACTAATGAAAAGTTTAATAACTTGTCAAGGGAAACATAATTATTTAAGTGAAAACTTTACAACTTACTCCCAGGGAGGACTTCTATTCCTTTTGAGACTAAATCTTGATTTCCTCAGAGATCATTTCTATATAAGGCTTCCAAGTCACACTCACATTAGTTACTCTACTTTAACCTATTGTAAATGTTCGGTCTATGTAAGCTTGTAGCAGCTTTGTTATATGTTGCACATACTTAACCTTTGATCATCTAAGAATCTAGGTCATTTTTCATGTGGAATAATGCTATATTTCTCTATATTACATTATGTATTAATGCTATGCTCTGAATTAATACTCAACATTTTTATAGCATGCTCTGCTTCATACTGACATTTTGTTTGATTTGGGGCTTTTCTCTGGTATACACTGAAGTGAATATGCTGACAGACATCTTACTCGTGGATGTTGTAATACTAATCATTGATAGTGAACCCTAACTCCACCAACGTCCTTTTGTGGATAAAATGGCTTTATGTACTCTAACAAATTTCCAGTGAAAAATGTGGGTGATCTCTGCACTTCTAAGTAGGTTAATTTTAATAGTACTGGAACAATATACAGATTTAAAAAAAAAAAACAGCTGTGATGGATTGGGGTTTATTGAGAATGACATGATTAAATTCCACTTGGCAAGAGTCTTAAATATGTGTGTGTGTGAGTATATGTGTGTGTTTTATACATATGTATACAAAGTGAATACATTATATATATGATATTTAATTACTGGAAAAATATATCAGTTAATAATCAGTTAATATGAGTGACTTTGTAGGAAGAGGCTGCATTTCTAAAAATAACTAGACTCATAATGAATATTTCATAATATATAAAATATCAAATTGCTATGTTGTATACTTGAAACTAATATAATATTTTCAATCAAATGTAAAATGGAAATAAAAGAACAACCAGAAAATGAAAGATAAGAGTCAAGGAAAATATATTGGTCATGAGATCAAATGAAATAATCCAATTATAGTGTTCAACTTACAAATTAATGAAAGGGATGAAGCACTTAGTGAGCATTCACTATATATTAACTTTTATCACTATTACCACAATTATCATAAAATACAGTTCTTTTTTTTTTTTGGAATGTTTCAGGTGATCTTTTTTTTTTTTTTAAATAGTTTCTGCTTTATAACAAAGTGAATCAGTCATACATATACATCTGTTCCCACATCCCTTCCCTCTTGCGTCTCCCTCCCTCCCACCCTCCCTATCCCACCCCTCCAGGCGGTCACAAAGCACCAAGCTGATCTCCCTGTGCTCTGCGGCTGCTTCCCACTATCTATCTACCTTACGTTTGGTAGTGTATATATGTCCATGCCTCTCTCTCGCTTTGTCACAGCTTACCCTTCCCACTCCCCATATCCTCAAGTCCATTCTCAAGTAGGTCTGTGTCTTTATTCCCGTTTTACCCCTAGGTTCTTCATGACATTTTTTTTTTAATTCCATATATATGTGTTAGCATACAGTATTTGTCTTTCTCTTTCTGACTTACTTCACTCTGTATGACAGACTCTAGGTCTATCCACCTCATTACAAATAGCTCAGTTTCGTTTCTTTTTATGGCTGAGTAATATTCCATTGTATATATGTGCCACATCTTCTTTATCCATTCATCCGATGATGGACACTTAGGTTGTTTCCAGCTCCGGGCTATTGTGAATAGAGCTGCAATGAACATTTTGGTACATGTCTCTTTTTGAATTATGGTTTTCTCAGGGTATATGCCTAATAGTGGGATTGCTGGGTCATATGGTAGTTCTATTTTTAGTTTTTTAAGGAACCTCCATACTGTTCTCCATAGTGGCTGTACCAATTCACATTCCCACAAGCAGTGCAAGAGTGTTCCCTTTTCTCCACACCCTCTCCAGCATTTATTTTTTCTAGATTTCTTGATGATGGCCATTCTGACTGGTGTGAGATGATATCTCATTGTAGTTTTGATTTGCATTTCTCTAATGATTAATGATGTTGAGCATTCTTTCATGTGTTTGTTGGCAGTCTGTATATCTTCTTTGGAGAAATGCCTATTTAAGTCTTCTGCCCATTTTTGGATTGGGTTGTTTGTTTTTTTGCTATTGAGCTGCATGAGCTGCTTATAAATTTTGGAGATTAATCCTTTGTCAGTTGCTTCATTGGCAAATATTTTCTCCCATTCTGAGGGTTGTCTTTTGGTCTTGTTTATGGTTTCCTTTGCTGTGCAAAAGCTTTGAAGTTTCATTAGGTCCCATTTGTTTATCTTTGTTTTTATTTCCATTTCTCTAGGAGGTGGGTCCAAAAGGATCTTGCTGTGATTTATGTCATAGAGTGTTCTGCCTATGTTTTCCTCTAAGAGTTTGAGAGTTTCTGGCCTTACATTTAGGTCTTTAATCAATTTTGAGCTTATTTTTGTGTATGGTGTTAGGGAATGATCTAAGCTCATACTTTTACATGTCCCTGTCCAGTTTTCCAGCACTACTTATTGAAGAGGCTGTCCTTTCTCCACTGTACATTCCTGCCTCCTTTATCAAAGATAAGTTGACCATATGTGCGTGGGTTTATCTCTGGGCTTTCTATCCTGTTCCATTGATCTATCTTTCTGTTTTTGTGCCAGTACCACACTGTCTTAATTACTGTAGCTTTGTAGTATAATCTGAAGTCAGGGAGCCTGATTTCTCCAGCTCCGTTTTTCGTTCTCAAGATTGCTTTGGCTATTCTGGGTCTTTTGTTTTTCCAAACAAATTTTGAAATATTTTGTTCTAGTTCTGTGAAAAATGCCAGTGGTAGTTTGATAGGGATTGCATTGAATCTGTAGATGGCTTTGGGTAGTAGAGTCATTTTCACAATATTGATTCTTCCAATCCAGTAGCATGGAATATCTCTCCATCTATTTGTATCACCTTTAATTTCTTTCATCAGTGTCTTATAATTTTCTGCATACAGGTCTTTTGTCTCCTTAGGTAGGTTTATTCCTAGATATTTTATTCTTTTCTTGAAATGGTAAATGGGAGTGTTTTCTTGATTTCATTTTCAGATTTTTCATCATTAGTGTACAGGAATGCCAGAGATTTCTGTGCATTAATTTTGTATCCTGCTACTTTACCAAATTCATTGATTAGCTCTAGTAGTTTTCTGGTAGCATCTTTAGGATTCTCTATGTATAGTATCATGTCATCTGCAAACAGTGATAGCTTTACTTCTTCTTTTTTTTTTTTTTTTTTTTTTTTTTTTTGCAGTACGCGGGCCTCTCACTGCTGTGGCCTCTCCTGTTGCGGAGCACAGGCTCTGGACGTGCAGGCTCAGTGGCCAAGGCTCACAGGCCCAGCCACTCCGCGGCATGTGGGATCTTCCCGGACTGGGGCACGAACCCGCGTCCCCTGCATCAGCAGGCGGACTCTCAACCACTGCGGCACCAGGGAAGCCCAGCTTTACTTCTTCTTTTCCAATTTGGATTCCTTTTATTTCTTTTTCTTCTCTGATTGCTGTGGCTAAAACTTCCAAAACTAGGTTGAATAAGAGTGGTGAGAGTGGGCAACCTTGTCTTGTTCCTGATCTTAGTGGAAATGGTTTCAGTTTTTCACCATTGAGGACGATGTTGGCTGTGAGATTGTCATATATGGCCTTTATTATGTTGAGGAAAGTTCCCTCTATGCCTACTTTCTGCAGGGTTTTTATCATAAATGGGTGTTGAATTTTGTCGAAAGCTTTCTCTGCATCTATTGAGATGATCATATGGTTTTTCTCCTTCAATTTGTTAATATGGTGTATCACATTGATTGATTTGCATATATTGAAGAATCCTTGCATTCCTGGAATAAACCCCACTTGATCATGGTGTATGATCCTTTTAATGTGCTGTTGGATTCTGTTTGCTAGTATTTTGTTGAGGATTTTTGCATCTATGTTCATCAGTGATATTGGCCTGTAGTTTTCTTTCTTTGTGACATCCTTGCCTGGTTTTGGTATCAAGGTGATAGTGGCCTCGTAGAATGAGTTTGGGAGTGTTCCTTCCTCTGAAATTGTTTGGAAGAGTTTGAGAAGGATGGGTGTTAGCTCTTATCTAAATGTTTGATAGAATTCACCTGTGAAGCCATCTCTTCCTGAGCTTTTGTTTGTTGGAAGATTTTTAATCACAGTTTCAACTTCAGTGCTTGTGATTGGTCTATTCATATTTTCTATTTCTTCCTGAGTCTGTCTTGGCAGGTTGTGCATTTCTAAGAATTTGTCCATTTCTTCCAGGTTCTCCATTTTATTGGCATAGAGTTGCTTATAGTAATCTCTCATGATCTTGTGTATTTCTGCAGTGTCAGTTGTTACTTCTCCTTTTTCATTTCTAATTCTAGTGATTTGAGTCTTCCCCCTTTTTTTCTTGATGAGTGTGGCTAATGGTTTGTCAATTTTGTTTATGTTCTCAAAGAACCAGCTTTTAGTTTTATTGATCTTTGCTATCGTTCCCTTCATTTCTTTTTCATTTATTTCTGATCTGATCTTTATGATTTCTTTCCTTCTTCTAACTTTGGGTTTTTTTGTTCTTCTTTCTCTAATTGCTTTAGGTGCATGGTCAGTTTGTTTACTCGAGATGTTTCCTGTTTCTTAAGGTGGGATTGTATTGCTATTAACTTACCCCTTAGAACTGCTTTTGCTGCATCCCATAGGTTTTGGGTCATCGTGTCTCCATTGTCATTTGTTTCTAGGTATTTTTTGATTTCCTCTTTGATTTCTTCAGTGATCACTTCGTTATTGAGTAGTGTATTGTTTAGCCTCCATGTGTTTGTATTTTTTACAGCTCTTTTCCTGTCATTGATATCTAGTCTCATAGCATTGTGGTCAGAAAAGATACTTGATACAATTTCAATTTTCTTAAATTTACCAAGGCTTGATTTGTGACCCAAGATATGATCTATCCTGGAGAATGTTCCATGAGCACTTGAGAAAAATGTGTATTCTGTTGTTTTTGGATGGAATGTCCTATAAATATTAATTAAGTCCATCTTGTTTAATGTATCATTTAAAGCTTGTGTTTCCTTATTTATTTTCATTTTGGATGATCTGTCCATTGTTGAAAGTGGGGTGTTAAAGTCCCCTACTATGATTGTGTTACTGTTGATTTCCCCTTTTATGGCTGTTAGTATTTGCCTTATGTATTGAGGTGCTCCTATCTTGGGTGAATAAATATTTACAATTGTTATATCTTCTTCTTGGATTGATCCCTTCATCATTATGTAGTGTCCTTTTTGTCTATTATAATTGTCTTTATTTTAAAGTCTATTTTGTCTGATATGAGAATTGCTACTGCAGCTTTCTTTTGATTTCCATTTGCATGGAATATCTTATTCCATCCCTCCACTTTCAGTCTGTATGTTTCCATAGGTCTGAAGTGGGTCTCTTGTAGACAGCATATATACACGTCTTGTTTTTGTATCCATTCAGCCAGTGTATATCTTTTGGTTGGAGCATTTAATCCATTTACATTTTAGGTAATTATCGATATGTATATTCCTATTATCATTTTCTTAATGGTTTTGTGTTTGTTATTGTAGCTCTTTTCCTTCTCTTGTGTTTCCTGCCTAGAGAAGTTCCTTTAGCATTTGTTGTAAAGCTGGTTTGGTGATGCTGAATTCTCTTAGCTTTTGCTTGTCTGTAAAGGTTTTAATTCCTCCCTCAAACCTGAATGAGATCCTTGCTGTGTAGAGTAATCTTGGTTGTAGGTTTTTTCCCTTCATCACTTTCAATATGTCCCGCCACTCCCTTCCGGCTTTCAGAGTTTCTGCTGAAAGATGAGCTGTTAACCTTATGGGGATTACCTTGTGTGTTTTTTTTTTTTTTCCCTTGACGCTTTGGATATTTTTTCTTTGTATTTAATTTTTGATAGTATGATTAATATGTGTCTTGGTGTCTTTCTCCTTGGATTTATCCTGTATGGCACTCTCTGTGCTTCCTGGACTTGATTAACTATTTCCTTTCCCATAATAGGCAAATTTTCAACTATAATCTCTTAAATATTTTTGCAGTACGTTTCTTTTTCTCTTCTTCTTATGGGACCCCTATAAGTCAAATGTTGGTGTGTTTAATGTTGCCCCAGAGGTCTCTGAGACTGTCCTCAATTTTTTTCATTCTTCTTTCTTTATTCTGAGCTGCAGTAGTTATTTCCACTATTTTATCTTCCAGGTCACTTATCCGTTTTTCTGCCTCAGTTATTCTGCTATTGTTCCCTTCTAGAGGATTTTCAATTTCTTTTATTGTGGTGTTCATCGCTGTTTATTTAGTTCTTCTAGGTCCTTGTTAAACGTTTTTTGTATTTCCTCCATTCTATATCCAAGATTTTGGAACATCTTTACTATCATTTTTCTGAATTCTTTTTCAGGTAGACTGCCTATTTCCCCTTTATTTGTTAGGTCTTGTGGGTTTTTACCTTGCTCCTTCATCTGCTGTGTGTTTCTCTGTCTTCACATTTTGCTTAGCTTACTGTGTTTGGGGTCTCCTTTTCACAGGCTGCAAGTTCATAGTTCCCGTTATTTTTATTGTCTGCCCCCGTGGCTAAGTTTGGTTCAGTGGGTTGTGTAGGCTTCCTGGTGGAGGGAACTAGTGCCTGTGTTCTGGTGGATGAGGCTGGATATTGTCTTTCTGGTCTGCAGATCCACGTCTGGTGGTGTGTTTTGGGGTGTCTGTGGCCTTATTATGATTTTAGGCAGCCTCTCTGCTAATGGGTGCGGTTGTGTTCCTGTCTTGTTAGTTCTTTGACATAGGGTGTCCAGCACTGTAACTTGCTGGTCGTTGAGTGGAGCTGGCTCTTGGTGTTGATATGGAGATCTCTGGGAGATTTTCACCGTTTGATATTATGTGGAGCTGGGAGGTCTCTAGTGGACCAGTGTCCTGAACTTGGCTCTCCCACCTCAGAGGCACGGCCCTGATGCCTGGCTGGAGCACCAAGAGCCTGTCATCCACACGGCTCAAAATAAAAGGGAGAAGAAAGAAAGAAAGAAGAATATAAAATAATAAAATAAAACAAAATAAAATAAAAAATAAAATGAAATAAAATAGTTATTGGAATAAAAAATAATTGTTAAATTTTTTTAAGTAATAAAAAAGAAAGAGAGAGCAACCAAATGAAAACACAAATCTACCAATGATGACAAGCGCTAAACACTGTACTAAAACAAACAAACAAACAAAAAAAAAACACAAAAAAAACCGGACATACAGAACCCTAGGACAAATAGTAAAAACAAAGCTATACAGACAAAATCACACAAAGAAGCATACACATACACACTCACAAAAAGAGAAAAAGGGCAAAATATATGTATATTGTTTCTCCTAAAGTCTACCTCCTCAATTTGGGATGATTCGTTGTCTATTCAGGTATTCCACAGATGCAGGGTAAATCAAGTTGATTGTGGAGATTTAATCTGTTGCTCCTGAGGCTGCTGAGAGAAATTTCCCTTTCTCTTCTTTGTTCGCATAGCTCCTGGGGTTCAGCTTTGGATTTAGCACTGCCTCTGCATATAGGTCCCCTGAGGGCATTTGTTCTTCACTCAGACAGGACGGTGTTAATGGAGCAGCTGATTCGGGGACTCTGGGTCACTCAGGCCGGGGTGAGGGAGGGGTACGGAGTTCCAGGCGAGCCTGCAGTGGGAGAGGCCAGCGTGAGGTTGCACCAGCCTGAGGCGCTGTGTGTTCTCCCAGAGAAGTTGTCACTGGATCACTGGACCATGGCAGTGGCGCACTGCACAGGGTCCCAGGATGGGACGGGTGGATAGTAATCTGTGCTGCTCAGAGGCTTCTTGGTGGCAGCAGCAGCAGCCTTACCAACTCATGCCCATCTCTGGGGTCCTCGCTGATAGCCGCGGCTTGCGCCCATCTTTGGAGTTCCTTTAAGCAGCGCTCTTAAGCCCCTCTCCTCGCGCACCGGGAAACAAAGTGGCAAGAAAAAGTCTCTTGCCTCTTTGGCAGGTCCAGACTTTTTCCCGGACTCCCTCCTGGCTAGCTGTGGCGCACTAGCTTCCTTCAGGCTGTGTTCACGCAGCCAACCCCAGTGCTCTCCCTGGGATCTGACCTCCGAAGCCCGAGCCTCAGCTCCCAGCCCCCACTCATCCCATCGGATGAGCCGACAAGCCTCTCGGGCTGGTGAGTGCTGGTTGGCACCCATCCTCTGTGTGGGAATCTCTCTGCTTTGCCCTCCGCACCCCTGTTGCTGCACTCTCGTCCATGGCTCCGAAGCTCCCCCCTCCTCCACCCGCAGTCTCCACCCACAAAGGGCCTTCCTAGTGTGTGGAAACCTTTCCTCCTTCACAGCTCCCTCCCACTGGTGCGGGTCCCGTCCCTATTCTTTTGTCTCTGTTTTTTCTTTTTTCTTTTGCCCTACGCAGTTACATGGGGAGTTTCTTGCCTTTTGGGAGGTCTGAGTTCTTCTGCCAGTGTTCAGTAGGTGTTCTGTAGGAGTTGTTCCACGTATAAATGTATTTCTGATGTATTTGTGGGGAGGAAGGTGATCTCCATGTCTTACTCTTCCGCCATCTTGAAGCTCTTCCTTACAACCATATTTTTATTGGGTTGATTATTTTTTTGATTATTGCTTTATATGAGCTCTCTATATATCATGGATTATGACTCTTTACTCGCTAATGGAAATAATTTCTACCTTTGAGAATTTGAATAATTTTCACTAGCAAAGTTAAAAGTATGATACTTATGTCAATATTATTTTTTATGGCTAGTGAACAATAGTTTCTTTCACCTTATGAATAGCAGTTAGGCTTCATATTTTGGCTTTCATCTGAATCTTCAAATTAGATATAAATATTTCATAAAAACCTGGAGAAATTCTATTGGCCTTCTTATTTATTTTCCAAACATGAGCTTAAGCACATTTTAACTCAATAACTATCTGATTTATCAAAAGTGAATAAGTACAGTGGGTCTTGAATTTTATATATAAATTCACAGTAACGATCTGCCAGAAGCCCACTCCGTCTTCTTTCTTTCATTAATGTCATCCTTGGGAATTCCTTTAAAATAAGTGGAAATCATCGGCTACTCTCTTTATCTTATGTGTACATTCACTTTAGTAATTTCTGGGGAATAACTATGACAATTTGACTGCTGTACTCCTTTCTAATGTGTGATTTTCTAAAATCCCTCATGTTGAATTAAACCTACTTTTCCTGGATAAGAAAGAACCCAACAAGAGAGAATATCTGATCCACTCATTTAATGTAATTAACCTTCATGTTTCAAGGTTATCCTGCCTGCTTTGGAACCCTTAAAATCAAAGTCTATATTTTCTTACTGTGACTTTTAAGGAGGGATACTTTTTGTAATGGATATTTTCTGTGAAGTTTAGATAAATGCAAAGAGATCTTGGTTATGGGGTGTAAGAATCAGGAAAACAGAAACTGCTAACTAGCCAGGGATTTTCTGTGTCTGAAAATAGAATTCAAGCAAGGCATAAACTTCAACGTGTGTCAAAAGCTCACACTTAAATATGTTTGAAAATTGCAAATAGATGGCAAATTGGTCAAAATAGCTTTGCCATGTCTAAGTGTCTCTGAAGTATATAGAAATGTAGAGTCTGGCATTCACAATTCTTTCAACTTCAAGACCTTCGGGGTGATTTTATACTAATACTTTTCTTTGTTAATGACTGAGATACAAAGTTAAACATAACTTAGAAAATGTTTTTTGGAGAAAGGAAAATGCTTTATATTTGGGGACATTTCTAAGCAAAAAGAGGCTTCAGTGCATCAAAATTTCAAAAAACAAGATAAAGCATTGTTAAGAAGCCTAATTATAAGTGAGTTTGGTATACATTAAAGCACTTAAAATTAGAATGGAACAATGCAATCTTAGTCTACACAAATTACTGTTCCAAGTCTAGTGCATTATTCCACCGATTGCCCACAAAAAGTTTTTGTAAGTTGCTGGCTCTGTGTAAGCTTTGCTAAGATAAGATATAAACTCAAATTTGCAGAAATGGTTTTGTTCCCTTTGTTATAAAGCTAATATTATTTGCTATACCAAATTATAATCTTTTTCTCTATTTCAGCCCATTGAGTTGCTTCTCTCCATCTGTAGATGTATTAACTTAAAAAAAAAGATATTTGTCCTCGTATGCTGAATATACATGGTAGAACAGAGACAGGATGAATAGAATTGCATTCTCCTTTGAAAAATGGGAAAACATGTGGGGTATACATTAGTCGCTGGTTTGTAGGAACTCAGATATTTCACTAAGAAAACTTTGAAAGGATCCACCCCTACTAGTGATTAGAAATATTTTACTGGGAAAGGATTCCTAGTACCTTGTCCTGTGTGGCCGTTTGTATTGTCCATAGGAAATTTTAATATTTTCCGTGACCCTCCTTAGCCATGTTTGAAAATGGCATTGAGGGATTTTGTCTGTAGAGGGTTGCAGGCTGAAAAATCATGTTAAGTCTCAAAGTGGCAAAAGTTATTTTTATTAAAGTCCAGAATATAGGTTGTTTAGTAGTTAGCCTAAAATTGAATGGATATCTTATATATTTGAATCCAATCAGTTACTTATATCAATTTCAATATTTTCAGTTTTTGTTCTTTTAGACATCCTTCTAAGATTTGCTGTATATCTTTGCTCTTTCATCACAAAGCCTACAAGTTTCATGGGAATGCCACAACTTTTAGTCTATTTTTTGGAGTCATCTTACCATTGAAAGAATTTATGTTACCACTTCAGGTCGTTCAGGGGTTTAATCAGTGGTGTAATGGACATACCCTTGATTTCATCCTGTCTTCAAGGATGACTTTGGACTAAACCTTGTTGGTCAAAGCAGTTCTGTTTATATATATTTTTTAATCTTTTGAGGCTGAAAAGCAGTTGTCTCTTTCAGTCTTACATGTCCCTGAATTTGTAGACTCTCGTTATTCCCTTTTATTTTTACTTGCAAAGTCAGACATTTTATTTCTGTGCTTAGCTCTTTCTAATACTAATTTGCCAAACACAGTCAACAGCAATCAACTGACGCTACTATATATTTAATTACTGTTATTGTTAAAACTATTTCACATTGTATTTTCTTCTCATATGATAAAAGTTCATAAGTAAATGGTCTGTCTTCTGAGTTATTAGAATGTCAGCTTTATCAGATAGGTCACCTTTGCATAGCACAAATGTCACTCTTTCAGACTTTGAGAACAGTGTCCTTATCAACTGCTATATGACTCCTAAGTGAAGGGTTTATGTTGTGTGGGGTATTTGTGTGTGTGTGTGTGTGTGTGTGTGAGACAGAGAGAGAGGGAGAGAGACGGCAACACTTTACTTCCACAGTCAATTATTTTTATCATCAGGATAAGTTATATTATGCTGTGACTTTATCTCTTAGTGCTTTTTTAGTACAAATGTTTATTCCTCACTTGTGCTACATGGATATCATAACTTTGCTAGGGGCTGGGCTCAGTGGTCTCTCTACTTTGGCCTAATAGTTAATCATGATCTGTATCACTTCTGTTCTATTGGCAGAAGATGAAGGAAAGCATGCCAACTAGTCACTGTCTTTTGAAACTTTAACCAAAATTGATATTCTAATTAGTAGCAGAGAACAGATCTAAGATACTGGTTCCATAATTTCTAGACTAGTGCTTTTTGACAATCCATATATTATAGAATATCAGAGTTATCTTTCTGAGGCATTATATAGAAATAGAAATTTTTGGTTCCAGACATTAAGGACAATTAACAAGAAAGTCACAGTCTATACTTAAATTTCACTCTAAGATAAATCAAACTTGAATTACTTTTTAAGCACGAATTTAAAATATATTTTCTTTTTTCCAGAAAGTCAAAAACAAATACTT
Source organism: Mesoplodon mirus (assembly GCF_964341445.2). NCBI lineage: Eukaryota > Metazoa > Chordata > Mammalia > Artiodactyla > Ziphiidae > Mesoplodon > Mesoplodon mirus. Next base: position 187,237,634 of record NC_138977.1, read on the forward strand.
CATTAGAAAAACCAATTAAAAAGTTAATGAATTCAACATTAAATAAAAAGGAAAAATGATGTTATTTTTCTGGATTATTTTACTGTCTTCTGGGTATAGATAGTAGGTATCAAATATATATAATTGTTTACAAGACCCAGATGGAAGTCAACTTGGATTAAAATAAGTCTTTCCTATCAATTAATGTATTGTGTCAGATTTGGCTAAGGTCAAAAGTTGGAAATGAAATTGACCTCCCCTGTCTTGTCCTTTTGTTTTCTCTGAATTTAGCTTCCCCATGTCATTAATAGAGAATGTTCAGTGTTTCCATTTTCTCTAACACACTTGTGAATTAATAAATACTTTTCTCCTGAGAGTATTTACAGTATTTATCCCTGGAAAAAGTTTAATTCAAAATTTTGAAGTACAAATTATCATGAGCAGGTAGAGGATTAATATTTTTATTGTCTTTGTTACTGTGGGCATTTTTTTAAGCCCCAGATACAGTATGGTATACTAGCTTGCCTGTGCCACCTGCATATGAAACCAAGTCAGTTGTTTACAGTCCTGTCCCTATTATAATAATATACTCCAAATCTTAGTGACTTGATAAAGAAACAATTTAATGACATCTCTCAAGATTCTAGGGGTTGAATATCTGGTTGGTTCTAATTTGGTGTCCCTAAAATAATTACAGTCAGTGGTAGCCAAAGTTGTGGTCCTCTAAGAGCTTTTTCATTCACAGGACTGGCACTTGTGTGGGATGGCAGGAAAAAATGGATGCTGGTTGGGCATTTCTGACTTCACATATTCTCTCTATGTGGCAAAGTTGGGGTTCCTCACTGCACAGAGATTTCAGGCTACTCAGACTTCTTATGGGAGAATGGATTCCCCCAGAGCAAGTATTCCAACAGACCCCAACAGTGCATGAGATCCTCAGTTTGTGATGGTAATTTATTTTTTTAAAAAAAATTTTATGTTCTTGCTTTTCGTGTCCTTTCCAAGTAATCTTTTTCTATGCCCAGGTAGAGAAGATTCTGTCCTATGTTCCTATCTTAAATTTTACAAACTCAGCTTTTGCATTTAGATATAATACAGTTTTCCTTACTTTTTCTGTGGTGAGAAGTCAAGGTAAAACTTTTCTTTCTCCCCTAATTTGGATATATAATTTTTCTAATACCATATTGGAAAAGACTGTCTTTTTCCCATTCAAATTAGGTTAAAACCTATATTGATCAATGAATCATATATATGCCACAAGTAATTATGAACTCTGTGTTTTGTTTCATTGATTTCTCCTTTTGTCAAATACTTCACTGCCTTTATTTATACAATAACTTTTTGTTAAGTATTAAAAGAAAGAAATAAAAATTTTCACATTCCATTATTCTTTTTTAAAAATTGCTTGGCAGAGTTTTTAATTAGGATTGTACTAAATTTACAGATCAATTTGGAAAGAATTAAATCTGAACAATATTGAACCTTTTAGTTCAAGAATATTGTACATCTCTCAATTTTTTTTTATTGTACATGGAAAGATAGGGATCCTTGACTTTATATATTTATTTTTTTCACTTACAAAAGTTTTTATTAATATGTTTTTGTGGGATTTCTTTAGTTTCTTTCAGTAGTGTCTTGTAGTTTTCAATGTATAGATTTTGAGGCATTTTGCTAAACATATCCCTGAGAATTTTATGGTTTGAAGTTACTTTAAGTGGCATTTACACAATACTTTAACATTTACAATTCAACATCATATTTTTCCTTTATAATATATAGTATTTGATTATATTTATATTATATAATTATCTATAGTACTATATTAAAATATACATAATTATATATTATTATGTAAAATTATAATAATATGACATATCCTGGATATTCTTTACCTCATATATGAGTTCTGTCTGCATTTTTGTAGCTTTCTTAGACTTTTCAAAATATAAAATTATGTCATTTTTCATAAAGGTAGTTTTATTTAATTTTCCAATATGTAGACCTTTGATTCACTTTTCTTATCCTATTGCACTTTTTAGGATCCCAGAACAATGTTTAACAGAATGGAGAGGGTGGCCCTTCTTACTATATTTTTGAGCCTAGGGAGAATGAATGTAGTATTTCATTATTATATTTAGTTGTAGTGTTATTGTATTTTATCTTTAATTCTCTAAATAAATACTACTTGTTTGTGGTGTATGTTTCATATATTACTGGATACTTGTGCATGGTATATAATACTCTTCATATATTACTGGATATGTTTTGATAAAACATTTTAAATGATTTTTTTATATTTGAATAGAATGCATTTTTATTTTGAAACTAAAATATTTGAGATGATTTTAGCCTTATTGAAGTATATTGGACAAATAAAATTGTAATATATTTAAACTGTATAATGGGATGATTTGATATACATATACATTATGAAAGGATTCCCACCATCAAGTTATTAAGTTAACTGACATCCATCACCTCACATATTTACTTCTTCTTTTTTTAGTGAGAGATTTTTAGGTTTATGTTTATGTGAAATATTGGTGTGTAGCTTTCTTCTAATGTAAATCTTTGGTTAACCTTGTTATATAGGAAACACTGACCTCATAAAATAATGTGGAAAATAGCCTTCCTTTTTTGTGAAATAGTTTCCTAGCTTTCAGTTATTATTATTTTTTTAATAATAATTTTTTTAAATAATAATTTTTTAAAATTATTTGGTGAAATGTACCACTGAAACCACCTGAACATGGAAACTTCTTTGCAGGAAGGCTTTTAACTTCAACTTTAATTACTTTAATAAATATAGGAATATTCACGTTTTCTATTTATTTTGTGTTAGGTTGATAACATGTGTCTTTCCAGAAATTTGTCCATTTCATTTAGATTATCAATTTGTAGACATGCATCTGCACCATATTCCCTTCAATTATTTTAATGGATATGAGACCTCTGTTGATGGTACATATTTCATTCATAGGTCACTTTTATACTACTGGCAACTGAGGTTCTTTGTCTTCATTCCATTTCACAGTTTGAGACATTTTTTTTTTCCCCTGAGAGAAACAGGTGATAAGAAATAGCCTTATGCTTGAACTAAGTGAATCCTAGGCCCTTTAATTATTTCCTTTAAAGTTTTCTTGTAAACCAAACACTTCTTTTGTTCTTGTTGTTGTTCAGTTCTTGTCTTAGATTTTAACATAGACAGCTTGAAGAAGCAAGTAGCTACTTTCTGTTTTCTGCCTGAAAATGCCCCCCAGAAATATCCATGCTTATTAGATACTTATTCTATGAAAGGATGACAGTTTATATAAATTTCTGCCATTACAAAATAATGATCTCTTTTCCCAGCCTCCATGAACATTTTCTTCCATTCTCTTTAAATCTCTTACGAGCCATGTCATCAGATCACTTCCATATGTTACTGATTGCCTAATCCCAAAACCACTACAAATCATTTTAGTTTTTTTACAGTGGAATTGTGATTTTGGTGATGAATACTGTTTTAGTATCTTTTGCTGCGTGGCAAATAATCCTCAAAGTCACCACATAGGTGACATTATTATCTCTCTTGGTTATAGGAGTTAATGATTTCAACTAGCTTTTTCACTTGGCTAGCTTGGGCTTCCTCACAGCTGGAGATCTCAGGGTACATGTACTTTTTACATTATGGCTAGTATCTTATGATCTAGTTACAGAAATCATGCAACATCACTTATAGTGTATAAATTGAACAAAGCAATCACAAGTCAGCTCAGATTCAAGTAATTGGGGGCATAGACTTTACCTTTCAGTGAGGTGATAGCTTGAATGCATAGAGAGGAAAGAAATTGATGGTGGGAAAATACTAAATTTACTATATTATATACCTATATGATATGTTATATCCATATAATGTATACATATTTGTATATATATGTATATGTGTGTATATATATGTACAGTATATATGTATATTATGTATGGTTGTGTATATACACACACACAAGGTATCATTCCATAATTCTCAAGAATTCTTCATCATTAAGGAGTTTATATATTATTTTTATCTTCTCCTGTGAATAATTTACCTGTAGACTTAACAGGTAAGGGATATTAAAAAGATCAATTATGAATCACTTTTCTTAAATCAACAGTATATGAAAATCAGGATAGAAAAAAATTATCACCCTAACCAAAAATGATGACAAACTGGTAACAAGAAAGTAGAGAAATGTCAAAATTAGTTTGATGGAGAATAATATGTATCAATTAATATACTCTAAATATCTATTAGACACTTAATATGTGCAAGCATCTCTGCTAAGCACTCATTAGAAATTCTATTTTATTTAGGTTTTTATAGAGACACTAAATATTTGACTGTCGATCTTGAGTTACAACAGAAAAGTGCTTTATATAGGCTCTTCCAGGCATTTATGGAACAAATTATTGCTTTCAATGAAATCTGTTCCAAAAACTCATGGTGATATTTATAGTATTAGATGGAAACTATTTCTTTTCAGTAACCTGTTGTGCAAGCATCCCATAATATTTACTTATTGGAATAGTTTCAATTAATGGAGAATATATGTAACAAACATCAAATTGGAAGAATAGATGTTAATGTTAAACATCCAACAGAAGTTTCCTTCTGTTCATATATGTACATATATATGTATATATACACACATATACATATTCTCCATAAAATTCATGTTCAAAATAAGGAATAATTACAGGGAGGGAGAAGCTCTTTATGCTCAGGACCCAGAGCTATTCCTATATGAATATATGAATATATTGCTTCCTATATGAATATATTCATGTGATATCATTCCTTCCTTTTCCTTCCTCAAGGCACAATATACTCTATGGGGAAAAAATGGTGTGTTTGCTGTAGCAAAACTACTTTAAAGACAAGTTATTTAACTTACCCACTCTCATTTCCACCTAGATAGCCTACATAAAATGGACTTCTCCTATATAGTAGTTCTGAATTTTTCAGATGTCATCATTTTCTTTTGTTTTCACAACTGCATTAATATAGTGTCCTCTCCCCCCTTTCAGAAGTCATTAGTTTGTCAATTTCTGTGCAGATATTATGTACTCAAAACTTGACTAGATCTTTGTCTGAGTGTGTTAATGAATCACCCCTAATAACATTGACATTGAATAGTGGGTTTAGCTTTTTTCTAAATAATAGAACTAAAGTTCTTGCAGTAAATATTTAAGCAAGAAAATGTGAAAAATATTGATCCAGTAGTTATAATTACTAACATTTAAGGTTACCAAAGCTGTTAACAGAAGCTCTTTGGATAAAGATCTTTAAAACTAGGTTTAAATTCCTGATATTTCAGTCTAGTAAGAAAAAGAGCAGGAGGTTATATAACATGCAAAGAAGGCTCTTCTTCATTTGAAAGATTTATTTTCTGATAATAACTTCTACTACACCTGACTGTATTTGAAAAGTTCTTTACCTTGGAAGCTTGGCAACATGTGACAGCAATGGGTAATTGGGATCTTTAAAGCATTTTTTTTTTTGCTGCAATTGAAGGAAAACTAGCAGGAAAAGACAAAATACTGAATGCTGATTTGCAGATTTCTGTAAAATTCAAAAAAAAATCCTTTAAGACCCTTCCTATTTCTTAGTTTATTGAGTTAATCTAATAGAATTACATGAAAATTTGATTAGATGATCAACATATCGATATGAGAAAGCTGAAGGAGGGGTTACACAAAAACAGAAAGTGATGAGTGTCTTTGATACTGGTGGTGGGTTATTCTTTCAACTGATGTTGCATGGAACATTATGTATATTTAGGTATCTATTCTCAAAGTACCTTTCACAATTATTAATAAACATATATCTTGGTGTCATTGACTTAACTACTGGAGATGATATCAAAGTGAAGACAGCATAAGTCAAGCCTTTGTCTACTACTCATGTTAGGAAGCCAGATCAAAAGACAGTTTCCTATTTATATCATTTAAACCACATTTTGACAGATATCTTTTTTCTCTAAGGAATATCCTTTTCCCTAAACAATTTGGAAGGCTGTTCAACTTTATTTTTGTTTGTTTGTTTTGTTTAAATTTTATTGAGAAATAATTGACAAATATAATTTCCTGTATTTAAAGTGTACAACATGATGATTTGATATGCATATACATTGTGGAATGATTACCAAGATCAGGATAATTAACACATTCATCACATAGCTAACTCTTTTTTTTAATGTGATGAGAATGTTTAAGATCTATTTTCAGCAACTTTCAAATATATACAATACCATATTAAATATAGTCACCATGCTGTAAATTTGATCCTGAGGACTTAATCTTCTTACAGCTGAAAATTTGTACCTTTGACCTACATCATCCCATTTAAGTGCCCCCCCCCCAACCCCAGCTCCTGGCAGTCATCATTCTATTCTCTGTTTCTATGAAATTAGCTTTTTTTTTCCTTTTAGATTCTACATATAAATGATACCACACAGCATTTGTCTTTCACCACCTGGCTTATTTAACTTAGCACAATGCCCTCCAACTCCATCGATGTTGTCACAAATAGCAGGATATCCTTCTTTTTTTATGGTGTAATAATGTTCTATTATGTATATATGTATATATATATATGTATATGCTTGTGTATACACACACACACACACACACATATCACATTTTCTTAATCCATTCATTTATTGAGGGACATTTATGTTGCTTCCATATCTTGGCTGTTGTGAACAGTGGTAAAATGAACATGGGTGTGCAGATATTTCTTCAAGGTATTAATTTCACTTCCTATAAATATATACCCAGGAGTGGGATTGCTGATTCATATGGCAGTTCAATTTTTAATTTTTTGAGGATACACCATACTGTTTTCCATACATAGCTTTCAGTTTGATTTTTTTCCTTTATTGTACTAGCTTCGTGGCTTGATGAGTCCCACTTGTTTATTTCAGCTTGTGTGCGTTTGCTCTTCATGTCTAACCCAATTGCCCCAGGTTGTATCTTATGTAATTTATTATATAAAACCAAAGAAATCCAATTTCAAAGAAGAAAGGTTTGCATTTTGCAGAAGATTAAAATAATTGTGTACCATCAAACTCTGCTTCAAGCTCTGATGAAGCAACTGGTATCAGAAGGAATATTTTCCCTGGGAACAACTATAAAAACTGGATTAAAAAACACAAACAGGGCTTCCCTGGTGGCACAGTGGTTGAGAGTCTGCCTGCCAATGCAGGGTACACAGGTTCGAGCCCTGGTCTGGGAGAATCCCACATGCCACAGAGCAACTGAGCCACAACTACTGAGCCTGCGCGTCTGGAGCTTGTGCTCCGCAACAAGAGAGACCGCGACAGTGACAGGCTCACACACCGCGATGAAGAGTGACCCCCACTTGCCGCAAATGGAGAAAGCCCTCGAACAGAAACGAAGACCCAACACAGCCAAAAATAAATAAAAAAACAAACAAACAAATCCCACAAACAATCATACTAACAAAATAAGAAAGAGAATGTTGAAAGTACAGAGAACAACAAAGGCAGCAAGATTTGAGGGGGCGAAGAAGGGAGATTATTTTCCTCATGGGATATTTGTCAACTCACTTAAAGGGGCACAACTTGAAGAGAAAGCAGCAATTAGGACTCGCAAAAATCTCACTAGATTGGGGGGAGGTAAAAAGGTGAAAGAATTTTGCAAAGTTTCGAATTAGTTGATTTTTAGGTCATCCAAAGCGGATTGTTCTGGACACATCTCACTTAATCAGGTGGATGCCTCTATAACTTAATTAAGTTTCTATTTGAAGTGGGAAACTCTTGTTGTCTTGAAGAAGGCAGTAGCCAAGTAGTGGAAGCCCACATGGAAAAAACTACCAAAGACTCTAGGAATGTTGAGCATCCTTTAGAATGAGGGCAGTCTCTTCTTGACAGCCAGCAAAATGCCTCAGTCATACAGACACAAAGAAATGAATTATTCCAACAACCTGAATGGACTTGCAAGTGAATTCTTCCTCAGTCAAGCATCTAGATGAGAACACGATCTGGCCAACAACTTGCCTTCTTGTGTGACTGTGAGCAGAGAAACCAACTATAAGCATTCTTAGAATCCTGACACAAGCAAATTGTGAGATAGTAAGAGTGTTGTCACAGCCCCCTAGTGTGGTAATTTATTACATACTGATAGGAATCTAAGAAAGCATTTGTCAACACATATGCTATGTATGCATGGAGTCAGAATGGGAGAAATTAAGCAGAAAATCATTGTTAAGAGATCGAAACATTGATTCTCATGGTGTTGTGAAATGAAAAATTGGAATTCAGAGCCTACCAAGAAGAAGAGACTAAGGACATTACACAGACTTTCAGGGTTTGTTTTGGTTTTTTTTAATCTTCTTTCTTTTTAAAGCTATTTCCAATGGGAGAACAAGAAAAGGGGGGGAGGGGAGAACTTTTTGATAACAGTTGTCGTTTTATTGTGTCCAATGCATCAGTAAATGAATTTAAGCCCAAGCCTGTATACACCCAAACTCGACTTGCCCAGCCTGGGCCACCTGACCCTTTACAGTGCGTTGAAAGCATAACCACCCTTCTGAGCCCTCACAGATCTGGCAGCTCCTGAGAAGCTACTACTGGTTGGCCTTGTTCTGTTCAGACATCTGAGGTAAGAAGGAAGGGCTAGAGGAGCACCTTGCCCAGCCTCCACCATGGCGACAGGCATATAAACACAGGTAATTTGTAAATAGAAGTCCAGGTATCAGCTGAAAACAACCGCAGGAAAGGGTGAAGACCAGAGTACAATATCATTAAATTCCTTAGAAGAATATGTGTAATGGAAAATTTCATAATATAGCCTTCAAAAATGAATGATGTCATACATTGTTTCCTACATCATAAATAGTTTACTTACTATGGTATTATTTTCTGCTTCCTCCTACTAGATTGTAGTGGGAAGAAATGTGGATGCTGCTTTGAGAGCAGACATCTTTTTTGTTTTTATTTGGTTTTGTTTTTATTCCTATATCCCCAGGGTTTAAGATATTGCTCTTTGGTAAGGTCTCCTATCTCCTTTTATCATAATACATTTTTACACTAAAAATCATATGAGTATGAATTTTGTGAGGATTATTTTCTTCCTCTTTGAAATTTCCTTTATGATGTGAATCTTTCTAGTTTACAAATATGTTTGATGGTGATAAAAATCATTTGAATATAGGAATTTCTATCCTTCTGAGTCATGGTTCTCAAATGTCAGTGTATATTAAAATAACCAGAGAAGCTTGGAAAAATTTTAAATTCCTATGCCAAATATTGATTATGACCGAAGTAGGGCCATGTAATCTGAACAATGATTGTACAAACCATGTAATTCTGATGAAATGGTCACTGGACAGTATAAGGGGAATTCAATCATCAAGGAATGGCCCACAGCTGTATAACCATCTCCCAACAACTGACAAGTATCCCTACATTAAAATTTTTTTTTAGTTTCAGTTCTTTTTATTTTAGATTGGAGTATAGTTGTTTTACAATGCTGTGTTAGTTTCTACTGTACAGCATTTTTTTAAAATAGTAAAAATGTACCACATTTGCAGGGTGCCTTTAAATGGGATAGATTAAAACAGTGAAAGAATATTTGATATCTACTGCATTTAATTATTCCTCATATTGATTTATGCTATGACTACATTTAAATTAACCATATAATTTCTAAGCTCACTGGCAAATTTTTTTCTTCACTTTGCCTCATTTTCATCTATAAATTAAATTTGAGTTGTACATTCAGCTATAAACTTGGTAACATCCCAAATGGCATTATTTTGAGTTGATAATTAAAATGCAGTCATTTATTTTCCAGAGAATACCAGTGACTGGTACATTCAATCTAAAGAGAGTCCTGTCAAGACTGCTTTATCTGCATTCGCACAATTCAGACTCTCATATCATTTTAGGCAGCAGCTCCCAAAGTCCTTATGCTTTACTTTTTAGGCTAAATCTCTCTTTATGTGAAGCAATAACGATTGTAATGAATCTTGATGGCAAGTCTACAGACTATTCTCCCTGCTGCAATAGATGACTTGTCATAAAGACATACACAAAATATATGTCTTCTGGACATATATACAAAATTTAGTACATTTGTACTAAAATTGGAAAAACACTAGAAAATATATAACTAAAAAAAAGAAATAGTGAGTAAAGAATGAAAATGTGTTCTAGAGAATCTTCTATTAATTCTTTAAATTTCCTATATTTAACTTAATTTTTTCTTGTAATAATCCAAAAAACTGGGAACTCTCAAACCATGACATTTAAAAAAAAATGACATTGTCTATTTTTCTGAAGGATGTTAAGAATTGCTGTAGATTGACTTCCTACTGACAATGGAAATGAAAATACTTTTTACAAAGTAAAGAGAGGATAAAAAGCAATTTTCCCTAAAACTAAAAATACACAGAAATCATCTTATTCTGATATACCCAATTATTGGTGAAGTAGTATTTAACTTGTAAAGACTCTTGCAATATACATCCATTTGCCTATGTGTTTAGAGATAGCTTAATATGAATCATAAATTTCAAATACCTTTAGAAATATTACTTTGCCATGTTATAGAAAGCTCACACCAATAGTTTGGAATTCATTTCAATAAGTATCTCTTGAGCACATAACATGTGTATATTGTGCTCAGTGTTGTCTGGGAAAGGGTAGAGATAGGCAAAAGAAAAAGACAAGATATGTTACCTACAATTAGTATATTTATTAACTCAGGTGAAACAAAAACAATTTTAAAGACCCATGGTAAAATGATTCTCACTGAGCATATATGTCAACAAAAACTGTAATTCAAGCAAGCAGTCAATCTTTCTGTATTTCATTTTTCCTTCACTAATCTCTTCAGCACAAAGGTAAAAAAGATCCAGTAAGAGTGAAGGGTGCACTTTAGATTTGTGATCCAGATATCATTTAGAATTGGCTCTCATCAATAGAGTTGATAAATCCTGAGATTAAGTTGGAGAGAGAGAATGAGAAAAATTGAAACAGTCACAATTCTGTGGAAGGAAAAACTAAGAGAGAGGGTAAAATATGCATCACTGCTGTCTCACAACCTCCTCTCTTACCTTTTCTCTGTATGTTTCAAGCCTTAAGTCAAGGAGAAGCTTCTCCTACATATTCCAGTTAATTTTTTTTTATCCTTTAACTAGATTTGTTTATATTACTCTATACTAAAATTGAGGCAAGTCATTATCTCACTAGTCTCTAAGGACTATCAATATTTTCATCTCTATATCTGGAAAGTATTGGTTTCCCATTAATATTTCTCTCAAATATTATTAGGAGCAACAAATATTCCATTGACTTAATCTTTTCTAAAAAGAGGTCAGGAAGAAAGAGGAATAATTAAGGAAGATTAATACAGTCAAGAAAAAGTTAATTTGTGACTTGAAGAGCAGAGTTTTAATAGAATAGTAGTCACTGAAGCTAGATTATAGGGAGGTACTTTAAAAAGAAATAGAATATTGAAAAACCAACCTTAAATCTTTTGACAGTGTAGAGAAAGAAAACATAATTTAGAAAGGGTGGCAAGATCATGCAGAGAATGTTAACCAAGGGGCAGAAGAAGAAGAGGAACTGATCGATAAGATATGAGAGCATACTGGAAAGATCTAGTTTTAAAACAGGAGGAACACAACATTTTCTTTTCAGAAAAAAGAAGATGTGTAGCTGTAGAGAGATTTAATGGTAAATAATAATAATGAGAGCAGAAATAATAGTAATAATCATAAAAATAATTACAACCTTTTTAGAGGTATTTATATGTGCTACATAGATACATAGATATTTAATCCTCTCCATAGCCCAATGTGGTAGATAAAAGTTTTCATATTTTATAGAAAACACAATTTGAGATTAGATAGGTTAAGTGAGTTTCATAAAATTTTATACCTAGGATTTAGTAGATTCACAGACAGAGCTAGTACTTTTAATCACTATGCTGCCATCTTTCATTTGTTGCTACGTGCCAAATATATATTACAAATTTGAGGGAACTGTATTTCACTGAGTGCCTTGCCAGCAGTATTCTGGTTTCCATTCAGCTATTGTGAGGTACTCTTCAGATATTTTAAAGGCATAAGAAAACAGAAGCTATTTTTTCCCTCCCACAGCCCAGTGGATAGTTGGTGGAACATTGTTGATGCAAGATTTTGCTTTTTTAAATCTTTTTAAATTTTTGTCTGCATTGGGTCTTCATTGCTGCACGTGGGCTTTCTCTAGTTGTGGTGAGTGGGGGCTCCTCTTCATTGTAGTGCCTGGGCTTCTCATTGTGGTGGCTTTTCTTGTTACAGAGCACAGGGCTCTAGGTGCATGGGCTTCAGTAGCTGTGGCACACGGGCTCACTAGTTGTGGCTCGTGGACTCTAGAGAGCAGGCTCAGTAGTTGTGGCACACAGGTTTAGTTGCTCCATGGCATGTGGATCTTCCTGGACCAGAGCTCGAACCCATGACCCCTGAATCGGCAGGCAGATTCTTAACCACTGTGCCACCAGGGAAGTACCTCAAGATTTTGCTTTGATATCAGTTGTTTGGTAAAAATAATTCCTCTTGGGGCTGCAGGCACTTCAGATCTTTGGTAGTTTCTATCCAGGAAGACCTCCAGGGCAAATCAGAGAGAGCTAACAGATTTTTTTCTGAACTTTTCCTTCAGTCCTTCCAAGAGTATATTAGTTTTCTATTGCTATTTAACAAATCACTGTACATTTAGCAGCTTCAAACAACATGTATTATCTCAGATTTTGGAGGTCAGGGGTCTGTGCACCACTTAGTCATGTCCTCTGCTCAGTCATTGCATTGGCCAGGCTGCATTCTCACATGGAGGCCCAACTGGGGAAGAGTCCAATGGGGAAGAATTCCAGGGTGATCAGGTTGATGACATTATTTATTTCCTTGAGACTTTATGACTTACAGCCTCAACTTTTTATGGCTCTTTGTTTTCTTAATTGGAGGCCATTCTCAGGTCCTCAAGTACCGTCATAGTTCTTAGAGGCCATCTGAAGTTCCTTGTATGTAGGCTTCTCCAACATGGCCTCTTATTACTAATCCCACAAGGAGATTCTTTCAGCCTGCCAGAATGGAGTGCTATATAATGTAATATAATGATGGGTATGACTTTCATCATCTTTGCCATGCTGTGTTGATGAGAAGCAGGTCATAGATTTTGCCCAGAGGCAAGTGGAGGGGATGAAACAAAGATGTGGATTTCACGAGGCATCAAATCATTGGACCACCTTAGTATCTATAAAACTGTAAACACTTCTTACCTTGTATTAAATTTCTCCTGCTTGACTGCCTCTGAGGTTTCAGTTTTTCTGATCTAACCATGACACTGATGAAATATAGAAAGTATTTTGTCCCTAGTCAACAAATATAGTATTCAAAAACCTGCAGGTCATTTACAGGCCTAATCACATTTACTTTTTCTCTGGAAAATGTATAACAGCAGGATCATCCTTAAATACATGAAGTCATGGTAAATAAATTGTTTTGTTTAGACAGAGCAGTCACAATAGGCGTTATTTAGTTACTTGGTACAAATAACTGGAAAACATTAACATAAAATGGTATTCAAATAATCGCCTTTATTAGACCAAATTAATTCTTAGATCTGCTTATATTTAGACAAGCTTTTCTCAAAAAAACTATCTTAATAAAAGATTAAGAAAAACAGATTTTAAGTATATATTTTTCAATATAAAATATATTGAAATGTGTTTGCCCTTAGGTATTACATCCATAGACTTTAATTTTATTTGTTCTTCCAACTAAACTTTCCAATGATATAAGTATATATCCAGTGAGGTAGATTGAATGTAATCATTGATTGTTAGATTTGAACATATTCTTAAGCAGAATGTAATATTAAGTTTGATAGAGAAGTAAGTTAAACATTAACATTTTGCATGTTTTTTGGGTGGTTATATTGCTGATTGGGAAATGTTAACAGTAATACTAACTGAAAACACCTAAGGATTATTTTCTAACACCACATATTAAATACTTAGGATGGTTTTATGGTACATCTTTTTGTTACCTTATTGAATAAAGCTCTAGGACTCACATCCCCTTATGTGTCTCAGTGATTGAATGCCTACAGTGATCTTCTGTTGTCAAAGATTTTGTCTGAGATGTGCTAATAGAAATATTTGTATAAAGCACATACCTAAGAACAACTATTTTAATGCCTACACATTAGAGATTTGGAATACTTATTTTAACCTTCTTACTTTTCCTTATTGAGTAAAAATGTAGGATTTTCATTCTCTTTTGTGACTTAATGGTTAGCACACAGATTATTTGAGAGTTTGGTCATAGAGCTGTGGTAATGTGGGTAGCTTATGTCTCAGCACATATTGGTTGTTGTAAATTTCCTTAAAACTAGGAAATAGAATAACAAGAACATGTGTTCTTGCTAAATTTCTGGGGAAATTTCTCAAAGCATTTAATGATTACTTGGCCATAAATTGAAGCAAAGGGAACAGAAATTTTACAGAATAGGTTTGCAATTAATCTTTCTTGTAAATACTTGGCATTAGGTGATTAAAAGATCATCTGTGTTTTATGTCCCTTACTCCAGTATTTGAGGTTTTTTATTCTAACTTTTGGCAATGACTGACTGATTCTATGCATGTAAATGAAGATATTTTATCATCAACATAATTATTTTGTTATTTGAAAAAAAGAGTGAAGACATAAATTGAGCTATTGTATATCAAGTCAAAAATCTGCATTCTTAACTTACAAGGTCCTTTCTACAACAGAAATACTAAAACAATATTCTTGGAGGCAGAGTCAAGATGGCAGGGTGGAAAGATGTAAAGTTAGCATCTCCTCACAACTAGGGCACCTGCCGGTTGCTAGTGGGGGACTCTGATGCCTAAGGAGACGGGAGGTACCACAAAGAGAACTGGCAGCTTGCAAGATCTTGGTTCACAAGCCCAGGGTCGGGCCGAAGTCCTGAAGTTGGAGCTCCAAATCCGAACCACTGGACTAATAGAGAACCTCAGACCCTAGGGAATATTGATCAGAGTGAGGTCACATGGAGTTCCTCATCTCAACACCAAGACCCAGATCTACCCAATAGCCTACAAACTCCAGTGTTGGAAGCCTTAGACCAAACAACTAGTAAGACAGGAACACAACCCAACTCATAAAAAAAAAAAAAAGAAAAAAAAATGAGATGCAAAAAAAAATATGTCACAGATAAAGGAGCAAGGTAAAAACCTACAAGACCAAATAAATGAAGAGGAAGTAGGCAATCCATCTGAAAAATAATTCAGAGTAATGATAGAAAAGATGATCCAGAATCTTGGAAATAGAATGGAGGCATGGATTGAGAAAATACAAGAAATGTTTAACAAAGATCTAGAAGAACTAAAGAACAAACAAACAGAGATGAACAACACAATAACTGAAGTGAAAAATACACTAGAAGGAATCAATAACAGAATAACTGAGGCAGAAGAACGATTAAGTGAGCTGGAAGACAAAATGGTGGAAATAATTGCCAAGGAGCAGAATGAAAAAAAATTGAAGAGAACCTCAGAGACCACTGGGACAACACTAAATGCACCAACATTCTAATTATAGGGGTCCCAGAAGAAGAAGAGAAAAAGAAAGGGTCTGAGAAAATATTTGAAGAGATTATAGTTGAAAACTTCCCTAACATGAGAAAGGAAATAGTCACCCAAGGCCAGGAAGCACAGAGAGTCCCATACAGGGTAAACCCTGGGAAAAACACACCAAGACACATATTAATCAAACTAACAAAAATTAAATTCAAAGAAAAAATATTAAAAGTAGCAAGGGAAAAACAAAAAAAAAATCACATACAAAGGAATCCCCATAAGGTTATCAGCTGATTTTTCAGTGGAAACTCTGTAGGCCAGAAGGGAGTAGCAGGATATACTCAAAGTGATGAAAGAGAAAAACCTACAACCAAGATTACTCTACCCAGCAAGGATCTCATTCAGAGTTGATGGAGAAGTCAAAAGTTTTTCAGACAAGCAAAAGTGAAGAGAATTCAGCACCACCAAACTAGCTTTACAATAAATGCTAAAGAAACTTCTCTAAGTGGGAAACACAAGAGAAGAAAAAGACCCACAAAAACAAACCCAAAACAATTAAGAAAATGGTACATACACATCAATAATAACCTTGAATGTAAATGGATTAAATGCCCCAACCAAAAGACACAAACTGGCTGAATGGTTACAAAAAAGAGACCCATATGTATGCTGTCTACATGAGACCCACTTCATACCTAGGGACACATACAGACGGAAAGTGAAGGGATGAAAAAGATATTCCATGCAAATGGAAATCAAAAGAAAGCTGGGGGGCTTCCCTGGTGGTGCAGTGGTTGAGAGTCCACCTGCTGATGCAGGGGACGTGGGTTCGTGCCCCGGTCCAGGAGGATCCCACATGCCACGGAGCGGCTGGGCCTGTGGCCATGGCCGCTGGGGCTGTGCATCCAGAGCCTGTGCTCTGCGACGGGAGAGGCCACGGCGGTGAGAGGCCCGCATACTGCAAAAAAAAAAAAAAAAAAAAAAAGAAAGCTGGAGTAGCAATACTCATATCAGATAAAATACACTTTAAAATAAAGACTGTTACAAGAGATAAGGAGGGACACTACATCATGATCAAGGATCAACCCAAGAAGATACAACAATTATGAATGTTTATTCACCCATCATATGAGCACCTCAATACATAAGACAGATTCTAACAACCATGAAAGGAGAAATCAACAGTAACACAATAAAAGTAGGGGACTTTAACACTCCACTTACACTAATGGACAGATCATCCAAACAGAAAATAAATAAAGAAACACAAGCTTTAAATGACACAATAGACCAGATTGATCTAATTGATATTTATAGAACATTCCACCCAAAAGTGGCAGAAAACACTTTCTTCTCAAGTGCACATGGAACATTCTCCAGGATAGATCACATCCTGGGTCACAAATCAAGCCTTGGACAATTTAAGAAATTTGAAATTGTATAAAGCATCTTTTCTGACCAATGCTATGAGATTAGAAATCAATTACAGGAAAAAAAAACTGTAAAAAACACAAATATATGGAGGCTAAACAGTGTGCTACTAAATAACTAAGTGATCACTGAAGAAATCAAAGAGGAAATTTAAAAAATACATAGAAATGAATGACAATGAAATCACAATGATCCAAAACCTACGGGAAGCAGCAAAAGCAGTTCTAAGAGGGAGGTTTATAGTAATACAATCTTACCTCAAGAAACAAGAAAAATCTCAAATAAACAATCTAACCCGACACTTAAAACAACTAGAGAAAGAAAAACAAAGAAAACTCAAATTCAGTAGATGGAAAGAAATCATAAAGATCAGAGCAGAAATAAATGAAATAGAAACAAAGAAAACAATAGCAAAGATCAATAAAACTAAAAGCTGGTTCTTTGATAAACAAAAGATAAACAAAATTGGTGAACCCTTAGCCAAACTCATCAGGAAAAAAAAAAGGATAGGATGCAAATCAATAAAATTAGAAATGAAAAAGGAGAAATCACAACACTGTAGAAATACAGAGGTTTATAAGAGACTACTACAGACAACTATATGCCAGTAAATTGGACAACCACGAAGAAATGGACAAATTCTTGGAAAGGTACAATTTTCCAAGACTGAACCAGGAAGAATTAGAAAATATAAAGAAACCTATCACAAGTAATGAAATTGAAACCGTAATTAAAAATCTTCCAACAAACAAAAGTCCAGGACCAGATGGCTTCACAGGCAAATTCTGTCAAACATTTAGAGAAGAGGTAACACCGATCCTTCTCAAACTCTTCCAAAAAATTGCAGAAGGAGAAACACTCCCTAAATTCATTCTACGAAGCCACTATCACCCTGATACCAAACCAGAAAAAGATATTACAAAAAAAGAAAATTACAGACCAATATCACCGATGAACATAGATGAAAAAATCCTGAACAAAATACTAGCAAACAGAATCCAACAGCACATTAAAAGGATCATGCACCATGATCAAGTGAGATTTATTCCAGGGATGCAAGGATTCTTCAATATATGCAAATCAATCAATGGATACACCACATTAACAAATTAAGGAATAAAAACCATATGATCATCTCAATAGATGCAGAAAAATCTTTTGACAAAATTCAACACCTATTTATGATAAAAAGTCTCCAGAAACTGAGCATAGAGGGAACCTACCTCAACATAATAAAGGCCATATATGACAAACTCACAGCAAGCATCATACTCAATGGTGAAAAACTGAAAGCATTTCCCCTAAGCTCAGGCACAAGAGAAGGATGTCTACTCTTGCCACTCTTATTCAACATAGTTTTGGAAGTCCTAGCCACAGCAATCAAAGAAGAAAAAGGAATAAAAGGAATACAAATGGGAAAAGAAGAAGTAAAACTGTCACTGTTTGCTGATGACATGATACTATACATAGAAAATCTTAAAGATGCCACCAGAAAATTACTAGAACTAATCAATGAATTTGGTAAGGTTGCAGGATACACAATTAATGCACAGAAATCTCTGGCATTCCTATACACTAACAACAAAAAATCAGAAGAAGAAATTAAGGAAACACTCCTATTTACCATTGCAACAAAATACCTAGTAATAAACCTGCCTAAGGAGGTGAAAGACTTATACTCAGAAAATTATAAAACACTGATCAAAGATGTCAAAGATGACATAAACAGATGGAGAAATATACCATGGTCTTGGATTGGAAGAATCAACATTATGAAAATGACTGTACTACCCAAAGCAATCTACAGCTTCAATGCAATCCCTGTCAAACTACCAATGACATTCTTCACAGAATTAGAACAAAAATTTTTACAATTTGTATGGAATCACAAAAGACCCCGAATAGCCAAAGCAATCTTGAGAAAGAAAAATGGAGTTGGAGGAATCAGGCTTCTGGACTTCAAACTATACCACAAAGCTACAGTAATCAAGGCAGTATGGTACTGGCACAGAAACAGAAATATAGATCAATGGTACAGGATAGAAAGCCCAGAGACAAACCCACGCACATATGGGCACCTAATTTATGACAAAGGAAGCAAGAACATACAATGGAGAAAAGACAGCCTCTTCAATAAGTGGTACTGGAAAAACTGGACAGCTACATGTAAAAGAATGAAATTAGAACACTACCTAACACCATACACAAAAATAAACTCCAAGTGGATTAAAGACTTAAGACCAGACACTAAAATTCTTAGAGGAAAACATAGGAAAAACACTCTTTGACATAAACCACAGCAAGATCTTTTTTGACCCATCTCCTAGAGTAACAGAAATAAAAACAAAAATAAACAAATGGGACTTAAAAGCTTTTGTACAGCAAAGGAAATCATAAACAAGACAAAAAAAAACAACTCTCAGAATGGGAGAAAATATTTGCAAATGTAACAACAGACAAAGGAATAATCTCCAAAATATACAAACAGCTCATGGAGCTCAATATCAAAAAAACAAACCAGTTTAAAAATGTTTCATGTCATCCCTACCTCATATTCCATATCAGGAAATGGGCTTCTTTTGTTCACAGATGAAGTTGCCTCAAGGCCTACATCCTAGGGAAATATTCTACTGGGCACCGTGGATGGCTTCCAAGGGCGAAGAGGAGATTCATCTTCAGGCATAGACCCATGCCTTCAATCAGGAGAAAATATGTCAGTCTGGCACATCACTGATCAGCCAGAGAATCCCTTTGCCAATTTCAATGAGTGGGTCAATAGAGAGTTCTTGCCTAACAAATCCTTGCCTGGATTTAATACATATATATTCTAGTAGTTGTTTGCAGGAAATATGCCCTTTGAAACAATAACATCCCTTAGTATATTTTTCATATTTGCTTAGGTTGTCAGCTTACATCTTCTCTCCAGAAAGAGCTATTTCAAGCACAGCCATTCATGGAGTAGCCATGGGCTTTCTCGCTAAGATATTTATCTGTAGTTTTCCCATCAGATCTTGGATTTTCCTCCACTGAACTTTTCATATATATCTATATTCTTAGTCATGAAATATGTATTCATTTTAAAATGTGTAGAGTTTATAAGGGTTTCAGTAACTGGAATGCTCATGACTCTGTCTTTCCCTGTTTGTTATTAATTTTTTTTTATCTTTTCATATCCTGTCTGTTTTATTGTGGGATATTTGTATGTGGGTACTGGCATGTACTAGATAGTCTATTTTAAATTCTAGTGTATAGTTATCTTCCTTTAAAGGGATTTGCATCTGTTTCATGAAGTTAACTGAGACATCAGTAATCTAGGATAATGTAAATTTAATTTGAGAGCTTGAATTTTTCTAGGAGACCAAATGATGAATTATTTTCAGTTTACCATTAAATCCCAATTCAAAATGCAAGAAATTTGTCAGTAACTTAAATTTGGCCTGTCTAACCATGAGAATAATATTATTATTCCACATTTGCCTTTCTAACCATGTGAAATTTCAATAGTTTTGCTCTACCTCTGAAAATAGTGAAACGTTTTCAGGAGGAAAACAACTCTAATGCTGAATTCACTCCTCTGATTTTCCATCTTCTATATGTTGGCCTAGTAGTTCTATCCAACCTGTGTTTTCATGTCCCTATGCCTTCAAACAGATGTGCATTTGTACACACTTAATATCTTGTCTTATTTTTGTAGTTTTTCTTGGTAGCAGAAGTAATTTTGACTTTAAAAATATGAAGAGGTAAATGCAGGGGACACAGTTTCAAGCCCTGGTGCAGGAAAATCTCACATGCTGTGGAGCAGCTAAGCCTGTGCACCACAACTAATGAGCCTGCGCTCTAGAGCCCGTGAGCCACAACTACTGAACCCACATGCCACAACTACTGAAGCCCACCCACCTAGAGCCCATGCTCCACAACAAGACAAGCCACCATAATGAGAAGCCCACACACCACAATGAAGATTAGCCCACGCTCACCGCAACTAGAGAAAGCCCACGTGCAGCAACGAAGACCCAACACAGCCAAAGATAAATAAAATTAATTAATTTAAAAAATATGAAGAGGTAGACCCAGAAAAATTAAATAGCTTCCTCATAATAGCATAGATAGTTACGACAGGTGGGGGACTAGAACTTGTTCCAGCCTCTATGGTTCTTTTCCTTATCAGAAGAACCATTCCATCTATAGCCACTTGCTATGGATAAGGGGCAGCTCTGGCAGTGGGGCCAAGCAGGTGCATCAAATGCCAGGGACAGAAGTGTCAATGGTGTGAACTTAGTTAGTGTTCCACAGTAGAGGAAGCAGCAACCTAATCACAGTCATTCTGTGACATGATTTGACTGTGACACTTGCAGCATAGCTTGTCTTTTTCCCGCCATTTTTTTTTTTTTTTTTTGTGGTACGCGGGCCTCTCACTGTTGTGGCTTCTCCCGTTGCAGAGCACAGGCTCCGGACGCGCAGGCTCAGCGGCCATGGCTCATGGGCCCAGCCGCTCCGCGGCATGTGGGATCTTCCCAGACCGGGGCACGAACCCGTGTCCCCTGCATTGGCAGGCAGGCTCTCAACCACTGCCCCACCAGGGAAGCCCCTTTCCCGCCATTTTTAAGAGACTTGTCTCCCAAATATCTGGGTCATTCTGAGGACTATCTAACATTCAATGTCAATAAATGAATTTCTGCATAAAACAGTTTCAGAACTTACAACTAAGAACTTCAGGGATACAGCAGTATATGCATGGGCCCTATGAGGCATATCAGGAACATGTAAAACTACTTGAATTAAAGTTAAAGAAAAACAAACCACCACTGCAGCAACAAAAACAAGAAATGTGCTTCAAAGAATATAACAAGAAAAACTCTAAAGGCAGAAAGGTTTAACTTCTCTAAGAGGCATTTCTTTTTCTTTTTTTTTTTTTTTTTTTGTGGTATGTGGGCCTCTCACTGTTGTGGCCTCTCCTGTTGCGGAGCATAGGCTCCAGACACGCTGGCTCAGCGGCCATGGCTCACGGTCCCAGCTGCTCCGCGGCATGTGGGATCTTCCCGGACCGGGGCACGAACCCACGTCCCCTGCATTGGCAGGTGGACTCCCAACCACTGTGCCACCCGGGAAGCCCAAGAGGCACTTCTTGAAATGTTATGCCTACAACAAAGATTGTGAAGCATTATTAATATTTAGAGCATAGGGGCCTGGGATGTGATCCATGTTGCAAAGTGTCCAGTATTCCTACCCAAGGAAGAAAATGCCCAGAAGACTGAACAAATTTCAATATTCTCTGTGGGTATTCATGTCACCAAAATATTTGTTTATTTATCTGAGTCTACAATCCATCTCTTTTAAGTTACATGGCTTAAATGTATACTATTTTAGGAATAAGATATCAGCGTAAATAAAGAAATATCACAGTTAGTTTTCTTGGAATCTCTAAGAGACTTTTTAAAAAATCCTAATTTGGGAAGATCAGATCACTGATGACAGTGTTGCCATATCATGTCATATTTAATTGCCTATGGAGTGTAGCTGACTTTCTGAATTGGCATGCATCACTTTTGCTTGGAGTATGATTCTCTGTATGGGGTAACCATAACTAATTTTTAGTGATCTTTAAACATATTAAGTGTATATTATTTATTACCTCCTTTATTTCTTCTTAGGATTATGGTTAGGATTTTGGCTATTACATTGATTTATTTTTGTGTTTTATGTGTAACATATAAAACTCATAATTTTATTTCAGAAGAATAAAGGAGGCGTTGCATAATATTTTTTAGAAAAAAGAGGGTATTGGATATGATAGAGAACCACAGGTATGTTCTCAACATTGAAAAAAATGAAAAATACCTTGTGGATAGCTCAATATTCATTCACCCTTTCTCCCTTACAAAGACAACCCTACAAAGAATAGTTTCAGGGTGGCAGTGTGTTGGATTAAAAATTCTATGCTTTCAAAACTTCCTTGGAATTATGAGAGTATATAATACAATTATGGCCAATAAGATATAAAAATCACTGGGTGAGGTTTCTGAGGAAAAATAGTATTTTTAAGAAAGACCAATCTGTTCATATACTCCCTTCACATTTTTTTTTTTACTTTTTATTTTTTCCCATTATTCTTGGCTATAACATAGATATGATGCTCAAAGTTATAGCAGATATCCAGCAACATAATTTGTGGGACTTAGTGTAAATGAAAATGCTGGGCCCCCATTCAAAAAGCAGGGGTAAAATATGTGGATAATTATAAAACATTTTCTTTAAAATATTTCATTATTTTAAGACTTAAAAGAGATAATAGTAATACATGAATAACAATATAATGGCAGGAAAATATTATAAATGGCATAAAATATTTTCATCCATAAATTATTATAACATAATAAATAATAATTAATGTGATATTTGATTGATCCTAAGATTTTTCTGGCACATTTTTTCTCCAGATCTATCCAGTATGTCATCAAAATACTTTTAGCATCTTCATTTTTAAATAATAAAGTTGAAATTGACAGCAGTTTCTTTTGGCAAATGCAAGAAATAATTTTTAATTTTGAGAAGGATCTTTCTGCTGATGTCATTGCTACTGCTGCTGTTAATTGTACTTTATAGGATGTGAAAACTTTGGGATACAGTTTTATAAATTATTTTAAGTATAAATTTTAGTATTTCTAGAGCTAATAAGTTTTATAAAAATTCAAAAATACTTGACTCTTCAAACCATCCTTTCTTGAAAGTCTAAATTTAATTTAAAATTTATACAATGGCATTTTACTAGTTCTTCTGACATTTACTGTACATTGTGACCAGCAGGTGGCCAGTTGAATTGCTTCACACCCAAGTTGTCCATAGCTCTTGTTGCCTGCAGTACTGAGCTGATGTGTGCCTACATTACCACCCCATATATCTCCTTTGCCAATGCACATGTTTTATTTTCCCATAAGACTTCACTTACAAGATGCACGTTGAAAGAAAAATTGTTAACAATTTCAAGGGGTATTAAACCAAGATCAGAATGCCTTCTGAGAGTAGGACCTTGTGTTACTACACAGGTCTCGCGCCTATGAAGTTGATCCTGTAGATAACTTAAAAACATGATGGAGGGGTCAAAAAGCCACAGGCTAAGAATGATGGATAAAGAGAGAAAGCAGCATCCAGAGTCCTTGATATAAAAATGGAGTCACTGTAAACCCTCCACAGCCAACTCTTGACTTATTAGGTCATAACAACAACAACAACAACAACAACAATAAAAAAACAAGCAAATAAATAAATAAATACTTAAATGATCAACCACTCTTTCTTTGGGTGTTCTGTTTTTTTGACATCTAAATACATTCATAAATGACACAGTTAGTTTCATAGAATTGTGTTGTGGCAAGTAACAGAATTTGATATACGGAATGGAAAAGAGTGGGCTGGAAATGTCTGGAAAAGAGTGGGCTGTAGACGTTTGTGAACCTTGATATGAAAATGTAAAATTATGACTTTTTTGATACACATGCAAATGCATCAAAAACTTCAGGCAGACTTTCATATACTGACCATTGAGCAAGAGACCATATATTGACTGAGCTATAGCACAGGCTTCTTCTGCTATCTGAAAGTAGGGTGTTCCTACGAAACCTTTCCTAAGCCAAAATGGCATAAGGCAGAGAAGCAGTTGCCTTAGGACACATCTTGCTAACAGATGCCCAAAATAAATCAAGATAAAATACAGTGCTCAAAGACACAGTTCAAAGCTATGGAGGCTTGAGATGTTGAGTGTAGCTCTCCTGGGAAGGAGCTTGGCAATGTAGAACTTTTAGGACAAACATAGGAGTAAACCTTCATGACCTTGAATTTGGCAGTGGATTCTTAGATATGACACCTAAAACACAAGTAACAAAAGAAACATAGATATATCAGACTTCATAAAAATTTGGAACTTCTGCATATTAAAGAACATTTTCAAGAAGGTGAACAAACAACTCCATTTATAAAATGGGCAAAGAACTTTAGTAGATATTTCTCCAAAGAAGACTATAAATGGCCAATAAGCACATAAAAACTATTCAACATCATTAGTCATTAGAGAAATGAAAATCAAAACCACTGAGACACCACTTCACACCTACTAAAATGGCTATATTAAAAAAACAAACAAAAAATCAGAAAATAACAAGTGCAAGCAAAAATGTGAAGATATTGGAACCTTCATAGATTGCTGGTGGAAATGTTAAATTGTATAGCCATTGTGGAAAACAGTTTGGGGATTCCTTCAAAGCTAAACATAGAACTACTGTATGACCCAGAGAGTCTACTCCTGGGTATACACATGAAATCATTGAAAACAAGGACACAAAGAGATATTTGTATGCCAGTGTTCATTGCAGTATTGTTCACAATAATCATAAGATGGAAGCAATCCAAGTGTTCATCAACAGATGAATGGATAAACAAAATGCTACACATATACAATGAATAATTATTCAGCCATAAGCAGGAATCAAGTCTTAACACATGGTACAACAGGAATGAAACATAAAAACCATTGTGAAGTCAGACACCAAAGGCCGAATATTTTACAATTCAACTTATATGAAATATCTAGAATAGTCAAATTAGAAATTGAGTAAAGTTTATCAGGAGCTGGGGCAAGAGGAGAATGGGGTGTTACTACTTAATGGCTACCAAGTTCCTGTTTGGATTGTTGAAGAAGTTTTGGAAATCTAAAGCAGTCATGACTGTGTAACATTGTGGTTGTAACTAATTCGGTGGAACTGTACACTTAAAAACAGTTAAAATGGAAATGTTATGTTGTATATATTTTCTACACTAAAAACTTAGAATTTAAAACAAAAATTGTGAGTGAAGATAAAGAACAATACTTTATAATGATAAACAGTTCAATCTTTCATAAAAAAACCAAATTGACTTAAATTCAACATTCCAAACCCCCTAAAATGTCTGTAGACATTTATGTGCAGTGTTCAACCACTTATTTGGCCACTCAATACATATTCACAGCAGAGAGTTCTACAAAGAATATAACTTTTCCTCTCAGTGTCACATCTTTTAGACAGAGTCATCAGGTGCTATGAATGACATACAGTGTGTCAAATGACTAGATCTTTAACAGTGAAGTAATTTATTTTTATTTTTAATTTTTTAGATTGATTTTCTTGAGTAAACTATTTTTTCATTAAACTATAGCTGATTTACAATATTGTGTTAGTTTCAGGTGTACAGCTTCAAATACTTTTCCATTATAGATATTATAAGATATTGAATATAGTTCCATGTGCTATATAGTAAATCCTTGTTGTTTATCTATTTTACATACAGTGGTGTGTATCTATTAATCTCCTAATTTATCCCTCCCCTTCCCCTTTCTCCTTTGGTAAGTTTGTTTTCTATATCTGTGAGTCTGTTTCTGTTTTGTAAATAGGGTGATTTGTATTAGTTTTTTTTAGGTTTCACATATAAGTGATATCATATAATATTTGTCCTTTCTCTGCCTAACAGTCAAGTAAACAGTGCAATGTAAGTCCTACTCTCACTAATATTTATGAGGAAGGCAAGTGAGTGGTCTGAATTATCTTCACCTTACATCTGTAGAACATGGATAAAGGGAGAGTAGTTCTCAGTTAGTGATGCATCACTGAGACAAA
Organism: Mesoplodon mirus; assembly: GCF_964341445.2. Classification (NCBI taxonomy): domain Eukaryota; kingdom Metazoa; phylum Chordata; class Mammalia; order Artiodactyla; family Ziphiidae; genus Mesoplodon; species Mesoplodon mirus. The sequence continues at coordinate 187,264,294 of NC_138977.1, forward strand.
ATATCAGAAAAGTGGTGCAGACTTAAGGAAACTAAAGCAAGTAGCTATGTTTGACAAGTGAGATCCTGTTCTCAAAACATTTGAGCAGTGTGCAGTTTGTATATCTTTATCAGGATCCTAAAGCTAAATAGACAGTAGTAATTTCATTCATACCAAAACATATCCAGACCACATCCTTGCCAGATACATAATATTGAATAGATTATAACCGCAGAGACTGTATCTTTTAATTCTTTGTACTTTTAGAATTGGCATATAAGAAGCATCCAATAATATTTTGTCAGAGGTTACAAAATCTTCCTGTTTATTAAAAAAAATATTGTTGGTGATTTCAAAGATGTGCAGGAACTGGGAGGGAATTGCTCCTGTTCATAAAGTGGTAAATCAATAACATCTCAGTGACAACCTGTCTTATATGTGATGTGGGATAATCAAACCACTGAAGGAAAATATTATTTTTCCATTAATTGATTTATGACATTTTGTCTTCATTCTGATGCTTATTTAGGATTCTAGGATGATGAATCAGAGTCAGAAAACACAGAATACCCTGAGAAATACAGGCCTGGATTGCCTGCCTTCAGCCAATTATCAGTTATAAATAGTATTTTCTGAGTCTGCTTCTCTCTTGTCATTGACTGCTGAGCACATAAAGGGAAGAATCAGAATGATCATGCAGAGGAATTACAGAACACGGTAAACGTCAAATCTATACAGCTTAGTATTATCTTTCAAGGAACATATGAAGCCATAAAATTCTAAAACCTAATTCCTTTGACAAAGCCTATAACAACAACAAAAAATAGCACAACATAAATCCAGTCTACTACTGTTCTCCAGAGCAGGAGGAAACCATATCATCTTAATCTGTTTTAGTTACAAGCCTAAGAATATAATCTTATGGCTAACAGTCCTTTAATCAGAATTGAGTGTCAAATGAAGAATCTTATAACAGAATTTTATGGCAGAGCTTCCTTAACTGTGCTTTATAACCAGCATGTTTCCTTGTTTTACTAAAGATTTGGTTGGAATTTAAAATTAATCTGTGAGATTTGATACATTAAAATTGGAAGAAATTAAAATTTATAATCATGAAAAAATTTTAAAGATGTTCTCTAACGTGTAAAAGTCAATTTGAAAATAATCCTTTGCTAATCAACTTCATAGGTCTTTTCAAAAGCAAATTTTATGAGAAACAATAAATTAATTCAAGCAGGCATTAATTCCATGATTAAGTCAGTTTAGCTTGAAACAGTTTTGTTCCAGAAAAGTGTGCATGTATGTATATGTGTGTATTAGTTCCAGACTGAAAGATTTCTAACCAAAATATATTTTGTTTTCAAATACTAATAAATTTGCTAGCTTAAAGGTTTAGTTAATTAGCAACCCCCTTAGAATGTAGCAAAATTCTAGGTAAAAACCCTAAATTATTTAGACGAGACTTTGTTAGGTTGCTCATGGTCTGGTAGTACTTTAACTAGTATAGAACTCCATTACCAACAATATTAAGAGTGAATGTGGAAATGAAATTAGTATCACACTTAACATGAAAGCTTTTCAATAAGAAAGAGAGTCTTATTTTGGAGGGGAGATTTTTGATGTCCTAGATTAAATGGCTATTTGATTTTGAGGTAGTTGATTATTTCACATTCCTTATATATATCCCAGAATGAGAGATGGGGCTAGTTTTCTTTGTTACACCAAACCAATTTCAGGTGAATATTCCTTCATCCTTGGGTCATCCTCATGCTATTTTGAGGCAAAGGCCTTTTGGACATATTATACCTCTTGCTGCTGTCATCTACAGAATTACCTGTTAATTTTCCCCTCTCATCAAACCCTTTGCCACCTAGATATTCTCTTTACCTCCCCCCTTCTTTTTTGGCATGATTTGAACATTTAGCTAGCCCTTCAAAAAGAACTTTAGCCTTTGGGTCCCTGACTTTTTAATTCTCTATAACTTTTTCTTTCAATCCACTTTAGCCATTTCTTTCTGTGGGAAATTCCTTGACCTTGTTTTTCTCAGGGTGGGACAGGCCTACTGATGAAGTGGGCCATAGAAACACTCCATAAAAGGCTCCTGTTTTCATTTGCATGACTTCTTTATTTGTTCCTCAAACTCAAAGGGGAACTCAGTCCCCTAGTCACTCTGTCTTCTGTGCACCATTCCACCCTTTTTCTTCCCCCTGATTTTTGTTCCAGATTGAATTTAATGGTCCATAACCTCAGCTACTCTCTTATAAATATCTCCAGTTCCCCGAGTCCCTTGTCCTTCATAAACTCCTGTTCAATTTGACTGTCAGCCTTAACAGTTAAATGTCCCTCAAACTCCTACCACAAATCCCTCAAAAGCAACCTATTTTTTCCTACTTATTATAAAAATTTATATTTCTTTATAAAGCTAATGCTTCTACCTTTGCTCTGAATTCAACCACATTTGCCTCATTAAGAACAGAACTTCAATTCCAATCTTTCTTTTCTGGCATACTTTCAAGTTTCTCTCGGTACTGGCTTTCTACTGTAAACATGGAACCATGCTCAAGATTTTCAACCCCACCCCCACCCCCACCACTGCCAAATCATTACATTTCTCTTCCCTTTCCAGCCAAAAGTTTTGGTAGACATATATTTTATTTTAATTACCAATTGTACATTCATTACTTAACCTATTATAATATACTCTCTCCCCCAATTATTCTAATGAAACTTGTTTTGCAGTGATCCCTAAATCTCATCCATTTAACTCATGAGACTAGTAGCACCTACTTCTTAAATTGATTTTGTTAATCAGTTCACTAATTTCCATATCACTGCCACCATTGTACTGATGTCTTTGACAGGCATTGCTACAAAAATGTTTCAATTTATTTAGCCAGTGTACAATCTATTTCCATGCTGCAGTTAGAGGATTGTTTTGCAAATCTGAACAGACAACAGCATTCTTCACTATTCTTACCCACTCAATTCTGTGTTAGGGCTTTGCTGTCCTTTTGATATTTATTTCCTAGAACAAACCTCTCTTGCTGATATAACAGCTGGATGCTCAGTTGTTCCTTCTTCCCAAAATTATTATTCTTCAGATAACTTGCCTCCTATTTGCTAAGTTCTCCTGACATTTCAGGTTTCAGTTAAAATTTCATTTTCTCCAAACTCTTCGTGACCACCCCTCCAAATCTGAGTCTTTACACCACACCCCCATCCCATGCAACCTCAGAATATATTGTGTTTTCCCTTCTAAAACATTTATCAGACTCTTTTAATTTCTCAATTGTTTCTCTGTGTCTTACAGGGTGACTTCTTTCACCAATCTCTAGACCCAGGAGACTAACTGGTAGTACACTAATACATTCTCTACCACATAGTAGATACTCATATATATGCATTGAATGAACCAATGAATGAATGTATAATAAATAATGTTATACAAAATGTCATCAATTCATTAGGAGATAAAATGACTGGTTTCAGCTTATAGGGAGTCATGGAGCCTCTTGTTAGCTCAATGACTAAACTTCTGTGTCATTTTCTTCTTCATTCCATATTGAAATTTTGCATTGCTTTGCTTCCAAAAGGATTCAGGGGTTTGATTCATTTGATTCATCTCTTTTGTGCAACCATCATCAAATATTTGTCTGCATTAATTACAAATCAACTGTATAGCACAGCAGTATACAACTGTCTTAACTCCCTGTTATAACCGAACAATCCTGCAGACTTTTCAAAAACGTATGCAGTACTAATAACTACAAGAAGAGAGATAACTTTTTTTAAAAAAAAGGAAATAAAGAAAGGAAAGAAAAAGTCAAGAAGTAACTCCTTTAAAACGTCGTATATTGATGTAATTGTTCACTATTGAAATTTTAAAGGAGTTAGACATGATATATCAGATTCAAGCCCTTTTCTCAATAGGCCCTTTGTTTTCTCAGAAAATAGATCTACTTTTGAATCATTCATTAACCCAATTCAGAAAAGATTTTAATAGACCCAGATGTAACTTGATATATTATATATTGACTTGACTGATCCTGCTTATGATTCTTTTACCTAAGCTGAACCTTTCTTTGATCAATTTATTAGAGCAAACAATTCATACATTAATACAGGGAAGATTTTAATCCCTGGGCTTTTCATTACCTACTAGAACCTTCTGCTTAGTTTTCTCTTCAAGCGTAGGCTTCTGAGATATACCTTTGACCCGGATAGTAGAGATACTTTTAAAATCCTGGAAGGATTTAATGCTCCCAAAGCTCCTTAAAAGCTGTCTCTGGAAGCTTTGCCTTCTCCTGTTCCTCATTTGTTTTTGCCTTCCTTATTTTGTTAACACCATTTTAATTATTTGTTTTTAATGCAAAGTAAAACTTTCATTACTAATATGTTTTTTTTAAATATATGTGTCTGATCTCATTGACCCATAACCTCTCTCTGACAAATTCAATAGACATCTAACATCTCCTTTTACAAACTTTTATTCTCTGTTTGTTTCCCATTAAGTTCCTATTTTCAGTCCAGTCTATGTATCCATTTTTTAGATTTTTTTGCAGATCAGACAACAGATAGGCTTGAATCCGAAAAATAATTGACGGTTTACTGGAATTGAGTTCCAGCGATACCTCACTCCCCATTTTTTTTCTTGTGTCACCACAGTGAGGGAAGAAGCCTCTAGAAATACACTCTCATATTTGAATTACCAAAATGCCATAAGCATACACACAAACAAATACATTTTTCAACCAGTGAAGAAAGTTATTTCCTCTCTCAGGAAAAGGAAACTCAGTGCAAGTGGTTGTTAGGATCCAAATAGTGCAGAACCATTAATAATGCTTGTCTCTTACAAAGGTCACTTCAAACTTGGTTTTGAGTTAAACATGACCCTGGAGTGCCTCGAGGCATTAAATATACTGCTCCGTACTTTGAAATATAATGATTCTGTTTCTGATCTTTGAGGTCATAAAAAATGTGTTTCAAAGTCTGATAAACATAATCCCAGTTAGGTGGTGTCACTCTAAAAATATCAGGGAGGGGCTCTGTTATTACATTTCCCCAAAAGTTTTACACCCTCTTCTGCTCAGCTGTCCCACGGGAAGGGCAGGCATTTTACTCACTGAGGGATTTGGGATGAAAATGATAAAAAGAAGAAAAAAATGGAATTAAATTGAGATCCCTTGCAATAAATCGTTTTGTTAATACCATCATGGTTCTATCATTTTAACTCCTTTTGTGTACTGGATTGCACGTTTATTGCTAAATATCTCTAAAAGAAAATATCCTTTTGAAATATTTGAAATAGATTAAATATATATCTCTGAACATGTCATGTTCAAAAAACCCACAGAGGACTTGCAAATAAAGTTCAAACACCTTATTTTGGTATATGAAACCTTTAAGCCATCGGCATCTGCCTGTGTTTTAGCATTGGTCCTTACTATGCTCTCTTGTTCGTATTAGGATGTGGTTATTCCAACTCCCTAGGGTTGCACAAATGGGATGGATTTTCCTCTTCCTTTTAGTTTTATCACCTGCTGACTTTTCTCTGCTTAGAGCCCTGTTCCTCTTTCCTTGCCTAACGTACCTAATCACTGAGTCCATTCCACTTAGAAACATTTCCCAAATCCTCCCTTTCCCACCTCAAACTGAGTTAGGTGCCTGTCATATGTATTCCATTAAGATACTCTAAATTCCTCTATATTATAACCTATTATACTTTTTTGTCATTATCATGTGTGGATCATACTAGCTTTTGCGAATAGGGTTGGAGCTTTGTTCATTTGTGAATGACATGTATCAGGTAACCAAATAATATTTATTGAATACATAAAATGAAGACCCTTTATAATGATATTTCAGAACAAATAGTTTATACAGATAGTTTAATTACAAAAATCGATATGAATTTTGAGTCAGTTAAAGACCTCAATTCAGATTTTATATAATACAATCTGCAACATTTTAATTCAGATTTGTTTGGCATAATGAAATACAGATCTTAATATATAAAAATGAATATGCCCCCTAACTACATATAATTATATTAGGTGCATCACTCTTTACTTGATTCAATAGTTTTTAAGTGCTTGTTAACCTTTCAAATTAGATTTGTCTTAACAATTATACTTAACAAGGAAATTTTTATCCTTTCCTTTTAATTTCTCTAATTAGCTCTTTTACTCATTTTAGTGTTTTTATAATATTAAAGATGTATAAATAGCTAGAAAGCATCCAAAGATTTTTCAGTGATTTGTTCAGTGACAGCTAGTTAGAGAACAACGTGTGAATTCTCCCCATACTTGAATTCATTGTTGTGGAAAGCTTTCTATAATCAGACTAGTAAAAACGTGAAAGCAAATTTCTAGATATAATAGCAAATCCCTCTTCCATAAGCTTTCTTACTATATTGCTGTGCTCTTAGAAGTTTAAAAAATTGTAATCATTAATGATGCTATTACAAATTACTATAATGTATTACATGAGTGGTAAGCAGAGGGGAGCACACTTTTTTTAATAATTAATTTTATTTAGAGTGTAGTTGCTTTTCAATGTTGTGTTAGTTTCTTCTGTGCAGTAAAGTGAATCAGCCATACATATACATATAGCCCCTCTTTTTTTGGATTTCCTTCCCATTGAGGTCACCCATTTAGAGCACTGAGTCGAGTTCCCTGAGCTATACAGTAGGTTTCTTAAATTTTAAAATAAATAAACTCCTAATTTTATTTTTTAAATTTAGTTATGTTCCTTGTTTTTGCCTTTTTTCTTTGTTTTTTCCTATGTTTTTTTTTTAACATCTTTATTGGAGTATAGTTGCTTTACAATGGTGTGTTAGTTTCTCCTTTATAACAAAGTGAATCCACTATACACTTACATATATCCCCATATCTCCTCTCTCTTGCGTCTCCCTCCCACCCTCCCTATCCCACCACTCTAGGTGGTCACAAAGCACCGAGCTGATCTCCCTGTCCTATGCGGCAGCTTCCCACTACTTGTCTTTATTCTTTATTCTAAGGACTCAAGGGACTTCTCTAATGAACACATCACACATTTTGTGGGTCAGGTGTACCATATATTTCAATGGCATGTATAAGTGTATATCTAAATGCTTTGTAAATTCAACTTGCCTTTAAGGCAGAGTGATTCCATCTTGTTTCCTAGTTGGGTATCTCAATTTACCATCTCATTAATCAGTGGCAGTATAACAATTTTGAAAAATTAACAGATTTATTTCCCTTGCATTCTGTATTTTGGGCCCTTTGATCTATGCTGTACTTTAATACACCTCCCCAACATAAATACACACACACACACACACACACACTCCATCATCATCACCATCACCATCACCAAATCAGTTGACAGTTCTGCTGTGCTTATTCATTCATGGGAGGAATATGAAACAGAAGAACTCAAAAATATTTTCACATTTTCTTACATTTTGATTTTTCAAATCTAGAACCTTAATGACTATAATGATTCACAACAGTGAAAATAATTTTAGAGAAAGCAGATGGATAGATGAATAATGTTTCTTATTCTTGAGACTAGAAAAAAGAAAGTTATTTTTGTGGGTTTGAAGGTGGTCAGGGATGGAAAATTATGAGGGTAAACTGGTGACTAGGCATTCATGGCTTCTTGGGAGTGGGGGCATTCTTTAAACCTTCTTCAAGTGCTAAACCCTAAGAAAGAATATGTTAACATTAGGAAAGAAGATTCATGTACTTTATGAATTTTATTTATTTATTTATTTATTTATTTATTTATTTATTTATTTATTTATTTATTTTTTGCTGTACGCGGGCCTCTCACTGTTGTGGCCTCTCCCGTTGCGGAGCACAGGCTCCAGACGCACAGGCTCAGCGGCCATGGCTCACGGGCCCAGCCGCTCCGCGGCATATGGGATCCTCCCAGACCGGGGCACGAACCCGTATCCCCTGCATCGGCAGGCGGACTCTCAACCACTGCGCCACCAGGGAGGCCCTACTTTATGAATTTTAAAAGCAGAGGGGTGTATGCTTCCTAGACTCACTTTCAGGAAATAGGAAAAAGAACAAAGAAGAAGTGGAAGACTAGACCTTAGAAAATGACAGAGCAGATTAAAGGAACGGCAGAATTAATGTGGTACTGCTATTACTGATATGAGCCTGTGGGAGAAAAAAATGCAGATCTGAAAAGGATTATGGACGGGAATTCACTGTCAACTTGTGTGGACTGATGGTTGAGGAACAAGACTAGCTAATGGGCATGAGAGTTGACAGCATAGACTGAGGATGATGAAGACAGAATAATTTCTCCTCTTCCAATCTATCAATTTAGGTGAGCAGTAGAAAGGAATCACAAATTAAAGTTAATTTATTTTCTTCAGGTGAAATGGAGGCATAGGAGAAATTAACTTGGGTTAAATAAATACAAAGGAAGTTATGTTCTGTTTTATTGCCAAGGCATTGCTCTTGGCATTTCAGTAATATGCCATCCTCTCTTTCTCCCACTTCCTTCTTTTCAGACACTCTGTGGCCTGCATCTCTCATCCAATGTTATGACTTTCCTGGCATGTGTGTTTGTATATATATATATATCTTTATGACTTTCCTGGCATGTATACATATATACAGGGATATATATATTTCCCTTCTGGTCACCCTTGAATGTAACAAATCAACTAGACATGCTTCTGACACCTAATTTGGAACAACTCAGAAAATTTAGCCAATCCTATTAAAGTCAGTGGAATCAAATGACAACATGAACTCAGTACTATCACTCATGTCACTATGTGGTTGTTTCCAGAAACACACACACATGCATGCATGCACATACACATGTAAATATAATTATATGGAGATATATGAAGCTATAAAGAAATTTTTTTTAGTTGATACATTAAATTATCTTTTAAAATGGTCTCTTCTATACATACCTTTCTTGAGTTCATGGTCCATACCTGCTTCTCAGGCACCTGCTCTTGTGATTCTTCTATAGCCTCTAAGCTTCAAGCATATTAGCCTGTTATTAACCTCAAATATGCCAATTTTATTTCTTCTGTAGAGCCTTTGCAGTATTTATTCTCCCTGACTTTAGTTTTTATTTTTTTACTTTATTGAAGTATAGTGGATTTATGATATTGTGTTAGTTTCAGCTGTACAACACAGCGATTCAGTTATATATATATATATATATATATATATATATATATATATATATATATATCTTTGGCACAGCAAACGAAACCATAAACAAAATGAAAAGACAACCTACAGAATGGGAGAAAATATTTGCAAATGATGTGACCGACAAGGGATTAATGTCCAAAATATACAAACAGCTCATACAGCTCAATATCAAAAAAACAAATCCAATCAAAAACTGGGTAGAAGATCTAAATAGACATTTCTCCAAAGAAGACATACAGATGGATAAAAGGAACATGAAAAGATGCTCAACTTTGCTTATTATTAGAGAAATGAAAATCAAAACTACAATGAAATATCACCTCACACCAGTCAGAATGGCTGTCATCAAAATGTGTACAAACAATAAATTCTGGAGAAGGTGTGGAGAAAAGGGAACCCTCCTACACTGTTGGTGGGAATGTAAATCGGTACAGCCACTCTGAGAACAGTATGGAGTTTCCTTAAAAAACTAAAAATAGAGCTACTATATGATCCAGCAATCCCACTACTGGGCATATATCTGGATAAATCCATAATTTGAAATGATACATGCACCTGACTTTATATCTTTAAATGAATATTTCATTTTTTGTCATTTAAATCTCAGTTTATATATAATTTCCTCAGTAATTCCTCATCATTTTAGCATAACTGTTATAATTCTCTGTGTAGCACTTGTCACTGCCCTTTAATTCCCCTTACCCTCGTCTGTTGTTTGATGGCGCTTTAAAGCATCTAACATACAAGTAAAAGGTACTTAATTGTTATGTAGTACATAAGGTCCCCAAGGATGGAATTTTTTCCTGCTTTGTTCAGTGATGTATCCCAAGGAGTGTAGGTGCTTAGTAAATATTTATTGATTCTAAAGAAATATGTTATATCTTTCTTTTTTGCAATTATTTGATAGTTCATTACCTGCCCAACACTCTTAAAGTTAAGACCTATAAAAATTATGTTTTGTCTGCCTTCTTTACAAATTTATCTGAAGTATATAATGCTTGGCAAACATAGAAAGTATTTAAACATATTTAATTATATGATCCATTTGTCATGGGATGAACAATTATTTTTTTAAGTTGATTTCTAGAATTTACACTTTTCTAGCCTCATCCAAAACATTAAAAACTCTTAAATAGTCACCATATATCTAACAGGTTCTAGTACAGTTGGGTAAGTCCTTCACAAATTTATCAATAGATCATAATCAAAATAATTTGAAAAGTAATATAAAACGATGAATAATATTATAATACTTAAAGTTTGCAAGTATCTATGGAAATTGGCCCTCTTATACCTTGTTAAAAAAAATCTAACATGGACCAGTAGCTATAAAGGGCATTTTCACATTTTAAATACATGCATATGAAAAATTAAAATGTACAAATCTAGATATTGTGGTTTTGGAAATTTATCACAGTTATATAAGTAGAATATTATATCAGATTTCTGTACAAGGATTTTTATTATAGAGCTGTTTAATGTAGTAAAAAAGTTGAAGCATCCTGAACATTCTAAAATTAATCAACGTTGGTGTACTGATAAAATAGAAAAATATGTTTGTAGGCTCAAAGATGAGTGAGATAGTTTCCTATTTTCTAACATGGATGTATTTGGATAATTACAGTGATAACATATAGCAATGGTTTTGAAATATATAGCATGATTTATTTTATAATATTTTTAATTAGTATATATCCTAGGTATTCAATTTTTATGTATTATTTATGTATCTTTCTAAAATGAAAATGTACTAGTAATTATTTCTTATTCCTGGAATTGCATTAATTTTCACTTTTTCTTTTAAATTGTATTAATATATGAATCACATATATATTTATATTGAATATTGTTTAGATATCAACTTACTCCAAGCTAACTTTTAGATTTAATACAATTACAATTTATATCTACAGTTATTTATAGACACTTGTCCAGCTTATTCTAAAATGTGTATAGAAATGCAAGGCCCATTTAATTTCAAAAACAATCTAGAAAAAGAAGGATGAAGGTAGTTCAGTCAGAAGAAGCATGAACTATTTTTTGAAAAGAATGAATCCACTTTACCAAAATTAAAAATGTCTCTTCTTAAAGAGAAACAATTAGGGGGGGAAAAGGCTCTTCAGAGACTGAAGAAAATGTTAAAAATATATGTTACTGACTTGTATCAAGAATAAATGAAAACTCTTACAACTTAGTAAGAGGAAAGCAAGGCCCAAGAAAAAGGTCAAAATATTTGAACAGGCAATTGACAAAATAAAATATCTGAATTCCTAGTAAGAACATAAAAATGTGCTCAAAAATTAATCTTCTGAGAAAGTTACATTAAAAAATAACATGACACACAGCTATATATACACTAGAATGGCTAAAATTTAAAATATTGAGATAATCTAGTTGTGGCACGATGTGGACCAACTGGAACTCATGCAGTGCTGGTAGGAGAGGGGATGTAAAATGGTACAACCACTTTGGAAATTTTTAAAAATTATTTATTTAGTTACACATACACTTACTTAGGAAAACATTTTAAGTTATTTATAAACTTATACTTACCTGTACAACACAGAGGTTTCAATACTAGGTATTTACAATTGAGAAATAAAAACATGTCTACTCTAATATTTATACATGAAGATTTATAGCCACATGGATTTCCATGGAATTCCAGGATTCAAACAGACAAGGCATCTAATGTGACTACTGGATTGATTACATAGATATAAAAGTTAAGTAGTTATCATTATTAATATACAAAACATCAGTATTTTTTACATTATTATTAAATGATACTGATGTGATGTGATGTCCTAAGTAATCAAAAAGGATTCCTTGCTTAACAAAATGTATGGCCTTTTGTAGAATATTAAGTTTGGAAATAATCCTAACCTTAATCTATGCTCACTTCTACTGATATTTATTTATCAGGCATGCTATCTATAATTAATCTCTTGGGATAGATAAACACAAATGAACACTTCCAGTTCTATATTTAGAGTGAGTTGATTTGACCATTTACTTAGCCATCTACTTCCTATGCTACTTTAAAATATTTGCTCATGGCTCAGAAACAGTGTCAATGATGAGAGCTTTGTGTATGATGGTTTTGTCTTTTGGGCTTGTCTTTTTGAAGTCTTTGTCTTGTGATTAGGAGAACAGGCACTGGAACTAACTGCCTAAGTTTGAATCTGGATTCCTCCATTTACTTGCATTACTTAACTTTGGTTCTGACGGGAATACAGGAATCCCTGTGGGATTATGGATTCTTGTTCAATCATTTAAAATGCTGCCCATTTTCTACCATGGAGGTTTCCACAGCTTCAACGTGGAACTGTACTAAGATTGGGGTTGGTTGAGTGGATATGCCTTTTGTAAAGTTGGAGAAGAGCTGTGGATAACTCAAACATGTTCTCCAGCAAATCATTTCTTTTAAAGAGTACATATGGAAGTTAAAGTGTTAAAAATTAAGTCCCTTATATTCATGCTGTTATACTCTTCAAATAGTCTTCACATACCCACATATGCAAAGCCACTGAATTAGGCTGCAGATACAGCTGTTGTAATAAAGAGACCTTAAAATGAAGTGAATCAAAAAACTCAAAATCCTAACTTTTTATCAGCTAAGTGTTCCTTGTCTACATTGTTGAAGCTAATTCATACCCGCAGTTTCTGCTGTTGGTCTGTGGGAAAGGAATAGAGAAAGTGGACAGCAAACTGATACTCATTAGGATGTGATATAGAAGTTGCACACAACCCTTCCACTAACAGTCACTGTACAAACCCTAGTTAGAAGGTCAAAGCTGGATACAGTCAACTAAGAAGGGTGACTTGTCACTGTTCAGCAAATCTCTCTTCTAAAAACAAGGAATTCTTTATTAAAAGTGGAATGGTAAAATAGATTTGGGGGATAATTAGCAGACTAATACTTTCAGACACTGTCAGACACTTAAAAAATACTTGTTTTGAAAAAGTCAACTTAAGATGATTTATTGGCAATCCAACACATTATTTAAGAATTCATGAAAAACAAACATAAAGGACTATTTAAAAATGCATCTTATATCTTTGTGTGACTGCTCTACAATATCTATGAGAATAACATACATCTACCACTAAACCCATACTCAGCCTTCCCCTCCTTGAACAACAAAATGTCAGCACTATCGTATAATTATCTTCTTTTCAGTTTCTCTGAAGGGTGATTACTTGTTCTTCTTTGCCTTCAGGAGATGACACTGATTTTCTTAATACAAATCTCATTTCAACATCCTGAAACTTGAATTGTTAGAAAGTGTTTTTTTTTTTTTCAGACTCATATTAACTATCACTTACTATTCATCAGTATCAAGTAAGCATATCAATGTGTATTTTTAACTGGGAATAATTAATAATTTTACCACTATGAGTAACTCAAAATTTTGTGGGCTGTTTTAAATATTTTTACTTCTTTGAAATAATCTTGAATTATTGTTTTTTGTACATCTAAAAAGTAGTTGGTCCATATTTCTACATTAAACATCTTTAGTAATTAAAAGGTATTTACTTTCTGTAATAGGTTCATTGTTGTATGTATGTATATAACTACTCTTTACAGTATAGAAAATCTTAGTAAAATTAAAATTAAGCATTAATTTGAGCCAAAATCGTGTGCATAAGCTTCTTCCTTAAAGAAATCCCATGTTCAACATTTCAGGTCACTAGGATACCATTTGGACAGTAAGTGTATGCTGTAATTTCTTCACATAATACTTTGGAGGACTAAAACATGATTTTTAAGTTGCTTAACTTGCAACCAGTATGTAGTTAACCGACCCAGTGAGTCCTTATTGTATTTGAGATTCTATGTAAAACTCTTATGAGTGCAGAGACTTTCAAAATTGCTTAACTAATTTTAAAAAGGCATAACTTTGCAGTCTTCCTCTGGAAACAAACACCCATCCTCCCCCAGATACATCAAATAATATTTTTCAGTAGAAAAGTTTATGCAGTGTCTATGAAAACTATGTGCTGAATTTAGTATTACTTTTCATAACTAAAAGTAATTTGTGTGGGCTTCTCTTGTGGCTCAATGGTTGAGAGTCCGCCTGCCGATGCAGGGGACTTGGGTTCGTGCCCCAGTCCGGGAGGATCCCACATGCCGCGGAGCAGCTGGGCCCGTGAGCCATGGCCGCTGAGCCTGCGCGTCCAGAGCCTATGCTCTGCAACGGGAGAGGCCACAACAGTGAGAGGCCCGTGTACCGCAAAAAAAAAAAAAAAAAAAAAAGTAATTTGTGTAAATGCAGTTTAGTTTCTTTTTTAAATTATGAATTTTACCACCAAAATAATTTAAGAATTCTGTGATTTATACAATACAGGCCTCCAATGATATTAAAGCCTCTAGGAAAAAACTTCCCACATGAATTTTTATTTATTTTACCTTTAGTAATAAGTATGCATCTTGCAATACTTGAAGGGAGCAAGTATATAGCCATGAAGTTAAAAAAAATAATAATTATAATAGGAAAATTTTAGAAACTTGTTACAAGACAGTTTAGGAAATATGGTATATAATAAAATAATTAGGAGTTTTATTTTTAAATATTCTCAAACTTAACAAAATAGCAAATAAAGAACAACTTTTTTTTTCTCTACCATCTAAGTTTGTTGACCTGATAGTATCACCAAAAATATTTCAATACATATTTTGTACAAAAAAGGATATTCTACTACTTCATCTTAATACAACCATCAAATCTGACATTAAACTTTGATATATTGCTACTAACTAATAAGCAAACTCGATTACAGTTTTTCCAGGATTGTCCTTTTTAGCCAAAGAATTCAGCTCAGAATTATGGTTTGCATTTAATTTTCACACCTCTTTTAGTTGCCTCCAATTTCAAACAATTCTTTAGCAATTCCTTAACTTTTATGACCTTGACATGTTTGCATATTACAGGCCAGTTATTTTGAAGAATATCTCTCAACTTGGATTTGTGCATATCATTCTTCATGATATGGTACAGGTTACGACACTTTAGCAGGAATATTACAGAATTGATGCTGTGTTCTCATTGCATCTTATTAAGTGGTGCACACTTTAGATTTGTCTCTTTAGTACTGATGATCACTTTGACTATTCTAATGAGGTATTATGTGTCATATTTTATAACTCAAAAGTCATACATTTTTCCTTTGTAATTAATAAATATTTTCTTTGGAGTCAATCTGAAACTATGTAAATATCTTATTTCTTATGAAACTTCTTATTTATTTATTTATTTATATTGCTTTATATTCGTGTTTCCTATTTTATTTGATGTTATTATCTTTTGTTATTATTGTTATTATTATTATTATTACAATACTGTTTTGATGGCCAAATTTCTCCAAATTTGACCAGTTGGAATATCTTCAGCTTCTGTGTTTTTGTTTTGTTTTGTTTTTTCTTTTTGCTGTATGCGGGCCTCTCACTGTTGCGGCCTCTCCTGTTGCAGAGCACAGGCTCTGGACGCACAGGCTCAGTGGCCATGGCTCACGGGCCCAGCCACTCCGTGGCATGTGGGATCTTCCCGGACCTGGGCACGAACCCGTGTCCCCTGCATCAGCAGGTGGACTCTCAACCACTGCGCCACCAGGGAAGCCCTCTGTGTGTTTTTGACATGCTTAAATCTCTGAGCAGTTTCTTGCTATCTGGTAGAAGTTGTTCCAGCATCTATTGGGTTGGCCAAAAAGTGCCTTTGGTTTTTAAATAAAAATAAATGGCACATTTTTCATTTTCACCAAGAATTTTACTGAACAATATATTCACCCTTTTGCTCCACTACCTTCTGCCATTTTTCAGGCAACTTCATAATTCCATATTCCCAAAACTTTTAATCTTTTTGAGCAAAGAACTGTTCCAGGTGCCTTTTATAGTCTTCCAGGGAATTGACATTTTTTCCATTAAGAGAATTTTATAAAGACCTAAATAAATGGAAATCCAAAGGTGCAGTGTCTGGTGAATAAGGTGGATGAATCAGAATTTCCCAGCCAAGCTGTAACAGTTTTTGCCTGGTCATCAAAGAAACATGTGGTCTTGCCTTATCCTGATGGAAGATTGTTTGTTTTCTCTTGACTAATTCTGGATGCTCTTCATCGAGTGCTGCTTTCAGTTGGTCTAATTGGGAGCAGCACTTGTTGGAATTAATCATTTGGTCTTCCAGAAGGAGCTCATAATAGAGGACTCCCTTCCAATTCCACCATACACATAACATCACCTTCTTTGGATGAAAACAGGCCTTTGGTGTGGTTGGTGGTGGTTCATTTCACTCGCCCCACGATTTCTTCCGTTCCACATCATTGTACAGTATCCACTTTTCATCGCCCATCACAATTTGTTTTAAAATGGAACGTTTTTGTTATGTTTAAGTAGAGAATCACATGAGGAAATACAGTCAAGAAGGTTTTAGTCGCTGAACTTATGTGGTACCCAAACATCAAAGCGATGAAAATAACCAAGCTGGTGCAAATGATTTTCAACTCTTGATTTGGATATTTTGAGTATATCGGCTATCTCCAGCATAGTATAAAGTTGATTGTTCTCAGTTAATGTCTTGATTTGATTGCTATCAACTTCAACTGGTCTACCTGACTGTGTATCATTGTCCAACGAAATCTCCATCACAAAACTTTGCAAACCACTTTTGACATGTTCAATCAGTCACAGCATCTTCTCCATACACTGCACAAATCTTATTTTACATCTCAGTTACGTTTTTACCTTTCTTGAAATAATAAAGCATAATATGCCGAACATTGTTGCTTTTTTTCTTCCATCTTCAACATTAAAATGACTAAACAAAAATTCACCAATCTTGATGTCTTTGTTTAAATTCATGTTGATATGACAGCTGTCATATACAATCTAATAAAATTGTTTCAAATGAAGTTAAAGACACCTGAGTGCTAGTAGAACCGTCTTACAGAAAAAAAACAAATGAACCTTTTGGTCAACCCAATATGTATATGTATACTTTTATATGCCTATACCCTGTATCAGTCATTCTCCAGGAGAATTGTTATGTCTTAAAGGAAGATGGAAGTTAGAAGCCAAAATTTGAATATTTGTTATGTTTATTGCTATTAGGATGCTGTTGCTTCCAGTTCTCTCAGTGAAAAAGTTAGAAAATTTATATTTGGTCACATTTCCATCTCTAGTTCTTCATCTATCTGCCTATCTATCTATCTATCTGTCTGTCATCAAAAATCTTGAGTGCACACACATATACCCAAATTCAGTTCCACATCATTGGGTCCATTCTAGTTTTCTTCCTTTCTATATTTGTAATTACCTTCTCTAAGAGTGAGAAATTGGCTCCAGTGCTTCTATTTATTTATTTGTTTATTTAATAAACACTCCTCTATGTTTCCATATCTCTGTTCAGATGCTCTCCTCACACCATTCAGGTTTGAGAATGCTGTGTTGTACTCTCCCCACACTCCTAATGTGTATATCTTTATATTCCAATCAGTTTTAGATAACTACCTCTGTTGGCCCCACCTATCTGTTTTAGGTCTGAACATTCATGAGTTGAAGGGATGGCTAAGGAAGGGAAGAGTTGGAGGAAGAGAATGTGGAGAAGGAAAAGTCACCACTGTTTTTGAAAATTTTCCTTTCTTCATTCCCACTATTACCCTATTCCAATTTGTAATATGGTAGGTCTTACTCCATCAATAATGTCTCAACCACACATTCATATTTACTATCTTCTTGTCTCTCTTAGTTATGTTCTGTGGGATTTTTCTATTCTTCAGTGTGTCAATTCTATATTCTGCTAAATACAATCTACTCTTTAATTCTGGATTGAATTTCTAACTTCAAATACCGTGTGTGTGTGTGTGTGTGTGTGTTTGTGTGTGCATACATAAATACATTTCTGGAAAACTCTTTTTTATATGTAATATTTTAATACCTTATTTTATGTCTCAAAGTATACTAATATATTTTGTATTCTGGTTCTGATGATTCCAATATATGCAGTATGATTTTGAAGTTTGTTGGTTCTCATAACTCTTATTCACAGTGGATTACTTCTTCATGTATTTTTGTGATCTTAAATGGTGAGTCCATGACACTTGCACTTTATCTGTGGGAATTTGTTGTAAGTTTAACTGCATTCCCCCAGAAAGTATTTATAGTGGTTTCTGATAGATCCCTCATGGCCTTACAAATCTAGGATAGTCATTATTTTTATTTTTGCCTGTGCATTCTTAGGTGAGCACGATGTTATAAATGTCAGTTCCAATACTGTGTGATACTCAGTTTGTGATTAGGAATTGTTAGGGCAGAATTTTCTTATTTTGTCTCTGTCAGTGGAATGTTTCTTTTTTCATACTTTTTTTGTCCGTTGTTGGCATTGAATTTTAGGAGACCCAGATTTGTTTGGGAAGTCTTTGCTTCACCCACACAGTGGAGGCCTTAGATCATCTCTCTGCAAAACCCATTAAAATCTAAGGGCTAGGCTAGTAGCCTTTGGCAGAAGTTCCAAGAGCCAACATTATTTAGGCTTAACTTTCCCTCTCTAGATTCTCAGTTTCATTTTATTTATAGCATTCTAAGATTTATTTTACCTTCTCACTAATACAATTGTCATCGTGTATATATATATATATTTTTTTCTAATTTTATCCAGTGTTTTGGTTGATTTCTTCTTGGTAATTCCCAAAGAGCTCTTTCCAACTAATTTCTCTGATCACTCTATCTGCCATACTGCCAGAAACATAAATAAACAGTAGATTAGATTAGACATTTAAATAATCTTGAAATAATTTAGTAAACAGAATATGTGTTTCCACCATATTTTATGTGTTGGAAACTAACACATAATGTTTAAGATTGATAATGTTACAGCTCTTCTTTTTTGCTTCACCATCGTTTCCATTCAAAATCATTATTTTAAGAAATGAAAGCAAGGTTGACAGTCTTTCTCAATATAAATTTGAAAAATAAATCTAGATGGTCAGATGACATCAAAATCTTGATGAAAAAGCTTGCTTTCATTTTTTAAAAGAACATACTATTTTAATCATCAATTAAATTTTTTGGTGATTTTTTGAAATTTTTTTTCTTTTGTACAATATTTATAGGATGTAAAATATCTCCTTTAGGCTAAAATTCCATAGAACAGAGTTCCATAATTAGAGTGAATTGTTGGAAAATTATATTAATTTCTGTTCATCCAACTTTGAATTTGCAGAGGATAAAAAAAACATATTTTTTTCAGCTTTGAAATTTTTGTCAGTCTTTTTAACTCTTTCCTTGACAAGCCTTCTGCTTTGATAGATGTGTTAGTGTTTTGTTAAAATGTATCATTTATAACTATTTAAAACTACATACTTGAGCAAAGTTAGGAGGCTCTAGTTTACTAAATGACTTTGGCAATAATCACTATAAATGTAAGCTCAAGAGACAGATAATAGGGAATACCTTAAAACTGTTTCTTGTGGAAGTGGTTTCTCACATATCAATTTATTGCTGAAGTACATAGCAGCTTTATTTTTGGCAGTTTAGGTCTATGGCTGGTTAAATCAGTTGACAAGAGAATTGTGCTAAAGAAGCCATAAAATGGGTTTAATTCTCAATTTGGTCAATTAACATTCTTTGACCCAAGCCAGTAAGAGCACCCTTGCAACTGGTTAATCTGAATTTCCTCTTACTGGCTAGAAAAAAAAAAAAGCGTGTATTTTACACAATACAAAACATTTTTTCTTATAATAATTTATCTTTATCACAACACTAAAATATAGAGGATAAACCATCTTGAAGATGAACTAGTGGGATTTGGATGAAAATTTTTTTTGACTTACCTTAGAGTCAGAGTGCCAGAATGAAGGGTAATAACGCTAATAAAAAAGAACTCTTTTTAAAAAGATGAGCAGGCACAGAGACAGTGTGTATATATTAAAAAATTCACATAATTTGTGAGTTGGTTCAATCATGACTTAAATCCAGATATTCAGACCTTAGATTTTATACTATAAATCATATACTACTAGATCTTATACTATTAGATCCTTCACTGTTAACAGCAAAAGTCAGTTTCTGCTATACTTTCTGCATTGTTGTAAGAGCTGCACAGTATCATCCTTATACACATGTATAAACACAAATTAAGCTGTTTTATTTTCACCAAGTCTTATTGTCTTGTGAAACTTAAGGAAATTGTATTGATAAATTTAAAGCATTTGAATTACTTTTCTTCTAACACTAAGGATTAGGACTCAGGTGAAGGGCCTTCATGTTCATACCATTTTGTTCCATGTATGAACATTGTCAAACGCTTATTTAGCTTTT